>NC_064821.1:220601881-220909628 GCF_024166365.1 Elephas maximus indicus | reverse complement strand
ACAAACAATCCTAATCAAACAACAAAAAAACCTAACCCCCTAACAACAAACAACACTAACCCCCTAACAACAAACAACCCTAAACACCTAACATCAAAGAACACTAACACCCTAACAACAAACAACCCTAACCCCCTAACAACAAACACTAACCCCCAAACAACAAACAACCGTAACCCCTAAAAACCAAAAACACTAACCCACTAACAACAAACAACCCTAACCTACTAACAACAAACAACCCTAACACCCTAACAACAAACACTAACCCCCTAACAACAAACAACCCTAAACCCCTAACATCAAAGAACACTAACACCCTAACAACAAACAACCCTAACCCCCTAACAACAAACACTAACCCCGAAACAACAAACAACCCTAACCCCTAAAAACCAAAAAGTCTAACCCACTAACAACAAACAACCCTAACCCACTAACAACAAACAACCCTAACACCCTATCAACAAACAACACTTACCCCCTAACAACAAACAACCCTAAACCCCTAACATCAAACAACAGTAACCCCCTAACAACACAAAACACTAACACCCTAACAACAAACAACACTAACACCCTAACAACAGAAACCACTAAACCCCAACAAGAAACAGCCCTAAACCCCTAACAACAAACAACACTAACCCCCTAACAACAAACAACCCTAAACCCCTAACATCAAACAACACTAACCCCCTAACAACACAAAACACTAACACCCTAACAACAAACAACACTAATACCCTAACAACAAAAACCCCTAAACCCCAACAAGAAAGAACCCAAAACCCCTAACAACAAACACTAACCCCCTATCAAAAAACAACACTAAACCCCGAACAAGAAACTACCCTAACCCCGTAACAACAAACAACACTAACCCCGTAACAAGAAACAACCCTAACCCCCTAACAACGAACAACACTAACCCCCTAACAACAAACAACCCTAAACCCCTAACATCAAAGAACACTAACACCCTAACAACAAACAACCCTAACCCCCTAACAACAAACACTAACCCCCAAACAACAAACAACCCTAACCCCTAAAAACCAAAAACACTAACCCACTAACAACAAACAACCCTAAACCTCTAACAACAAACAACCCTAACACCCTAACAACAAACAACACTAACCCCCTAACAACAAACAACCCTAAACCCCTAACATCAAACAACACTAACCCCCTAACAAAACAAAACACTAACCCCCTAACAACAAACAACACTAACACCCTAACAACAAAAACCACTAAACCCCAACAAGAAACAACCCTAAACCCCTAACAACAAACAACACTAACCCCTAACAACAAACAACACTAACCCCTAACAACAAACAATCCTAACCAAACAACAAAAAACCCTAACCCCCTAACAACAAACAACACTAACCCCCTAACAACAAACAACCCTAACCCCCTAACAACAAACAACACTATCCCCCTAACTGCAAACAACCCTAAACCCCTAGCATCAAAGAACACTAACACCCTAACAACAAACAACCCTAACCCCCTAACAACAAACACTAACCCCCAAACAACAAACAACCCTAACCCCTAAAAACCAAAAACACTAACCCGCTAACAACAAACAACCCTAACCCACTAACTACAAAGAACCCTAACACCCTAACAACAAACAACACTAACCCCCTAACAACAAACAACCCTAAACCCCTAACATCAAACAACACTAACCCCCTAACAACACAAAACACTAACACCGTAACAACAAACAACAATAACACCCTAACAACAAAAACCACTAAACCCCAACAAGAAACAACCCTAAACCCCTAACAACAAACAACACTAACCCCCTAACAACAAACAACCCTAAATACCTAACATCAAAGAACACTAACACCCTAACAACAAACAACCCTAGCCCCTAACAACAAACACTAACCCCCAAACAACAAACAACCGTAACCCCTAAAAACAAAAACACTAACCCACTAACAACAAACAACCCTAACCCACTAACAAGAAACAACCCTAACACCCTAACAACAAACACTAACCCCCTAACAACAAACAACACTGAACTCCTAACAAAAAAATACCCTAACCCCGTAACAACAAACAACATTAACCCGTAACAACAAACAAGCCTAACCCCCAAACAACAAACAACCCTAAACCCCAAACAACAAACAACCCTAACTCCTTAACAACAAACAATCCTAACCCCCCGAACAACCAACAACACTAACCCCCTAACCACAATAAACACTAACACCCTAACAACAAAAACCACTAAACCCCAAGAAACAACCCTAAACCCCTAACAACAAACAACACTAACCCCCTAACAAAAAACAACCCTAACCAAACAACAAAAAACCCTAACCCACCAACAACAAACAACACTAACACCCTAACAACAAACAACCCTAACTCCCTAACAACAAACAACACTAACACCCTAACAACAAACAACCCTAACCCCCTAACAACAAACAACACTAACCCCCTAACAACAAACAACCCTAAACCCCTAACATCAAACAACACTAACCCCCTAACAACACAAAACACTAACACCCTAACAACAAACGACACTAATACCCTAACAACAAAAACCCCTAAACCCCAACAAGAAACAACCCAAAACCCCTAACAACAAACACTAACCCCCTATCAAAAAACAACACTAAACCCCGAAAAAGAAACTACCCTAACCCCGTAACAACAAACAACACTAACCCCGTAACAAGAAACAACCCAAGCCCCCTAGCAACGAACAACACTAACCCCCTAACAACAAACAACCCTAAACCCCTAACAACAAACAACACTAACACCCTAACAACAAACAACCCTAACCCCCTAACAACAAACACTAACCCCCAAACAACAAACAACCCTAACCCCTAAAAACCAAAAACACTAACCCACTAACAACAAACAACCCTAAACCTCTAACAACAAACAACCCTAACACCCTAACAACAAACAACAATAACCCCCTAACAACAAACAACCCTAAACCCCTAACATCAAACAACACTAACCCCCTAACAACACAAAACACTAACACCCTAACAACAAACAACACTAACACCCTAACAACAAAAACCACTAAACCCCAACAAGAAACAACCCGAAACCCCTAACAACAAACACTAACCCCCTAACAACAAACAACACTAAACTCCTAACAAGAAACTACCCTAACCCCGTAACAACAAACAACACTAACCCCGTAACAAGAAACAACCCTAACCCCCAAACAACAAACAACCCTAACCCCCTAACAACAAACAATCCTAACCCCCGAACAACCAACAACACTAACTCCCTAACCACAATAAACACTAACACCCTAACAACAAAAACCACTAAACCCCAACAAGAAACAACCCTAAAACCCTAACAACAAACAACACTAACCCCCTAACAACAAACAATCCTAACCAAACAACAAAAAAACCTAACCCCCTAACAACAAACAACACTAACCCCCTAACAACAAACAACCCTAAACACCTAACATCAAAGAACACTAACACCCTAACAACAAACACCCCTAACCCCCTAACAACAAACACTAACCCCCAAACAACAAACAACCGTAACCCCTAAAAACCAAAAACACTAACCCACTAACAACAAACAACCCTAACCTACTAACAACAAACAACCCTAACACCCTAACAACAAACACTAACCCCCTAACAACAAACAACCCTAAACCCCTAACATCAAAGAACACTAACACCCTAACAACAAACAACCCTAACCCCCTAACAACAAACACTAACCCCGAAACAACAAACAACCCTAACCCCTAAAAACCAAAAAGTCTAACCCACTAACAACAAACAACCCTAACCCACTAACAACAAACAACCCTAACACCCTATCAACAAACAACACTTACCCCCTAACAACAAACAACCCTAAACCCCTACCATAAAACAACAGTAACCCCCTAACAACACAAAACACTAACACCCTAACAACAAACAACACTAACACCCTAACAACAGAAACCACTAAACCCCAACAAGAAACAGCCCTAAACCCCTAACAACAAACAACACTAACCCCCTAACAACAAACAACCCTAAACCCCTAACATCAAACAACACTAACCCCCTAACAACACAAAACACTAACACCCTAACAACAAACGACACTAATACCCTAACAACAAAAACCCCTAAACCCCAACAAGAAACAACCCAAAACCCCTAACAACAAACACTAACCCCCTATCAAAAAACAACACTAAACCCCGAACAAGAAACTACCCTAACCCCGTAACAACAAACAACACTAACCCCGTAACAAGAAACAACCCTAACCCCCTAACAACGAACAACACTAACCCCCTAACAACAAACAACCCTAAACCCCTAACATCAAAGAACACTAACACCCTAACAACAAACAACCCTAACCCCCTAACAACAAACACTAACCCCCAAACAACAAACAACCCTAACCCCTAAAAACCAAAAACACTAACCCACTAACAACAAACAACCCTAAACCTCTAACAACAAACAACCCTAACACCCTAACAACAAACAACACTAACCCCCTAACAACAAACAACCCTAAACCCCTAACATCAAACAACACTAACCCCCTAACAAAACAAAACACTAACCCCCTAACAACAAACAACATTAACACCCTAACAACAAAAACCACTAAACCCCAACAAGGAACAACCCTAAACCCCTAACAACAAACAACACTAACCCCTAACAACAAACAACACTAACCCCTAACAACAAACAATCCTAACCCCCTAACAACAAACAACACTAACACCCTAAAAACAAACAACCCTAACCCCTTAACAACAAACAACACTATCCCCCTAACTACAAACAACCCTAAACCCCTAGCATCAAAGAACACTAACACCCTAACAACAAACAACCCTAACCCCCTAACAACAAACACTAACACCCAAACAACAAACAACCCTAACCCCTAAAAACCAAAAACACTAACCCACTAACAACAAACAACCCTAACCCACTAACTACAAAGAACCCTAACACCCTAACAACAAACAACACTAACCCCCTATCAACAAACAACCCTAAACCCCTAACATCAAACAACACTAACCCCCTAACATCACAAAACACTAACACCCTAACAACAAACAACACTAACACCCTAACAACAAAAACCACTAAACCCCAACAAGAAACAAGCCTAAAACCCTAAGAACAAACAGCACTAACCCGCTAACAACAAATAACCCTAACCAAACAACAAAAAACCCTAACCCACTAACAACAAACAACACTAACATCCTAACAACAAACAACTCTAACCCCCTAACAACAAACAACACTAACACCCTAACAACAAACAACACTAACCCCCTAACAACAAACAACACTAACCCCCTAACAAGAAACAACCCTAAACCCCTAACATCAAAGAACACTAACACCCAAACAACAAACAACCCTAACCCCCTAACAACAAACACTAACCCCCAAACAACAAACAAAGCTAACCCCTAAAAACCAAAAAAACTAACCAACTAACAACAAACAACCCTAACCCACTAACAACAAACAACCCTAACACCCTAACAACAAACAACACTAACCCCCTAACAACAAACAACACTTAACCCCTAACATCAAACGACACTAACCCTCTAACGACACAAAACGCTAACACCCTAACAACAAACAACACTAACACCCTAACAACAAAAACAACTAAACCCCAACAAGAAACAACCCTAAACCCCTAACAACAAACAACCCTAAACCCCTAACAACAAACAACACTAAACCCCTAACAAGAAACTACCCTAACCCCGTAACAACAAACAACACTAACCCCCTAACAAAAAACAACCCTAACCAAACAACAAAAAACCCTAACCCACCAACAACAAACAACACTAACACCCTAACAACAAACAACCCTAACTCCCTAACAACAAACAACACTAACACCCTAACAACAAACAACCCTAACCCCCTAACAACAAACAACACTAACCCCCTAACAACAAACAACCCTAAACCCCTAACATCAAACAACACTAACCCCCTAGCAACACAAAACACTAACACCCTAACAACAAACGACACTAATACCCTAACAACAAAAACCCCTAAACCCCAACAAGAAACAACCCAAAACCCCTAACAACAAACACTAACCCCCTATCAAAAAACAACACTAAACCCCGAAAAAGAAACTACCCTAACCCCGTAACAACAAACAACACTAACCCCGTAACAAGAAACAACCCTAACCCCTTAACAACGAACACCACTAACCCCCTAACAACAAACAACACTAACCCCCTAACAACAAACAACCCTAAACCCCTAACATCAAACAACACTAACCCCCTAACAACACAAAACACTAACACCCTAACAACAAACAACACTAACACCCTAACAACAAAAACCACTAAACCCCAAGAAGAAACAACCCGAAACCCCTAACAACAAACACTAACCCCCTAACAACAAACAACACTAAACCCCTAACAAGAAACTACCCTAACCCCGTAACAACAAACAACACTAACCCCGTAACAACAAACAGCCCTAACCCCCAAACAACAAACAGCCCTAACCCCCTAACAAAAAACAATCCTAACCCCCGAACAACCAACAACTCTAACTCCCTAACCACAATAAACACTAACACCCTAACAACAAAAACCACTAAACCCCAACAAGAAACAACCCTAAAACCCTAACAACAAACAACACTAACCCCCTAACAACAAAGAATCCTAAACACCTAACATCAAAGAACACTAACACCCTAACAACAAACAACCCTAACCCCCTAACAACAAACACTGACCCCCAAACAACAAACAACCGTAACCCCTAAAAACCAAAAACACTAACCCACTAACAACAAACAACCCTAACCTACTAACAACAAACAACCCTAACACCCTAACAACAAACACTAACCCCCTAACAACAAACAACCCTAAACCCCTAACATCAAAGAACACTAACACCCTAACAACAAACAACCCTAACCCCCTAACAACAAACACTAACCCCGAAACAACAAAGAACCCTAACCCCTAAAAACCAAAAAGTCTAACCCACTAACAACAAACAACCCTAACCCACTAACAACAAACAACCCTAACACCCTATCAACAAACAACACTTACCCCCTAACAACAAACAACCCTAAACCCCTAACATCAAACAACACTAACCCCCTAACAACACAAAACACTAACACCCTAACAACAAAGAACACTAACACCCTAACAACAGAAACCACTAAACCCCAACAAGAAACAGCCCTAAACCCCTAACAACAAACAACACTAACCCCCTAACAACAAACAACCCTAAACCCCTAACATCAAACAACACTAACCCCCTAACAACACAAAACACTAACACCCTAAAAACAAACGACACTAATACCCTAACAACAAAAACCCCTAAACCCCAACAAGAAACAACCCAAAACCCCTAACAACAAACACTAACCCCCTATCAAAAAACAACACTAAACCCCGAAAAAGAAACTACCCTAACCCCGTAACAACAAACAACACTAACCCCGTAACAAGAAACAACCCTAACCCCGTAACAACGAACAACACTAACCCCCTAACAACAAACAACCCTAAACCCCTAACATCAAAGAACACTAACACCCTAACAACAAACAACCCTAACCCCCTAACAACAAACACTAACCCCCAAACAACAAACAACCCTAACCCCTAAAAACCAAAAACACTAAACCACTAACAACAAACAACCCGAAACCTCTAACAACAAACAACCCTAAAACCCTAACAACAAACAACACTAACCCCCTAACAACAAACAACCCTAAACCCCTAACATCAAACAACACTAACCCCCTAACAACACAAAACACTAACACCCTAACAACAAACAACACTAACACCCTAACAACAAAAACCACTAAACCCCAAGAAGAAACAACCCGAAACCCCTAACAACAAACACTAAACCCCTAACAACAAACAACACTAAACCCCTAAGAAGAAACTACCCTAACCCCGTAACAACAAACAACACTAACCCCGTAACAACAAACAGCCCTAACCCCCAAACAACAAACAACCCTAACCCCCTAACAACAAACAATCCTAACCCCCGAACAACCAAAAACACTAACTCCCTAACCACAATAAACACTAACACCCTAACAACAAAAACCACTAAACCCCAACAAGAAACAACCCTAAAACCCTAACAACAAACAACACTAACCCCCTAACAACAAACAATCCTAACCAAACAACAAAAAACCCTAACCCCCTAACAACAAACAACACTAACCCCCTAACAACAAACATCCCTAAACACCTAACATCAAAGAACACTAACACCCTAACAACAAACAACCCTAACCCCCTAACAACAAACACTAACCCCCAAACAACAAACAACCGTAACCCCTAAAAACCAAAAACACTAACCCACTAACAACAAACAACCCTAACCTACTAACAACAAACAACCCTAACACCCTAACAAAAAACACTAACCCCCTAACAACAAACAACCCTAAACCCCTAACATCAAAGAACACTAACACCCTAACAACAAACAACCCTAACCCCCTAACAACAAACACTAACCCCGAAACAACAAACAACCCTAACCCCTAAAAACCAAAAAGTCTAACCCACTAACAACAAACAACACTAACCTAATAACAACAAACAACCCTAACACCCTATCAACAAACAACACTTACCCCCTAACAACAAACAACCCTAAACCCCTAACATCAAACAACACTAACCCCCTAACAACACAAAACACTAACACCCTAACAACAAACAACACTAACACCCTAACAACAGAAACCACTGAACCCCAACAAGAAACAGCCCTAAACCCCTAACAACAAACAACACTAACCCCCTAACAAAAAACAACCCTAACCAAACAACAAAAAACCCTAACCCACTAACAACAAACAACACTAACACCCTAACAACAAACAACCCTAACTCCCTAACAACAAACAACACTAACACCCTAACAACAAACAACCCTAAACCCCTAACAACAAACACTAACCCCCTAACAAAAAACAACACTAAACCCCGAACAAGAAACTACCCTAACCCCGAAACAACAAACAACACTAACCCCGTAACAAGAAACAACCCTAACCCCCTAACAACAAACAACACTAACCCCCTAACAACAAACAACCCTAAACCCCTAACATCAAAGAACACTAACAGCCTAACAACAAACAACCCTAACCCCCTAACAACAACCACTAACCCCCAAACAACAAACAACCCTAAACCCTCAAAACCAAAAACACTAACCCACTAACAACAAAATAACCTAAACCACTAACAACAAACAACCCTAACACCCTAACAACAAACAACACTAACCCCCTAACAACAAACAACCCTAAACCCCTAACATCAAACAACACTATCCCCCTAACAACACAAAACTCTAGCACCCTAACAACAAACAACACTAACACCCTAACAACAAAAACCACTAAACCCCAACAAGAAACAACCCGAAACCCCTAACAACAAACACTAACCCCCTAACAACAAACAACACTAAACCCCTAACAAGAAACTACCCTAACCCCGTAACAACAAACAACACTAACCCCGTAACAACAAACAGCCCTAACCCCCAAACAACTAACAACCCTAACCAACTAACAACAAACAATCCTAAACTCCGAACAACCAACAACACTAACCCCCTAACCACAATAAAGACTAACACCCTAACAACAAAAACCACTAAACCCCAACAAGAAACAACCCTAAACCCCTAGCAACAAACAACACTACCCCCTAACAACAAACAACACTAACCCCTAACAACAAACAATCCTAACCAAACAACAAAAAACCCTAACCCACTAACAACAAACAACACTAACACCCTAACAACAAACAACCATAACCCCCTAACAACAAACAACACTAACACCCTAACAACAAACAACCCTAACCCCCTAACAACAAACAACACTATCCCCCTAACAACAAACAACCCTAAACCCCTAGCATCAAAGAACACTAACACCCTAACAACAAACAACTCTAACCCCCTAACAACAAACACTAACCCCCAAACAACAAACAACCCTAACCCCTAAAAACCAAAAACACTAACCCACTAGCAACAAACAACCCTAACCCACTAACAACAAACAACCCTAACACCCTAACAACAAACAACACTAACCCCCTAACAACAAACAACCCTAAACCCCTAACATCAAACAACACTAACCCCCTAACATCACAAAACACTAACACCCTAACAACAAACAACACTAACACCCTAACAACAAAAACCACTAAACCCCAACAAGAAACAACCCGAAACCCCTAAGAACAAACAGCACTAACCCCCTAACAACAAACAACCCTAACCAAACAACAAAAAACCCTAACCCACTAACAACAAACAACACTAACATCCTAACAACAAACAACTCTAACCCCCTAACAACAAACAACACTAACACGCTAACAACAAACAACACTAACCCCCTAACAACAAACAACACTAACCCCCTAACAACAAACAACCCTAAACCCCTAACATCAAACAACACTAACCCTCTAACGACACAAAACGCTAACACCCTAACAACAAACAACACTAACACCCTAACAACAAAAACAACTAAACCCCAACAAGAAACAACCCTAAACCCCTAACAACAAACACTAACCCCCTAACAACAAACAACACTGAACCCCGAACAAGAAACTACCCTAACCCCGTAACAACAAACAACACTAACCCGTAAAAACAAACAACCCTAACCCCTTAACAACAAACAATCCTAACCCCCCGAACAACCAACAACACTAAACCCCTAACCACAATAAACACTAACACCCTAACAACAAAAACCACTAAACCCCAACAAGAAACAACCCGAAACCCCTAACAACAAACAACACTAACCCCCTAACAACAAACAACACTAACCCCCTAACAACAAACAACACTAACGCCCTAACAACAAACAATCCTAACCAAACAACAAAAAACCCTAACCCACTAACAACAAACAACACTAACACCCTAACAACAAACAACCCTAACCCCCTAACAACAAACAACACTAACCCCCTAACAACAAACAACGCTAAACCCCTAACATCAAAGAACACTAACACCCTAACAACAAACAACCCTAACCCCCTAACAACAAACACTAACCCCCAAACAACAAACAACCCTAACCCCTAAAAACCAAAAAAACTAACCCACTAACAACAAACAACCCTAACCCACTAACAACAAACAACCCTAACACCCTAACAACAAACATCACTAAACCCCTAACAACAAACAACCCTTACCCCCTAACATCAAACAACACTAACCCCCTAACAACACAAAACGCTAACACCCTAACAACAAACAACACTAACACCCTAACAACAGAAACCACTAAACCCCAACAAGAAACAACCCTAAACCCCTAACAACAAACACTAACCCCCTAACAACAAACAACACTAACCCCCTAACAACAAACAACCCTAAACCCCTAACATCAAACAACACTAACCCCCTAACAACACAAAACACTAAAACCGTAACAACAAACAACACTAACACCCTAACAACAAAAACCACTAAACCCCAACAAGAAACAACCCTTAACCCCTAACAACAAACAACACTAACCCCCTAACAACAAACACTCCTAACCAAACAACAAAAAACCCTAACCCACTAACAACAATCAACACTAACACCCTAACAACAAACAACGCTAACCCCCTAACAACAAACAACCCTAACCCCCTAACAACAAACAACACTAACACCCTAACAACAAACAACCCTAACCCCCTAACAACAAACAACACTAACACCCTAACAAAAAACAACCCTAACCCCCTAACAACAAACAAAACTAACACCCTAACAACAAAAACCACTAAACCCCAACAAGAAACAACCCGAAACCCCTAACAACAAACACTAACCCCCTAACAACAAACAACACTAAACCCCTAACAAGAAACTACCCTAATCCCGTAACAACAAACAACACTAACCCCGTAACAACAAACAACCCTAACCCCCAAACAACAAACAACCCTAACTCCCTAAAAACAACAAACAATCCTAACCCCCGAACAACCAACAACACTAACCCCCTAACCACAATAAACACTAACACCCTAACAACAAAAACCACTAAACCCCAACAAGAAACAACGCTAAACCCCCAAGAACAAACAACACTAACCCCCTAACAACAAACAACCCTAACCAAACAACAAAAAACCCTAACGCACTAACACCAAACAACACTAACACCCTAGCAACAAACAACACTAAACCCCTAACAACAAACAACCCTTACCCCCTAACATCAAACAACACTAACCCCCTAACAACACAAAACACTAACACCCTAACAACAAACAACACTAACACCCTAACAACAAAAACCACTAAACCCCAACAAGAAACAACCCTTAACCCCTAACAGCAAACAACACTAACCCCCTAACAACAAACAATCCTAACCAAACAACAAAAAACCCTAAGCCACTAACAACAATCAACACTAACACCCTAACAACAAACAACGCTAACCCCCTAACAACAAACAACCCTAACCCCCTAACAACAAACACCACTAACACCCTAACAACAAACAACCCTAAACCCCTAACAACAAACAACACTAACCCCCTAACAAAAAACAACCCTAACCAAACAACAAAAAACCCTAACCCACCAACAACAAACAACACTAACACCCTAACAACAAACAACCCTAACCCCCTAACAACAAACAACACTAACCCCCTAACAACAAACAACCCTAAACCCCTAACATCAAACAACAATAACCCCCTAACAACAGAAAACACTAACACCCTAACAACAAACAACACTAACACCCTAACAACAAACACTAACCCCCAAACAACAAACAACCCTAACCCCTAAAAACCAAAAAGACTAACCCACTAACAACAAACAACCCTAACCCACTAACAACAAACAGCCCTAACACCCTAACAACAAACAAAACTATCCCCCTAACAACAAACAACCCTAAACCCCTAACATCAAACAACACTAACCCCCTAACAACACAAAACACTAACACCCTAACAAAAAACAACACTAACACCCTAACAACAAAAACCACTAACACCCTAACAGCAAACAATCCTAACCAAACAACAAAAAACCCTAACCCACTAACAACAAACAACACTAACACCCTAACAACAAACAACCCTAACCCCCTAACAACAAACAACACTAACACCCTAACAACAAACAACCCTAACCCCCTAACAACAAACAACACTAACCCCCTAACAACAAACAACCCTAAACCCCTAACATCAAAGAACACTAACACCCTAACAACAAACAACCCTAACCCCCTAACAACAAACACTAACCCCCAAACAACAAACAACCCTAACCCCTAAAAACCAAAAACACTAACCCACTAACAACAAACAACCCTAACCCACTAACAACAAACAACCCTAACACCCTAACAACAAACAACACTAACCCCCTAACAACAAACAACCCTAAACCCCTAACATCAAACAACACTAACCCCCTAACATCACAAAACACTAACACCCTAACAAAAAACAACACTAACACCCTAACAACAAAAACCACTGAAACCCAACAAGAAACAACCCTAAACCCCTAAGAACAAACAACACTAACCCCCTAACAACAAACAACCCTAACCAAACAACAAAAAACCCTAACCCACTAACAAAAAACAACACTAACACCCTAACAACAAACAACACTAACCCCCTAACAACAAACAATACTAACACCCTAACAACAAACAACCCTAACCCCCTAACAACAAACAACACTAACCCCCTAACAACAAACAACCTTAAACCCCTAACATCAAAGAACACTAACACCCTAACAACAAACAACCCTAACCCCCTAACAACAAACACTAACCCCCAAACAACAAACAACCCTAACCCCTAAAAACCAAAAAAACTAACCCACTAACAACAAACAACCCTAACCCACTAACAACCAACAACCCTAACACCCTAACAACAAACAACACTAACCCCCTAACGACAAACAACCCTTACCCCCTAACATCAAACAACACTAACCCCCTAACAACACAAAACACTAACACCCTAACAACAAACAACACTAACACCCTAACAACAGAAACCACTAAACCCCAACAAGACACAACCCTAAACCCCAAACAACAAACAACACTAACCCCCTAACAACAAACAACCCTAACCAAACAACAAACAAACCTAACACACTAACAACAAACAACACTAACACCCTAACAACAAAAACCACTAAACCCCAACAAGAAACAACCCTAAACCCCTAACAACAAACAACCCTAACACCCTAACAACAAACAACCCTAACCAAACAACAAAAAACCCTAACTGACTAACAACAAACAACCCTAACCCCCTAACAAGAAACAACAGTAACCCCCTAACAAGAAACAACACTAACCCCCTAACAACAAACAACACTAACCCTCTAACAACAAACAACACTAACACCCTAACAACAACCAACCCTAACCCCCTAAGAACAAACAACACTAAGCAATAAAAACAAACAACACTAACCCCCAACAACGAACAATACCAACCTCTAACAACACAAAACCTAACCCCTTATCAACAAACAACCCTAACCCACTAACAAAAAAAACCCTAACACCCTAACAACAACCCTAAAACCCTAACAACAAACAACACTAACCCCCAAACAACAAACAACCCTAACCCCTAAAAACGAAAAACACTACCCCACTAACAAAAAAAAACCCTAACCCCCTCACAACAAACAACCCTAAACCCCTAACATCAAACAACACTAACCCCCTAACAACAAACAACACTAAAACCCTAACAACAAACAACACTAACACCCTAACAACAAAAACCACTAAACCCCAATAAGAAACAACCCTAAACCCCTAACAACAAACACTAACCCCCTAAAAACAAACAACACTAAACCCCTAACAAGAAACTAACCTAACCCCGTAACAACAAACATCACTAACCTCCTAACAACAAACAACCTTAACCCCCTAACAACAAACACCCCTAAACCCCTAACAACAAACAATCCTAACCCCTAACAACCTACAACACTAACCCCCTAACCACAAACAACACTAACCCCGTAAGAACAAACAACACTAACCCCCTAACAACAGTCCTAACCACCTAACAACAAACAACACTAACCCCCTAAAAAGAACAACAATAAACCCCTAAAAACAAACAACACTCATCCCCTAAGAACAAACAACACTAACCCGCTAACAAGAAACAACACTAACCCCTAAGAACAAAAACACTAACCCCTAACAACAAACGACACTAACACCCTAAAAACAAACAACCCTAAAACCCTAGAAACAAACAACACTGAACCCCTTAAAACAAACAACACTAAGCCCCTAACAACAAACAGCACTAACACTATAACAACAAAAAACACTGACACGCTAACAACAACCAACACTAACCCACTAACAACAAACAATCCTAACCCCCTAAAAACAAACAACACTAACCCCTAAAAACAAACAACCCTAAAACCCTAAAAACAAACAACACTGAACCCCTAAAAACAAACAACACTAAGCCAATAACAACAAACAGCACTAACCCACTAACAACAAAAAACACTAACCCGCTAACAACATCCAACAGTAACGCCCTAACCACAAACAACACTAACCCCCTAAAAACAAACAATCCTAACCCCCAAAACAACAAACAACACTCACCCCTAAAAAACAAACAACCCTAAAACCCTAAAAGCAAACAACACTGAACCCCTAAAAACAAACAACACTAAGCCCCTAACAACAAACAACACTAACCCCCTAACAAGAAACAACCCTAAACCCCTAACAACAAACAACACTAACCCCCTAACAGCAAACAACACTAACACCCTAACAACAACCAGCCCTAACCCCTAAGAACAAACAAAACTAACGCCCTAAGAACAAACAACACTAACCCCCAGCAACGAACAATACTAACCCCCTAACAACACAAAACCTAACACCTTATCAACAAACAACCCTAACCCACTAACAACAAACCCTAACACCGTAACAACAAACAACACTAACCCCCTAACAACAAACAATCCTAAACCCCTAACATCAAAGAACACTAACACCCTAACAACAAACAACCCTAGCCCCCTAACAACAAACACTAACCACCAAACAACAAACAACCCTAACCCCTAAAAACCAAAAACACTAACCCACTAACAACAAACAACCCTAACCCACTAACAACAAACAACCCTAACCCCCTAACAACAAACAACCCTAAACCCCTAACATCAAACAACACTAACCCCCTAACAACACAAAACACTAACACCCTAACAACAAACAACACTAAATCCCTAACAACAAAAACCACTAAACCCCAACAAGAAACAACCCTAAACCCCTAACAACAAACAACACTAACACCCTAACAACAACCAACCCTAACCAAACAACAAACAAACCTAACCCACTAACAACAAACAAAACTAACACCCTAACAACAAACAACCCTAACCCCCTAACAACAAACCCTGACCCCCAAACAACAAACAACCCAAACCCCAAAAAACCAAAAACACTAACCCACTAACAACAAACAACCCTAAACCACTAACAGCAAACAACCCTAACACCCTAAGAACAAACAACCCTAAATCCCTAACAACAAACAACCCTAACCAAACAACAAAAAGCCCTAACTGACTAACAACAAACAACACTAACCCCCTAACAAGAAACAACAGTAACCCAATAACAAGAAACAACACTAACCCCCTAACAACAAACAACACTAACCCTCTAACAACAAACAACACTAACTCCCTAACAACAACCAACCCTAACCCCCTAAGAACAAACAACACTAAGCAATAAGAACAAACAACACTAACCCCCAACAACCAACAATACCAACCTCTAACAACACAAAACCTAACCCCTTATCAACAAACAAACCTAACCCACTAACAAAAAACAACGCTAACACCCTAACAACAAAAAACCCTAAACCCCTAACAACACACAACCCTAACCCCCAAACAACAAAGAACCCTAACCCCTAAAAACGAAAAACACTACCCCACTAACAACAAACAACCCTAACTCCCTAACAACAAACAACCCTAACCAACTAACAACAAACAATCATAACCCCCGAACAACCAACAACACTAACCGCCTAACCACAATAAAGACTAACACCCTAACAACAAAAACCACTAAACCCCAACAAGAAACAACCCTAAACCCCTAAGAACAAACAACACTAACCCCTTAACAACAAACAACCCTAACCAAACAACAAACAAACCTAACCCCCTAACAACAAACAACACTAACCCCCTAACAACAAACAACCCTAACCAAACAACAAAAAACCCTAACCCACTAACAAAAAACAACACTAACACCCTAACAACAAACAACCCTAACCCCCTAACAACAAACAACACTATCACCCTAACAACAAACAACACTAACCCCCTAACAACAAACAACACTAACACCCTAACAACAAACAACCCTAACCCCCTAACAACAAACAACACTAACCCACTAACAACAAACAACCCTACCCCCTAACATTAAAGAACACTAACACCCTAACAACTAACAACCCTAACCCCCTAACAACAAACACTAACCCCCAAAGAACAAACAACCCTAACCCCTAAAAACCAAAAACACTAACCCACTAACAACAAACAAACCTAAACCACTAACAACAAGCAACCCTAACACACTAACAACAAACAACACTAACCCCCTAATAACAAACAACCCTAAACCCCTAACATCAATCAACACTAACCCCCTACCAACACAAAACACTAACACCCTAACAACAAACAACACTAACACCCTAAAAACAAAAACCACTAAACCCCAACAAGAAACAACCCTAAACCCCTAACAACAAACAACACAAACCCCCTAACAACAAACAACACTAACACCCTAACAACAACCAACCCTAACCCCCAAGAACAAACAACACTAACGCCGTAAGAACAAACAACACTAACCCGCAGCAACGAACAATGCTAACCCCCTAACAACACAAAACCTAACCCCTTATCAACAAACAACCCTAACCCACTAACAACAAACAACCCTAACAACCTAACAACAAACAACACTAACCGCCTAACAACAAACAACCCTAAACCCCTAACATCAAAGAACAATAACACCCTAACAACAAACAACCCTAGCCCCCTAACAACAAACACTAACCCCCAAACAACAAACAACCCTAACCCCTAAAAACCAAAAACACTAACCCACTAACAACAAACAACCCTAACCCACTAACAACAAACAACCCTAACCCCCTAATAACAAACAACCCTAAACCCCTAACATCAAACAACACTATCCCCCTAACAACACAAAACACTAATACCCTAACAACAAACAACACTAACACCCTAACAACAAAAACCACTAAACCCCAACAAGAAACAACCCTAAACCCCTAACAACAAACACTAACCCCCTAACAACAAACAACACTAAACCCCTAACAAGAAACTATCGTAACCCCGTAACAACAAACAACACTAACCCCGTAACAACAAACAACCCTAACCCCCATAAAACAAACAACCCTAACCCCATAACAACAAACAATCCTAACCCCCGAACAACCAACAACACTAACCCCCTAACCACAATAAACACTAACACCCTAACAACAAAAACCACTAAACCCCAACAAGAAACAACCCTAAACCCCTAACAACAAACAACACTAACCCCCTAACAACAAACATCCCTAACCAAACAACAAACAACCCTAACCCACTAACAACAAACAACACTAACACCCTAACAACAAACAACCCTAACCCCCTAACAACAAACAACAGTAACACCCTAACCAGAAACAACCCTAACCCCCTGACAACAAACAACACTAACCCCCTAACAACAAACAACCCTAAACCCCTAACATCAAAGAACACTAACACCCTAACAACAAACAACCCTAACCCCCAACAACAAACACTAAACCCCAAACAACAAACAACCCTAACCCCTGAAAACCAAAAACACTAACCTACTAACAACAAACAACCCTAACCTACTAACAACAAACAACACTAACCCCCTAACAACATAAAACACTAACACCCTAACAACAAACAACACTAACACCCTAACAACAAAAACCACTAAACCCTAACAAGAAACAACACTAAACCCCTAACAACAAACACTAACCCCCTAACAAAAAACAACACTAAACCCCTAACAAGAAACTACCCTAACCCCCTAACAACAAACAACACTAACCCCCTAACAACAAACAACCCTAAACCCCTAACATCAAAGAACACTAACACCCTAACAACAAACAACCCTAACCCCCTAACAACAAACCCTAACCCCCAAACAACAAACAACCCAAACCCCTAAAAACCAAAAACACTAACCCACTAACAACAAACAACCCTAAACCACTAACAGCAAACAACCCTAACACCCTAACAACAAACAACCCTAACCCCCTAACAACAAACTACCCTAACCAAACAACAAAAAGCCCTAACTGACTAACAACAAACAACCCTAACCCACTAACAAAAAACAACCCTAACACCCTAACAACAAACAACCCTAACCCCCTAACAACAAACAACACTAACCCCCTAACAACAAACAACCCTACCCCCTAACATTAAAGAACACTAACACCCTAACAACAAACAACCCTAAGCCCCTAACAACAAACACTAACCCCCAAACAACAAACAACCCTAACCCCTAAAAACCAAAAACACTAACCCACTAACAACAAACAAACCTAAACCACTAACAACAAGCAACCCTAACCCACTAACAACAAACAACACTAACCCCCTAACAACAAACAACCCTAAACCCCTAACATCAAACAACACTAACCCCCTACCAACACAAAACACTAACACCCTAACAACAAACAACACTAACACCCTAACAACAAAAACCACTAAACCCCAACAGGAAACAACCCTAAACCCCTAACATCAAACAACACTAACCCCCTAACAACACAAAACACTAACCCCCTAACAACAAACAACACTAAACCCCTAACAAGAAACTACCCTAACCCCGTAACAACAAACAACACTAACCCCCTAACAACAAACAACCCTAAAACCCTAAAAACAAACAACACTGAACCCCTTAAAACAAACAACTCTAAGCCCTTAACAACAACCAGCACTAACACTCTAACAACAAAAGCACTGACACGCTAACAACAACCAACACTAAACCCCTAACATCAAACAATCCTAAACCCCTAAAAACAATCAAAACTAACCCCCTAAAAACAAACAACCCTAAAACCCTAAAAACAAACAACACTAAGCCAATAAAAACAAACAGCACTAACCCACTAACAACAAAAAACACTAACCCGCTAACAACATCCAACAGTAACGCCCTAACCACAAACAACACTAACCCCCTAAAAAGAAACAATCCTAACCCCCTAACAACAAACAACACTCACCCCTAAAAAACAAACAACCCTAAAACCCTAAAAGCAAACAACACTGAATCCCTAAAAAAAAACAACACTAAGCCCCTAACAACAAACAACACTAACACCCGAACAACAAACACCACTAAACCCCAACAAGAAACAACCCTAAGCCCCTAACGACAAACAACACTAACCCCCTAACAAGAAAGAACCCTAAACCCCTAACAACAAACAACACTAACCCCCTAACAACAAACAACACTAACACCCTAGCAACAACCAACCCTAACCCCTAAGAACAAACAACACTAACGCCCTAAGAACAAACAAAACTAACCCCCAGCAACGAACAATACTAACCCCCTAACAACACAAAACCTAACCTCTTATCAACAAACAAACCTAACCCACTACAACAAACAACCCTAACACCCTAACAACAAACAACCCTAACCCCCTAACAAGAAACAACCCTAAACCCCTAACAACAACACTAACCCACTAACAACAAACAACACTAAATCCCTAACAACAACCAACCCTAACCCCTAAGAACAAACACTAACCCCCTAAGAACAAACAACACTAACCCCCAACAACGAACAATACCAACCCCTAACAACACAAAACCTAACCCCTTATCAACAAACAACCCTAACCCACTAACAAAAAACAACCCTAACACCCTAACAACAAACAACCCTTAACCCCTAACAACAAACAACACTAACCCCCTAACAAAAAACAACCCTAACCCCTAAAAACCAAAAACAGTAACCCACTAACAACAAACAACCCTAACCCCCTAACAACAAACAACCCTAAACCCCTAACATCAAAAAACACTAACCCCCCAACAACAAACAACACTAACCCCCTAACAACAAACAAGCCTAAACCCCTAACATCAAAAAACACTAACACCCTAACAACAAACAACCGTAACCCCCTAACAACAAACACTAACCCCCAAACAACAAACTCTAACCCCTGAAAACCAAAAACACTAACCCACTAACAACAAACAACCCTAACCCACTAAGAACAAACAACCCTAACACCCTAACAACAAACACTAACCCCCTAACAACAAACAACCCTAAACCCCTAACATCAAACAACACTAACCCCCTAACAACACAAAACACTAACACCCTAACAACAAACAACACTAACACCCTAACAACAAAAACCACTAAACCCCAACAAGAAACAACCCTAAACCCCTAACAACAAACACTAACCCCCTAACAACAAACAACACTAAACCCCTAACAAGAAACTAACCTAACCCCGTAACAACAAACACTAAACTTCTAACAACAAACAACCTTAACCCCCTAACAACAAACACCCCTGAACCCCTAACAACAAACAATCCTAACCCCCTAACAACCTACAACACTAACCCCCTAACCACAAACAACAATAACACCCTAACCACAAACAACAATAACCCCGTAAGAAAAAACAACCCTAACACCCTAACAACAAACAACACTAACCCCTAACAACAAACAACCCTAAACCCCTAACATCAAACAACACTAACCCCCTAACAACAAACAACGCTAACACCCTAACAAACAACACTAACACCCTAACAACAAAAACCACTAAACCCCAACAAGAAACAACCCTAAAACCCTAACAACAAACACTAACCCCCTAACAACAAACAACACTAAACCCCTAACAAGAAACTACCCTAACCCCGTAACAACAAACAACACTAACCCCGTAACAACAATCAACCCTAACCCCCAAACAACAAACAACCCTAACCCGCTAACAACAAACAATCCTAACCCCCGACCAACAACACTAACCCCCTAACCACAATAAACACTAACACCCTATCAACAAAAACCACTAAACCCCAACAAGAAACAACCCTAAACCCCTAACAACAAACAACACTAACCCCCTAACAACAAACAACCCTAACCAAACAACAAACAACCCTAGCCCCTAAAAACAAACAACCCTAAACCCCTAACAACAAACAACCCTGACCAAACAACAAAAAACCCTAACCGACTAACAACAAACAACACTAACCCCCTAACAAGAAACAACAGTAACCCCCTAACAAGAAACAATACTATCCCCCTAACAAGAAACAACACTAACCCCCTGACAACAAACAACCCTAAACCGCTAACAACAAACAACACTAACACCCTAACAACAAAAACCACTAAACCCCAACAAGACACAACCCTAAAACCCTAACAACAAACACTAACCCCCTAACAACAAACAACACTAAACCCCTAACAGGAAACTAACCTAACCCCTAACAACAACCAACACTAACCCCCTAACAACAAACAATCCTAACCCCCTAAAAACAAACAACCCTAAAACCCTAAAAGCAAACAACACTGAACCCCTAAAAACAAACAACACTAAGCCCCTAACAACAAACAACACTAACCCCCAAGCAACAACCAACCCTAACCCCCTAAGAACAAGCAGCACTAACCCCCTAAGAAAAAACAACACTAACCCCCAACAATGAACAATACTAACCCCCTAACAACACAAAACCTAACCCCTTATCAACAAACAACCCTAACCCACTAACAACAAACAACCCTAACACCCTAACCACAAACAACACTAACCCCCTAACAACAAACAACCCTAAACCCCTAACCACAAACAACACTAACCCCGTAAGAACAAACAACACTAACCCCCTAACAACAAACAACACTAACACCCTAACAACAAACACCACTAAACCCCAACAATAAACAACCCTAAGCCCCTAACAACAAACAACACTAACCCCCTAACAACAAACAACCCTAACCAAACAACAAACAACCCTAACCCACTAACAACAAACAACACTAACCCCCTGACAAGGAACTACCCTAACCCCGTAACAACAAACAACCCTAAACCCTAAAAACAAGCAACCCTAACCCCCTAACAACAAACAACCCTAACCAAACAACAAACAACCCTAACCGACTAACAACAAACAACACTAAACCCCTAACAAGAAACTACCCTAAACCCGTGACAACAACCAACCCTAACCCCCTAACAACAAACAAAACTAACCCCCTAAGAACAAACACTAACCCCTTAACAACAAACACCACTAAACCACTAACAACAAACAACACTAACCCCCTAACAACAAACAACCCTAACCCCATATCAACAAACAACTCTAACCCCCTAACAACAAACAAACCTAACTCCCTAACAACCAACAACACTAACCCCCTAACAACAAACAACACTAACTGCCTATCCACAAACAACACTAACCCCCTAACAACAAACAACACTAACCCCCTGAAAACAAACAACCCTAAAACCCTAAAAACAAACACTGAACAGCTAAAAACAAACAACACTAAGCCCCTAACAACAAACAGCACTAACCCACTAACAACAAAAAACACTAACCCCTTAACAACCAACAACACTAACCCCCTAACAAGAAACTACCCTAACCCCGTAACAACAAACAACACTACCCCCCTAACAACAAACAACCCTAAGTCTCTAACAAAAAACAACCCTCACCCCCTAAAAGCCAACAACCCAAAACCCCTAACAACAAACAGTAACCCCCTATCAACAAACTACCCTAACCCCATAACAAACAACAACACTAACCCCCTATCCACAAACAACACTAACCCCCTAATAACAAACAACACTAACCCTCTAACAACAAACAATCCTAACCCCCTAACAACAAACAACACTAACCCCCTAACAACAAACATCCCTAACCCACTAACAACAAACAAAACTAACGCCCTAACAAACAACTCTAACCCCCGACCAGAAACAACACTAACCCCCTAACAAAAATCAACCCTAACTCCCTAACAACAAACAACCCTAACCCACTAACAACAAACAAACCTAACACCCTAACAACAAACAACACTAACCCCCAACAACAAACAACCCTGAACCCCTAACAACAAACAACACTATCCCCCTAACAACAAACAACCTTAACCCCCTAACAACAAACAAACCTTACCCCCAAACAACAAACAACCCTAACCCCCGAACAACAAAGAACCCTAACCCCCTCACGAAAACAACCCTAAGCCCCTAACAAGCACAACTCTAAACCCCGAAAAGTACAATCGTAACCCCGTAACAAACACAACCCTAACCCGCTAACAAAGCCTAACAATAACTTTAAACCTGACCATAAGCATAACCCCAAACCCTAGCACTAACTCTAACTCTAAACTTAACACTAACCTAGCCCTGCCCTTTACCGTAAACCTATCCTTAACCCTAACCTTACCCCTACCCGAACCCTAACTCTATACCTAACCCGAACACTAACCTTGACCCTACTCTAACTTTAACTCTAACGTGACTATTAACTGAAACATCACCCTAACCCTAAGCCTAAATCTAACTCGAGCCCTAACCATAACAATTACCCTAAACCCTCGCCTTAACTGTAAACCTAACCCTAACCCTCACCCTAATCCTTAACCGTATCCCCAACCCTAAACCTAACGCTATCCCCAAACTTATCCCTAACCCTAACCCTAAAACGAACAGTAACCCAAATCTAACCCTAACCCTAATATTAAACCTAAACTTAAATCTACCCTAACCATAAACCTAACCCTAACACCCTAAACCTAACGTCTAACACCATCTATAATCCTAACCCTTATCATAACCCTCACCCTTAACCTAAACTTCACACTAACCCTAAACCTAACCTAACGCTGACCCTAGACATAACGCCTAACCCTAACCGAACCCTAAACCTATCCTTAACACTAACCTGAACACAAACACAAACCCTAGCCCTCACCATAAAAATAACCCTCACCCTATCCTGAACTTCATCCAAACACTAACCATAACCTTAACCCTAAACCTAGACCTAACCCAAACCCTAACCTTAAACCTAACTCTAAGAATAACGCTAGTCCATCTGTAACCCTAAACTGAACACTTACAATAGCCCTGAACCTAACCCTAAAATAATCCTAATCCTAACCCTAGACCTAATCCTAACCCTACCCCTAACCTTGACCCTAAATAGAACACTAAGTCTAACCCTCAACATGGACCTAAACCTAATTCTTACCCTACACCTAACCCTAATCCTAAACCAAACCCTAACTCTGACTATAACCCTAATCATAACAATTACTCTAAACCCTCACCATAACTGTAAAACTAACTGTAACCCTCACCCTAAATCCTAACCGTATCCCACAACCCTAACCCTAATGCTATCCCTAACCGTAACCCTAACATTAACCTGAAACCCCTGAGCCCTAATGATAAACCTAACCCTAACACAAACCCTAAACCTAACACCAAAGCCTAGCAAAAACCTTAACCCTAACTCTCACCGTAACTCTAACACTAACCCGAAACCGAATCATGAACCTAACCCTAAGCCTAAACCAAACCTAACCATGACCAGAACCGCAAGGCCTAACCGGAACCCTCACCCAAACCCTAACCCTAAACTACACCTCTAACCCCTAACGCCTTATCATAACGATAATCCTAACCCTAACCAACCCTAACCCTAAAACTAACCCTCACCCCAACCACAAAGCCTAACACAACCATGACCCTAACCCTAAACGTAACACTAAACTTAACCCTAACCTTAAATCTAACCCTAACCCTAAAACTGAACACAACCCCTGAACGTAACCCTAACCCTGAACATAACTTTAACACTAACCTGAAAACAAGCCCAAACCTTAGCCATAACCCTAACCCTCACCCTATCTTAAACTTCACCCTATCCCTAACCTAAAACTCACCCTGACTTTAACCCTAACCCTACCCCTAAACCTAACCCTCACCTTAACCTTGGCCCAACTGTAACCCGAAACCTAACCCTTACAATAACTCTGACCCTAATCCTCGCCCTAAACCTAATTCTAATTCTAACCCTGACCCTAACCCTAACCTAACCTTAACCCTATCTTTAAGCCTACCATAAACTTAAACCTAACCCTAACCCTTAACCTTAACTCTAACCCTAACCCTAGCCCTAACCTTAACGGTAACACTTACCCAGAACCCTCACCTTAACTGTAAATGTAACTCTAACTCTTACCCTAACCCTAAACTTAACCCTAATTATAACCTTAACCTAAACCTAACTGAAACAGTAACCCTTAACCCTAACTCTAATCCTAATCCTTAGCCTAAAACTAACCTTAACCCTAAACCTAACCCTAACCACTGACCCTAACTCTAACCCTAACCCTAAGCCGAACCCTCACCCTTAACCAGAATTTCACCCTAAGCATAACGCTAAGCGTACCCTAACTTCATTCAAACCCAAACCCTAAGCAAAACTAACACTAACACTACACGTAACCCTAACCCTAAGCCTAACCCTAACCCTGACTCTGACCTGAACCCAAACCCCTAACCCCAACCCTCTCGCTTAACATAAACTTCTCTGTAACCCTAACCCTAAAACTAAACGTCACACTAAATCTCCCCTAACCCTGACCGTACCATAAACGTAACCCTAACTCTAAACTCAAAACTAACCCTGACCCTAACTCTAACTCTAACCCTAATCCTAACCCTAAAACTTACCCTACACACTCAGCTTAAATGGAAACCTAGCACTAACCCTCATCTTACCATCTAAACCTAACCTCAACCGTTAACCTAACCCTATCTATAACCTTCACCTAGCCCTAAACCTAAACATGACTTAACCCTAACACTAACCCTAACCCTAAATCTAAACCTAACCTTAACCCTAAACTTAATCCTAACCTAAGCTCTAACCCTAACCCCTAACGCTAACCCTAAGCTCAACCCTCACCCTTGAATTAAACTTTACCCCAGCTGTAGCCCTAACCCTAAGCCGAACCCTAAACCTGACCCTAACATTAACCCAAACACCTAACCCTAACCCTAAGCCTAATCCTAAACCTAACCCTAACCTTAACCCAAATGCCTAACCCTAACCCTAACCCTCATCCTTAACCTAAACTTCACCCTAAACCTAAGGCTAACACTAACCCTGAAAGTAAAGCTAACCCTTAACTATCCCCTAACTCTAGCCCTGACCCTAAACCTAATGCTAACCCTAGCCCTAACAGTAACACCTGAAAACATCAGCTTAATGTAAACTTAACACTAACCCTCCCATGAACCCCTAGCCCTAACCCTACCCCGCATCCTACACCTAACCCAGGCCTAAACCTAACCCTTTCTCTAACCCTAAATTAACCCTAACCTTAACTCTACCCTAACCCTAACAATAACTCTAAACCTGACCATAACCATAATCCTAAACCCTAGCACTAACTCTAACTCTAAATCTAACCCTAAGCTAGCCCTACCCTTTACCGTAAACCTAGCCTTAACCCTAACCTTACCCCTACCCAAACCCTAACGCTATACCTAACCCGAACACTAACCTTAACCCGACTCTAACCTTAAGCCTAACCCTGACTATTAACTGAAACTTCACCCTAACCCTAAGCCTAACTCTAACCCTAACCATAACAATTACCCTAAACCCTCGCCTTAACTGTAAACCTAACCCTAACCCTCACCCTAATCCTTAACCGTATCCCCAACCCTAAACCTAACGCTATCCCCAAACTTATCCCTAACCCTAACCCTAATACGAACAGTAACCCAAATCTAACCCTAACCCTAATATTAAACCTAAACTTAAATCTACCCTAACCATAAACCTAACCCTAACACCCTAAACCTAACGTCTAACACCGTCTATAATCCTAACCCTTACCATAACCCTCACCCTTAACCTAAACTTCACACTAACCCGAAACCTAACCTAACGCTGACCCTAGACATAACGTCTAACCCTAACCGAACCCTAAACCTATCCTTAACACTAACCTGAACACAAACCCAAACCCTAGCCCTCACCATAAAAATAACCCTCACCCTATCCTGAACTTCATCCAAACACTAACCATAACCTTAACCCTAAACCTAGACCTAACCCAAACCCTAACCTTAAACCTAACTCTAAGAATAACGCTAGTCCATCTGTAACCCTAAACCGAACACTTACAATAGCCCTGAACCTAACCCTAAAATAATCCTAATCCTAACCCTAGACCTAATCCTAACCCTACCCCTAACCTTGACCCTAAATAGAACACTAAGTCTAACCCTCAACATGGACCTAAACCTAATTCTTACCCTACACCTAACCCTAATCCTAAACCAAACCCTAACTCTGACTATAACCCTAATCATAACAATTACCCTAAACCCTCACCTTAACTGTAAAACTAACCGTAACCCTCACCCTAACCCCTAACCGTATCCCACAACGCTAACCCTAATGCTATCCCTAACCCTAACCCTAACACTAACCTGAAACCCCAGAGCCCTAATGATAACCCTAACCCTAACCCAAACCCTAACACCAAAGCGAAAGCCTAGCAAAAACCTTAACCCTAACTCTCACCCTAACTCTAACACTAACCTGAAACCTAATCATGAACCTAACCCTAACCCTAAACCAAACCTAACCATGACCAGAACCACAAGGTCTAACCGGAACCCTCACCCAAAACCTAATCCTAAACTACACCTCTAACACTTTACCATAACCATAATCCAAACCCTACCCAACCCTAACCCTAAACCTAACCCTCACCCCAACCACGACGCCTAACACAACCATAACCCTTACCCTAACCGTAACACTAAACTTAACCCTAACCTTAAATCTAACCCTAACCCTAAAACTAAACACAACCCATGAACTTAACCCTAACCCTGAACATAACCTTAACACTAACCTGAAAACAAGCCCAATCCTTAGCCATAACCCTAACCCTCACCCTGTCTTAAACTGCACCCTATCCCTAACCTAAAACTCGCCCTAACTTTAACCCTAACCCTACCCCTAAACCTAACCCTCACCTTAACCTTGGCCCACCTGTAACCCTAAACCTAACCCTTACAATAACTCTGACCCTAATCCTCACCCTAAACCTAATTCTAATCCTAACCCTGACCCTAACCCTAACCTAACCTTAACCCTATCTTTAAGCCTACCATAATCTTAAACCTAACCCTAACCCTTAACCCTAACTCTAACCCTAACCCTAGCCCTAACCCTAATCTTAACTGTAACACTTACCCAAAACCCTCATCTTAACTGTAAATGTAACTCTAACTCTTACCCTAACCCTAAACTTAACCCTAATTATAACCCTAACCTAAACCTAACTGAAATGCTAACCCTTAACCGTAACGCTAACCCTAATCCTTAGCCTAAACCTAACCTTAACCCTAAACCTAACCCTAACCACTGACCCTAACTCTAACCCTAAGCCTAAGCCGAACCCTCACCCTTAACCAAAATTTCACCCTAAGCATAACACTAAGCCTACCCTAACTTCATTCAAACCCTAACCCTAAGCGAAACTAACACTAACACTAAACCTAACCCTAACCCTAAACCTAACCCTAACCCTGACTCTAACCTGAACCCAAACCCCTAACCCTAACCCTCTCGCAGAACATAAATTCACTGTAACCCTAAACACTAAATCTCCCCAACCCTGACCCTAACCATAAACATAATCCCAACACTAAACTTAAACCTAACCCTGACTCTAACTCTAACTTTAACCCTAAAACTTACCCTACACACTCAGTTTGAATGGAAACCTAGCACTATCCCTCACCCTAACATCTAAACCTAACCGCAACCCTGAACCCAACCCTATCTCTAACTAAAAACTAGTCCTAAACCTAACTATGACTTAACCCTAACACTTACCCTAACTCTAAATCTGACCTTAAGCCTAAACTTAATCCTAAACTTAAGCCTAACCCTAACCCCAACACTAACCCTAAGCTCAACACTCACCCTTAACTTAAACTTCACCCTAACCCTAACCCTAACCCTAAACCAAACACTAACCCTAACCCTAAACCTAACCTTAAACCTGACCCTAACATTAACCCAAACACTTAACGCTAAACCTAACACTAAGCCTAACCCTAAACGTAACCCTAACCTTAACCTAAACACCAAAGCCTAATCCTAACCCTCATCCTTAACCTAAACTTCACCCTAAACCTAAGCCTAACCCTAACCCTAACCCTAAAATTACACCTAACCCTAAACTATCCTCTAACTCTCGCCCTAACCCTAAACCTAACCCTAACCCTAACTCTAACCCTAACCCTGGTAAACCCTGGTAGTAACACCCTAAAACATCAGCTTAACTGTAAATGTAACACTAAGCCTCACACGAACCCCTAACCCTTTCCCTAACCCTATCACTCATCCTAACCCTAACCCTGACCTAAACTTAATCCTTACCCTAACCCTAAACTTAACGCTAACCTTAACTCTACCCTAAACCTAACAATAACTCTAAACCGGACCCTAACCCTAACCCTAAACCCTAGATCTAACTCGAACTCTAAACCTAACCCTAACCCTAACCTGGCCCCACCCTTTACAGTAAAGCTAGCCTTAACCCTAACCTTACCCCTACCCTAACCCTAAACCTAACCCTTACAATATCAATAACCCCTAGCAGGGTCCTGTCTAGTCTCTCCCACCTCATCACTCCTTACAAAGAGCCCTGCTTTGTCTCTCCCACATCCTCACTCCCTAAGCAGGGCTCTGCCTGTCCTCTCCCACCTCCTCACTCGCTATGCAGGACTCTGCCTTGTTCTCCCACCTCTTCACTCCCTACACAGGGCCCTGGCTAGTGTCTCCCATCTTCTCACTCCATACACAGGTTTCTGCCTGTTCTTTCCCACTTCCTCACTTCCTACACGGGGCCCTGCCTGGTCTCTCCCACCTCCTCACTCCCTACACCAGTCCCTGCCTGATCTCTCCTACCTCCTCACTCCCTGCACAGGGCCCTGCCTGGTCTCTCCCACATCCTTACTCCATACAAAGGGACTTGCCTGATCTCTGGCCTCCTCACTCCCTGCACAGAGCCCTGCCTGGTCTCTCCCAACTCCTCACTCCCTATTCAGGTCTCTGAATGTTTCTCCCACCTCTTCCCTCCCTACACAGGGCCCTGCCTGCTGTCTTCCATCTTCTCACTCCCTACACAAGTTTCTGCCTATTCTCTCTCACCCCCTCACTTGCTAAACACAGTCCTGCCTGTTCTTTCCCACCTCCTGACTCAGTACACAGGTCTCTGCCTGGTCTCTTCCAACTCCTCACTCCCTAGACAGGGCCCTGCCTGGTCTCTGCCACCTCCTCACTCCCTACACAGGGCCCTGCCTGGTATCTCCCACCTCCTCACTCCCTACACAGGGCTCTGTCTTTTCTCTCCCACCTCCTCAGTCCCTACACAGGTATCTGGGTGGTCTCTCCCACCTCCTCACTCCCTTTACAGGGCCCTGATGATCTCTCCCACCTCCTCACTCCCTAAACAGGACCCTGCCTGGTCTCTCCACCTCCTTACTCCCTACACAGGGCTCTGGCTAGTCTCTCCTACATCCTCACTCTTTATACAGCATCCTACCTGGTCTCTCTCACCTCCTCACTCCCTATGCAGGTCTCTGCCTGGTCTCTCCCACCTCCTCACTCCCTACACAGGGCCCTGCCTGGTCTCTCCTAACGCCTAACTCCCTACACAGGTCCCTGACTGGCCTCTCTCACCTCCTCACTCCCTATACAGGGCCCTGCCTGGCCTCTCCCACATTCTCAATTCACACAGGGCCCTGCCTCCTCTCTCTCACATCCTGACTGCACACACAGGGCCCTAACTGGTCCCTCCCACCTTCTCCATCCCTACACAGGTCTCTGCATGGTTCTCCCACCTCCCCATTCCCTACAAGGGTCTCTGCCTGTTCTCTCCCACCTCTTCAATCCCTAGACAGGGCCCTGCCTCTTCTCTCCCACTTCCTCACTCCCTACTCAGGGCCCTGCCTGGTATTTCTAACCTCCTCAGGCCATACACAGGGCCCTGCCTGGTCTCTCCCAAATCCTCACTCCCTACACAGGACTCTGCCTGGTCTCTCCCAACACCTCACTCCCTACAAAGGGCCCTGCCTGGAATCTCCCACCTCCTCACACCCTACCCAGGGTCCTGCCTAGTCAATCCCACCTCCTCACTCCCTACGCAGGGCTCTGCCTGTCCTCTCTCACCTTCTCACTCCCTATGCAGGACTCTGCCTGGTTCTCCACCTCTTCGCTCCCTACACAGGGCCTTGCCTGGTCTCTCCTACCTCCTCACTCCCTACACAGTTCTCTGCCTGTTCCCTCCCATTCCTCAATCCCTACACAGGTCTCTGGGTGGTCTTTCCCACCTCCTTACTACATACACAGGTGTTAGCCTGTTTTCTCCCTCCTCCTTACTCCCTACACAGGGCCCTGATGTTCTCTCGCACCTGCTCACTCCCTAAACAAGCCACTGCCTGGTCTCTCCACCTCCTTACTCCCTCCACAGGGCCCTGCCTGGTCTCTCCCACCTCCTCACTCCCTACACAGGGCCATGCCTGGCCTCTCCCACCTCCTCACTCCCTACACAGGGCTCTGCCTGGTCTCTATCACCCCCTCACTCCCTACACAGGGTCCTGCCTTACCTCTCCCACCTCCTCAGTCCCTGCACTGTGTTTCTGGCTGTTATCTCCCTTCTTCTCACTCCCTACACAGGGCTGTGCTTGTTCTCTCCCATCTCCTCACTCCCTATACAGGGCCCTGCCTGGTGTATCCCATCTGCTCACTCCCTGCACAGGGCCCTGATGATCTCTCCTACATCCTCACTCCCTACACAGGGCCCTGCCTGGCATCTCCACCTCCTTACTCCCTACACACAGACCTGCCTGGTCTCTCCCACACCCTCACTCTGTACACAGGGTCCAACCTGGTCTCTCCCACCTCCTCACTCCCTACACAGGGCCCTGCCTGGTCTCTCCTAACACCTCACTTCCTACACAGGGCTCTGCCTGATCTCTCCCACTTCCTGACTCCCTACTCAGGTATCTGGGTGGTCTCTCCCAACTCCTCACTGTGTATGCAGGGCCTTACCTGTTCTCTATCACCTCCTCACTCCCTACACAGGGCCCTGATGGTCTCTCCCACCTCCTCACTCCCTACACAGGGTCCTGCCTAGTCTCTCCCACTTCCTCAATCCCTACACAGGTCCCTGACTGGTATCTCCACCACCTTACTTCCTACACACAGCCTTGCCTGTTCTCTTCCACATCCTCACTCTGTACACAGGGTCCTACCTGGTCTCTCTCACCTCATCACTCCCTACACAGGGCCCTGCCTGGTCTCTCCTAACACCTCACTCCCTACACAGGGCTCTGCCTGGCCTCTCCCACCTCCTCACTCCCTACACAGGGCCCGGCCTGGTCTCTCCTTCTTCTCAATCCCTACACAGGTCTCTGCCTCTTCTCTCCAAGATACTCACTCCCTACACTGGGCCCTGCCAGGTCTCTCCCACCTCCTCAGTCCCTTCACAGGTCTTTGCCTGGTCTCTCCCACATCTCTGCCTCTTCTCTCCTGCATCCTCACTCCCAACATAGGGCCCTGCCTGGTCTCTCCCACCTTCTCACTCCCTACACAGGACGCTGCCTGGCCTCTCCCACCTCCTCAGGACCTACACAGGTCCCTGCCTGGTCTCTTCCAGCTCCTCACTCCCTACACAGGTGTCTGCCTGGATTCTCCCACCTCCTCACTCCTTACACAGGGCCCTGCCTGGTATGTCCCTCCTCCTCACTCCCTACAGAGGGCCCTGCCTGGTGTCTCCCTTCTGCTTACTCCCTACATATGTCTCTGTCTGTTCTCTCCCACCTCCTCACTCTCTACACAGGGCCCTGCCTGATCTCTGGCACATTCTCACTCCCTACACAGGACCTGTGTGGTCTCTCCCAACACCTCACTCCCTCCACAGGGCCCTGCCTGGATGCTCCCTCCCCCTCACACCCTGCACAGGGTCCTGCTTGGTCTCTCCCACCTCATCACTCCTTACACAGGGCCTGCCTGGTCTCTCCCATATCCTCACTCCCTATACTTGGCTCTGCCTGGTCTCTCCCATCTCCTCACTCCCTAAGCAGGACTCTGCCTGGGTCTCCCTCTTCTTCACTCCCTACACAGGGCCCTGTCTGCTGTCTCCCATCTTCTCTATGCACAGAGCCCTGCCTGGTCTGTCCCACCTCCTCACTCCCTACACTCTTCTCTGCCTGTTCTCTCCCACCTCCTAACTCCCTGCACAGGGCCCTGCCTGGTCTTTCCCATATCCTTACTCCATACAGGGACATGCCTGATCTCTGGCCAACTCACTCCCTACAGAGGGCCCTTCCTGGTCTCTCCCATCTCCTCACTCCCTATGCAGGTCTCTGAATGGTTCTCCCACCTCTTCACTCCCTACACAGGGCCCTGCCTGCTGTCTACCATCTTCTCAATCCCTACACAGGTTTCTGCCTATTCTCTCCCACCTCCTCACTCCCTACACAGGTCTCTGCCTGGCCTCTCCCCCTTCCTCACTCCCTACACAGGTCTCTGCCTGGCCTCTCCCACTTCCTCACTCCCTACACAGGTCCCTGCTTCGTCTCTCCCACCTCATCACTCCTTACACAGGGCCCTGCCTGGTCTCTCCTACATCCTCACTCTTTACACAGCATCCTACCTGGTCTCTCTCACCTCCTCACTCCCTATGCAGGTCTCTGCCTGGTCTCTCCTAAGGCCTAACTCCCTACTCAGGTCCCTGCCTGACCTCTCCCACCTCCTCACTCCCTAGACATGGCCGTGCCTGGTTGCTCCCAGCTCCTCACTCCCTACTCAGGGCCCCGCCTTTTCTCTCCCACCTCCTCCATCCCTGTAAAGGTCTCTGCCTGGTCTGTCCCACCTCCTTACTCCCTACAGAGTTCTCTGCCTGTTCTCTTCCACATCCTCACTCCTTACACAGGGCCCTTCCTGGTCCCTCCCACCTCCTCACTTCCTACACCTGTCCCTGCCTGGTCTCTTCCATCTCCTCTCTCCCTACTCAGGGCCCTGCCTGGTCTCACCCACCTCCTCACTCCCTACAAAGGTCTCTGTCTGGTCTCTCAGCTCTTCACTCCCTACACAGGTTTCTGTCTCTTTTGTCCCACCGTCTTACTCCCTATACAGTGCCCTGCCTGGTCTCTCACTCTCTATACAGGGCCCTGCATGGTCTCTCCCACCTCCTGACTCCCTTCACAGCGCCCAGCCTAGTCCCTCCCACCTCCTCACTCCCTACACAGGTTAGGGTTTAGGGTTTAGTTTAGTGTTAGGGTTATGGTTCGGGATCGGGTTTAGGGGTTAAGGTTAGGTTTTAGGGTTTAGTGTTCGAGTTTAGGGTCAGGGTCAGTTTTTAGTGTCAGGGTCAGGGTTTATGGTCAGGGTCAGGGTTAGGGGTTAGGGTCAGGGTTAGGTTTAGGGTTTGTTTTTATGGTTAGGGTTTAGGGTTTAGGATTAGGGTTGGGGTAAGGTTAGGGCTAGGGGTTAGGGCTAGGGGTTAGGGTTTAGTGTTTAGTGATAGAGTTTAGGGTCAGGGTCAGAGTCAGTGTTTAGTGTCAGGGTCAGAGTTTAGGGTCAGGGTTAGGGTCATGGTCAGGGTTAGGGTCATGGTCAGGGTTTAGGGTCATTGTCACGGTTTAGGGTCAGGGTCTGGGTCAGGGTTAGGGGTTAGAGTCAGGGTTAGGTTTAGGGTTTGGGTTTAGGGTTAGGATTTAGGGTTTAGGGTTAGGGCTAGGGTTAGTTTTAGAGGTTAGAGGTTAGGGTTAGGGTTAGGGCTAGGGCTAGGGCTTGGTGTTAGGGCTAGGTCTAGGGCTAGGGTTTTAGGGCTAGAGTTTAGGGTTAGGGTTAGGGTTTTGGGTTAGGCTGATGGTTAGAGTTTAGGGTTAGGGTTTATGGTTAGCGTTAGGGTTAGTGTTAGGGTTTAGGGTTAGGGTTAGGGTTTAGGGTTAGCAGTTAGTGTTAGGGTTAGTGTTCAGGCTTAGGGTTAGTTTTTAGGGTTTGGGTTTAGGGTTAGCGGTTAGTGTTAGGGTTAGTGTTCAGGGTTAGGGTTAATGTTTAGGGTTAGGTTTTAGGGTTCGAGTTAGTGTTTGGGTTAGGGCTAGGGCTAGGGCTAGGACTTGGGCTAGGGCCTAGGGCTAGGGCTAGTGATATGGTTTGGGTTTAGGGTTCGGGTTTGGGTTCACGTTAGGCTTCGGTTTAGGCTTCGGGTTAGGATTTGGTTTAGGGTTTTGGGTAAGGGTTATTGTTAGGTTCAGGGCTATTGTAAGGGTTAGGTTTAGGGTTACAGGTGGATTAGCGTTATGATTAGAGTTAAGTTTAAGTTTAGGGTTTGGGTTAGGTTTAGATTTAGGGTTAGGGTTTGGATGAAGTTTACGGTATGGTGAGTGTTATTTTTAAGGTTAGGGCTAGAGTTTGGGTTCGTGTTCAGGTTAGTGTTAAGGTTAGGTTTAGCGTTTGGATTAGGGTTAGGGGTTATGTTTGGGGGTAGGGTTATGTTTAGATTTAGGGTTAGTGTGAAGTTTAGGTTAAGGGTGAGGGTTACGGTTAGGGTTAGGGTAAGGGTGAGGGTTAGGGTCAGAGTTATTGTAAGGGTTAGGTTTAGGGTACTACAGGTGGGCCAAGGTTAAGTTTAGGGTTTGATTTAGGGGTAGGGTCAGGGTTAAAGTTAGGGTGAGTTTTAGCTTAGGGATAGGGTGAAGTTTATGATAGGCTGAGGGTTAGTGTTAGGGTTATGGCTAAGGTTTGAGTTTGGTTTCAGGTTAGTGTTAAGGTTATTTTAGGGTTAGGGTTAAGTTTATGGGTTCTTTTTAGTTTTAGGGTTAGGGTTAAATTTTAGGTTAGGGTTAAGTTTAGTGTTATGGTTAGGATTAGGGTCACGGTTTGTGTTAGGCTTTGTCGTTTGGGTGAGGGTTAGGTTTAGGGTTCCGGTTGGGTAGGGTTAGGATTATGGTTATGGTAAGGTGTTAAGGGTTAGAGTTTTAGTTTAGGGTTAGGGTTTGGGTGAGGGTTCCGGTTAGTCATTGTGGTTCTGGTCATGGTTAGGTTTGGTTTAGGGTTAGGGTTAGGTTTATTATTAGGTTTCGGGTTAATGTTAGAGTTAGAGATAGGGTGAGACTTAGGGTTAAGGTTTGGGTTAGGCTTTGGTGTTAGGGGTTAGGGTTTGGGTTAGGGGTTAGGGTTATCGTTAGGGCTCAGGGTTTCAGGTTAGTGTTAGGGTTAGGAATAGCATTAGGGTTAGGGTTGGGGGATACGGTTAGGGGTTAGGGTGAGGGTTGCGGTTAGTTTTACAGTTAAGGTGAGGGTTTAGGGTAAGTGTTATTTTTAGGGTTAGAGTTAGGGTTAGGTTCAGGGTTAGGGTTAGGTGTAGGGTAAGATTTCGGTTTAGGTTCAGGTTTAGAATTAGAGTTAGTGTTCTATTTAGGATCAAGCTTAGAGTTAGGGTTAGGGTTAGGATTAGGGTTAGGTCTAGGGTTAGGTTCAGGGCTAATGTAAGGCTTAGTTTTACGGTTACAGGTGGAGTAGTGTTATGGTTAGAGTTTGGTTTAAGGTTAGGGTTTGGGTTAGGTTTAGGTTTAGGGTGAAGGTTAGGGTTAGTGTTGGATGAACCTTAGGACGGGGTGAGGGTTATTCTTATGATTAGGGCTGAAGTTTGATTTTGTGTTCAGGTTAGTGTTAAGGTTAGTTTTAGGGTTCGGGTTAGTGTTAGGAGTTACGTTTAGGGTTAGTGTTAGGTTTAGGTTCAGGGTTAGAGTGATGTTTAGGTTCATAGTGAGGGTCAAGGTAAGGGTTAGGATTACGGTGAGGATTATGCTTAGTGTTAGAGTTTACGTTTAGGGTGTTAGGGTTAGGTTTATGGTTAGGGTAGGGTTAATGTAAGGGTTAGTATTAGATTAGTGTTACTGTTCGTGTTTGGGTTAGGGTTAGGGATAAGTTTAGGGGTAGCGGCAGGTTTAGGGTTGGGGATTCGGTTAGGGGTTCGGGTGAGGTTTAGTGTTAGGTTTACAGTTAAGGTGAGGGTTTAGGGTAAGTGTTATGGTTAGGGTTAGAGTTAGAGTTAGGGTTAGGGTTAGGGTGAATTTTCAGTTAATAGTGAGGGTTAGGGTAAGGGTTAGGGTTAAGGTTAGAGTTAGGATTAAGATTAGTGTTCGGGTTAGGTTTAGGGTTAGGGTTAGGATAGGGGTAAGGTTAGGGTTAAGGCTAGGTTTACGGTCAAGGGTACATCTAGGTTAGGGTTAGGATTAGGTGTAGAGTTAGAGTTAGTGCTAGGGTTTAGGGGTAGGGTTCGGGTCAGGTTTAGCGTTATTGTTAGTGTTAGGGTTAGGGTAGAGTTAAGGTTAGGGTTAAGTTTAGGGTTAGGGTAAGGGTTATGTTTAGGTCAGGGTTAGGGTTAGGGTTAGGGATAGGGTTAGGTTTAGGGAAAGGGTTAGGGTTCGTGTGAGGGTTAGTGTTAGATTTACAGTTAAGCTGATGTTTTACAGTGTTACAGTTAGGGTCAGGGTTAGAGTTAGAGTTAGGGTTAGGGCTAGACTGAGGGGATAGTTTAGGGTTAGGTTTAATTTTAGGGTTATGCTTATGTATAGGGTGAAAGTTAAGTTAAGATTAGCGTTAGGGTAAATATTAGAGTTAGGTGTTTGGGTTAAGGTTAGGATCAGGTTAGGGTTAGGTTTAGGGTTAGTGTTAGTGTCAGGGTTAGGTTTTGGTGTTTGGGTTAATGTTAGGGTTAGCTTTAGGGTTAGGGTTTAGTTTAAGGTTAGGGTCAGGGTGAAGTTTAAGTTAAGGGTGAGGGTTGAGCTTAGGGTTAGTGTTAGGGGTTAGGGTTAGGGTTAGGGTTAAGGTTAGGATTAGGATTAGGGTTAAGATTAGTTTTAGGGTTAGGGTAAGTGTTACGGTTAATTCATGGTTAGGTTTAGGGCTAGGTAAAGGTTAGAGATAAGATTAGGTTAAGGGTAGGGTTTAGGTTTAGATGTTAGTGTGAGGGTTAGTGCTAGGTTTCCATTTAAGCTGAGTGTGTAGGGTAAGTTTTAGGGTTAGGATTAGGGTTAGAGATAGATTTAGGGTCAGGGTTAGGATTATGTTTAAGGTTAGGGTTAGGTATATGGTTAGGATTAGGGTTAGGGTCAGGGTTGGGGAGATTTAGTATTATGTTTAGTTTTAGGGCTAGGGTTAGGGTGAAGTTTATGTCAAGCGTGAGGGTTAGGGTTAGGGTTAGGGGTAAGGGTTCAGGTTAGGGTCAGGGCTAGGGTTTGCGTTAGGTTTAATTTTTTTTAGTTTTGGTTAGGGTTAGGATTTGAATGAAGTTAGGGTAGGTTTAGGGTTATGGGTAGGGTGAAATTTTGGTTAGAGTTATTGTTCGGGGTTAGGGTTAGGTTTGAGTTTATCGTAGGGTTAAAGTTAGGGTTAAGGTTAGGTTAGGGTTATGGTCAGGGTTAGGATTAGGTTTAGGGTGAGGGTTACGGTCTGAGTTATTGTAAGGGTTAGTTTTAGGGTTACAGGTGGGCCAAGGTTAAGGTTAGGGTTAGGTTTAGGGGTAGGGATAGGTTTAGAATTAGGTTAACATAAACTTCACCCTAACCCTAGCCCTAAAACTAAACATAATTAGAATTAGGGTGAAGTTTAAGTTAGGGTGAGGGTTAGGGTTAGGGTTATGGCTAAGGTTTGGGTTAGTTTTCAGGTTCGTGTTAAGGTTGTGTTTCGTGTTAGGGTTAAGTTTACGGGTTCTGTTTAGTTTTAGGGTTAGGGTTATGTTTAAGGTTAGGGTTAAGTTTAGTGTTACAGTTAGGGTTAGGGTTACGTTTTGTGTTAGGCGTTGTGGTTGGGGTGAGGTTTAGGTTTAGGGTTAGGGTTGGGTAGGGTTAGGATTATGGTTACGGTAAGGTGTTAGGTGTTAGAGGTGTAGTTTAGGGTTAGGGTTTGGGTGAGGTTCCGGTTAGACATTGTGGTTCTGGTCATGGTTAGGATTGGTTTAGGGTTAGGGTTAGGTTTATGATTAGGTTTCGGGTTAGTGTTAGAGTTAGAGTTAGGGTGAGAGCTACCTTTAAGGTTAGGGTTAGGTTTTGGTGTTATGGGTTAGGTTTGGGGTTAGGGTTAGGGTTATCATTAGGGCTTAGGTGTTCAGGTTAGTGTTAGGGTTAGGGATAGCATTAGGGTAAGGGTTGTGGGATACCGTTAGGGGTTAGAGTGAGTGTTACGGTTAGTTTTACATTTAAGGCGAGGGTTTAGGATAAGTGTCCCGATTATCGTTAGACATAGAGTTAGGGGTAGGTTTACGTTTAGGGTTAGGTGTAGGGTAAGATTTAGCTTTAGTTTCAGGTTTAGGGGTAGAGTTAGTGTTCTATTTAGCGTCAAGGTTAGAGTTCGGGTTAGGGTTAGGATTAGGTCTAGGGTTAGGATTAGGTTTAGGGTTAGGTTGAGGGGTATTTTAAGGGTTAGGTTTAGGGTTACAGGTGGACTAGCATTATGGTTAGAGTTAGATTTAATGTTAGGGGTTGGGTTAGGTTTAGGTTTAGGTTTAGGTTTAGGACTAAGGTTAGCGTTAGGGTTTGGATGAAGTTTAGGATAGGGTGAGGGTTACTTTTAGGGTTAGGGCTAGACTTTGGGTTTGTGTTCATGTTAGTGCTAAGGTTAGGTTTAGGGTTCAGGTTAGGGTTAGTGGTTATGTTCAGATTAGGTTTAGGTTTAGGGTTAGTGTGAAGTTTAGGTTAAGGGTGAGGGTTAGAATAAGGGTTTGCATTAGGGTTTGGATTCTAGTTAGTGTTAGAGTTTAGGTTTAGGGTGTTAGGGTTAGGTTTATGGTTAGGAAAGGGTTAAGTTTAGGGTTAATGTTAGGGTTAGCATTAGATTAGGGTTACTGTTCGTCTTCGGGTTAGGGTTAGGGATAATGTGAGGGATAGATAGCATTAGGTTTAGGGTTGGGGATACGGTTAAGGGTTAGGTTTAGGTTTACATTGAAGGTGAAGGTTTAGGGTAATTGTTATGGTTAGGGTTAGAGTTAGAGTTAGGCTTATGGTTAGGGTGAAGTTTCAGTTAATAGTCAGGGTTAGGGTTAAGGTTAGAGTTATGCTTAAGGTTAGTGTCAGGGTTAGGTTTAAGGTAGGGGTAAGGTTAGGGTTTAGGCTAGGTTTACGGTAAAGGGTAGGGCTAGGTTAGGCTTAGGGTTAGGTTTAGAGTTAGAGTTAGTGCTAGGTTTTAGGCTTAGGGTTAGGGTCAGGTTTAGAGTTATTGTTAGGGTTAGGGTTAAGTTCGAGTTAAGGTTAGTGTTAAGTTTAGGGTTAGGGTAAGGGTTAGGATTAGGTCAAGGTTAAGGTTAGGATTAGGGATAGGGGTAAGATTAGGGAAAGGGTTAGCGATTCATGTGATGGTTAGTGTTAGGTTTACAGTTTAGCTGATGTTTTAGAGTGTTATGGTTAGGGGTATGGTTAGAGTTAGGGTTAGGGTTAGGATTAGGGTTAGGGCTAGACTGAGGGGATAGTTTAGGGTTAGGTTTAGTTTCAGGTTAGGCTTAGGCTTACGTTTAGGGTGAAGCATACGTTAAGGATGAGGGTTAGGACTAGTGTTAGCGTTACGTGTTTGCGTTAAGGTTAGGGTTAGATTTAGGGTTAGTATTAGGGTCAGGTTTACGTGTTTGGGTTAATGCTAGGGTCAGGTTTAGGCTTAGGTTTAGGGTTAGGGTTAGGGTTCAGTTTAGGGTTAGTGTTAGGGTGCATTTAAAGTTAAGGGCGAGTGTTGAGCTCAGGTTAGCGTTAGGTGTTAGGGTTAGGGTTAAGGTTAGGATTAGGTTTAGGGTTAAGTTTAGGTTTATGCTTAGGTTTAGAGTACATGTTAGGGTTAAGTCATTGTTAGGTTTAGGGCTAGGTTAAGGTTAGAGATAGGGTTAGGTTAAGGGTTGGGGTTAGGTTTAGATGTTAGGGTGAGGGTTAGTTCTAGGTTTCCATTTAAGCTGAGTGTGTAGGGTAAGTTTTAGGGTCAGGATTAGGGTTAGGGTTAGAGTTAGGGTCAGGTTTGGGTTAGGTTTATGGTTAGGATTAGGGTTAGGGTCCGGGTTAGGCGGAGATTTAGTGTTATATTTAGTTTTAGGGTTAGAGTTAGGGTGAAGTTTATGTTAAGCGTGAGGGTTAGGGTTAGGGGTTAGGGTTCAGGTTATGGTCCGGGTTAGGGTTAGGTTTACATTTAGGGTTAGGTTTAAGTTTAGTTTTATTTTTGGTTAAGGTTAGGGTTTGAATGAAGTTAGGGGAGGTTTAGGGTCATGGTTAGGGTGAATTTTGGTTAAGAGTGAGGGTTCGGTTTAGGGTTAGGGTTAGGTTTACGTTTAAGGGTAGGCTTAGGCTAAGGATTAGGGTTAGAGTTAGGGTTAGGGGTTAGTGTTTCAGTTTGGTTTACGGTAGAGTTATATTTAGGGTTAAGTTTAGGGTTAGGGTAAGAGTTAGAGTTACGTTTACAGTTAAGATGAGGGTTTTGGGTAAGTGTTAGTGTTAGGGTTAGGCTTAGTGCTAGGGTTAGGGTTAGAGTTAGGGTTAGGAGTTAGGGTTTGGTTTAAGATTATGGTAGGGTTAAGGTTAGGTTAGGGTTAGGATTAGCATTAGGTTTAGGGCGAAGAATAGGGTCAGAGTTATTGTAAGGGTTTGGATGAGGGTTACAGGTTGGCCAAGGTTAAGGTTAGGGTTAGGTTTAGGGTTAAAGTTAGGGTTAGCTTTAGGGTAGAGATAGGGTGAAGTTTAAGATAGGGTGCGGGTTAGGTTTAGGGTTATGGCTAAGGTTTGCGTTAGTTTTCAGGTTATTGTTAAGGTTATGTTTAGGGTTAGGGTTAAGTTTATGGGTTCTGTTTAGTTTTAGGGTCAGGTTTAGATTTTAGGTTAGGGTTATTTACAGTGTTACTGTTAGGGTTAGGGTTATGGTTTGTGTCAGGCGTTGTGGTTGGGATGAGGGTTAGGTTTAGGGTTAGGTTTGGTTAGGGTTAGGATTATGGTTATGGTAATGTGTTAGGAGTTAGAGGTGTAGTTTAGGGTTAGGGTTTGGGTGAGGGTTTTGGTTAGGCATTGTGGTTCTGGTCATGGTTAGGTTTGGTTTAGGGTTAGGGTTAGATTTATGATTAGGTTTTGGGTTAGTGTTAGAGTTAGGGTGAGAGTTAGGGTTAAGGTTTGGGTTATGCTTTGGTGTTATGCGTTAGGGTTTGATTTCAGGTTCGGGTTATCCTTAGGGCTTAAAGGTTCAGGTGAGTGTTAGGGTTAGGCTTAGGGATAGCTTTAGGGTTAGGGTTCGGGATACAGTTGGGGTTAGGTTGAGGGTTATGGTTAGTTTTACAGTTAAGGTGAGTGTTCAGGGTAAGTGTTATGGTTATGGTTAGAGTTAGGGTTAGTGTTTGGGTGAAGTTTCAGTTAATAGTGAGGGTTACGCTAAAAGTTAGGGTTAATGTTAGAGTTAGGGTTAAGGTTAGCGTTAGTGTTAGGTTTAGGGTAGGTAAGGTTAGGGTTAAGACTAGGTTTACGGTAAAGGGTTGGGCTGGGTTAGGGTTAGGGTTAGGTTTAGAATTATACTTAGTGCTGAGTTTAGGGTTAGGGTTAGGGTCAGGATTCGAGTTATTGTTTGGTTTAGGTATAGGTAGAGTTAAGGTTAGGTTTAATTTAGGTTTAGGGGAAGGGTTAGGTTTACGTCAGCGTTAGGTTTAGGATTAGGGATCGGGTTAGGGTTTGTGAAAGGGTTAGGGGTTCGTCTGAGGGTAAGTGTTAGGTTTACAGTTAAGCTGATGTTTTAGGCTGTTATGGTTAGGGTCATTGTGAGGTTTAGCGTTCGGGCTAGAGTTAGGTGATAGTTTAGGGTTAGGTTTAGTTTTAGGGTTAGGCTTAGGCTTAGGTTTAGGGTGAAGTTTAGGTTAAGGATGAGGGTTATGTTTAGGGTTAGTGTTAGGGTTAGGTGTTTGGGTTAAGGTTAGGGTCAGTTTAGGGTTCAGTTTAGAGTTCGGGTTAGCGTTAGGGTTCGGGTTAGGTGTTTGGGTTAACGTTAGGGTCAGGTTTATGTTTGCGCTTAGGGTTAGTGTTGGGTTCGTTTTAGGGTTAGTGTTTGGGTGAAATTTAAGTTAAGAGTGAGGGTTGAGCTTAGGGTTAGGGGTTAGGGTTAGGGTTAAGGTTAGTTTTAGGTTTAGGTTTAAGATTAGGTTTAGGGTTAGGTTTAGGGTAAGTGTTAGGGTTAAATCATGGTTAGGCTAGGGCATGGTTAAGATTAGAGATAGGGTCAGGTTAAGGGTTGGGGTTAGGTTTAGATGTTAGGGTGAGGGTTAGTGCTAGGTTTCCATTTAAGTTGAGTTTGTAGGGTAAGTTTTAGGGTTGGATTAGGGTTAGAGTTAGGGTCAGGGTTAGGGTTAAGGTTCGAGTTAGGGTTAGGTTTATGGTTAGGATTTGGGTTACGGTCAGGGTTAGGGGGAGATTTAGTGTTATGTTTAGTTTCAGGGTCAGGGTTAGGGTGCAGTTTAGGTTAAGGATGAGGGTTAGGGTTAGGTTTAGTGTTAGGGTTAGGTGTTTGGGTTAAGGTTAGGGTCAGGTTAGGGTTAGGGTTAGGCTTACTGTTAGGGTTAGGTGTTTGGGTTAATGTTAGAGTCAGGTTTAGGGTTAGGTTTAGAGTTAGGATTAGGTTTTGGTTTAAAGTTAGAGTTCGGGATAGGGTGAAGTTTAATTTAAGGGTGAGGGTTGAGCTTAGGGTTTGGGGTAGGGGTTAGGGTCCAGGTTAGGATTAGGTTTAAGGTTAAGGTTAGGTTTAGGGTCAGGTTTAGGGTAAGTGTTAGGATTAAGTCATGTTTAGGTGTAGGGCTAGGATAAGGTTAGAGATAGGGTTAGGTTAAGGGTTGGGTTTAGGTTTAGATGTTAGGGTGTGGGTTAGTGGTAGGTTTCCATTTAAGCTGAGTGTGTAGGGTAATTTTTATGGTTAGGATTAAGGTTAGAGTTAGGGTCAGGGTCAGGGTTAGGGTTAAGTTTAGGGTTAGTTTTATGCTTTGGATTGGGTTAGGTTCATGGTTGGGGGAGATTTAGTGTTATGTTTAGTTTTAGGATAGGGTTAGGGTGAAGTTGATGTTAAGCATGCGGGTTAGGGTTAGGGCTAGGGGTTATTGTTCAGATTAGTGTCAGGGGTAGGGTTAGGGATAGGTTTAGGGTTTGTTTTAGTTTTGTTTAAGGTTAGGGTTTGAATAAAGTTAGGGTAGGTTTAGGGTTATGGTTAGGTCTGGGCTAAGGATTAGGGTTAGAGTTAGGGTTAGGGGTGTTTTGGTTAGGTTTAGGGTAGGGTTTTATTTAGGGTTAGGGTAAGAATTAGAGTTACGTTTACAGTTAAGGTGAAGGTTTTGGGTATGTGTTACGGTTAGGGTTAGGGTTAGAGTTAGGATTAGGGTTTAGGGTTAGGTTTAATTTTATGGTAGGGTTAAAGTTAAGGTTAAGGTTAGGTTAGAGTTAGGGTAGGGTTAGGATTAGGATTAGGTTTAGGGTGAGGTTTAGGGTCAGAGTTATCGTAAGAGTTACGTGTAGGGTGACTGGTGGGCCAAGGTTAAGGTTAGTGTTAGGTTTAGGGGTAGTGTTAGGGTTAAAGTTAGGGTTAGCTTTAGGTTAGGGATAGGGTGAAGTTTAAGATAGGGTGTGGGTTAGGGTGAGGGTTATGGCTAAAGGTTTGGGTAAGTTTTCAGGTTATTGTTAAGGTTACGTTTAGGGTTAGGGTTAAGTTTATGGGTTATGTTTAGTTCTGGGTTAGGGTTAGATTTTAGGTTAGGCTTAAGTTTAGTGTTACGGTTAGGGTTAGGGTTATGGTTTGTTTTAGGCGTTGTGGTTGGGTTGAGGGTTAGTTTTAGCGTCAGGGTTGAGTAGGCTTAGGATTATGGTTATGATAAGGTGTTAGGGGTTAGAGGTGTAGTTTATGGTTAGGGTTTCGGTGAGGGTTCTGGTTAGGCATTTTGGTTCTGGCCATGGTTAGGTTTGGTTTAGGGTTAGGGTTAGGTTTATGATTAGGTTTCGGGTTAGTGTTAGATTTAGGGTGAGTGTTTGGTTTAAGGTTTGGGTTAGGCTTTGGTGTTAGGGGTTTGGTTTGGGTTAGGGTTATCGTTAGGGCTTAGGGTTTCAGGTTAGTGTTAGGGCTAGCAATAGGGTTAGTGTTGGGGGATAGGTTTAGGGGTTCTGGTGAGGGTTAAGGTTAGTTTTACAGTTAAGGGGAGGGTTTAGGGCAAGTCTTATGATTAGGGTTAGAGTTAGAGTTACGGTTAGGTTTAGGGTTAGGTTTAGATGTAGGGTAAGATTTAGGTTTACTTTCAGGTTCAGGGTGAGAGGTAGTGTTCTATTTAGGGTCAAGGTTAGAGTTAGGTTTAGGATTCGGTCTAAAGTTAGGATTAGGATTAGTTTTAGGGTTAAGTTCAGGGCTATTGAAATGCTCAGGTTTAGGGTTACAGGTGGACTAGCATTATACTTAGAGTTAGGTTTAAGGTTAGGGTTTGGGTTAGGTTTAGGTCTACAGTTAAGAATAGGATTAGGGATTGGATGAAGTTTAGGATAGGGTGAGGGTTATTTTTATGGTTTGGGCTAAAGTTTGGTTTTGTGTTCAGCTTAGTGTTAAGGTTAGGTTTAGGGTTCGGTTTTGGGTTAGGGGTTATGTTTAGGGTTTGGGTTACGCTTTGGTTTAGGGTTAGTGTGAAGTTTAGGTTAAGGGTGAGGGTTAGGATAAAGGTTAGGATTAGGTTTATGGTAAGGTGTTAGTGGTTAGAGGTGTAGTTTAGGGTTAGGGTTTGGGTGAGGGTTCCGGTTAGGAATTGTGGTTCTGGTCATGATTGGGTTTGGTTTAGGTGTATGATTCGGTTTCGGGTTAGTGTTAGAGTTAGGGTGAGAGTTAGGGTTAAGGTTTGGATTAGGCTTTGGTGTTAGGGGTTAGGGTTTGTGTTAGAGTTAGGGTTATCGTTAGGGCTCAGGGGTTTCAGGTTAGTTTTAGGGTTAAGGTTAGGGATTGCATTAGGGTTAGGTTTGGGGGATACGGTTAGGGGTTAGGGTGAGGGTTACGGTTAGTTTTACAGTTAAAGTGTGGGTTTAGGATAAGTGTTATGATTAGGGTTAGAGTTGGAGTTATTTTTAGGTTTAGGGTTAGGTGTAGGGGAAGATTTAGGTTTAGGTCCAGGTTTAGGGTTAGAGTTAGTGTTCTCTCTAGGGTCAAGGGTGCAGTTAGGGTTAGGTTAGGATTAGGCCTAGGGCTAGGATTAGGTTTAGGGTTAATTTCAGGGCTATTGTAAGGGTTAGGTTTAGGGTTACAGATGGACTAGCGCTATGGTTAGAGGTAGGTTTAAGGTTAGGGTTTGGGTTAGGTTTAGGTTTAAGGTAGTGTTAGAGTTTGGATGAAGTTTAGGATAGGGTGAGGGTTATTTTTATGGTTAGGGCTAGAGTTTGGGTTTGTGTTCAGGTTAGCTTTAAGGTTAGGGTTCAGGTTAGGGTTAGGGGTTATGTTTAGGGTTAGGGTTATGTTTTGGTTTAGGGTTAGTGTGAAGTTTAGGTTAAGGGTGAGGGTTAGGATAAGAGTTAGAATTAGGGTTAGGATTATAGTTAGTGTTAGAGGTTAGATTTAGGATGCTAACGTTAGGTTTATGGTTAGGGTTGGGTTTATGTTAGAGTTAGGGTTAGATTAGGTTTAATGCTCGTGTTTGGGTTAGGGATAGGGTTACGGATAGCATTAGGTTTAGGTTTGGGGATACGGTTAGGGGTTAGGGTGAGGGTTGTGGTTAGGGTGTGGGTTAGGGTTAGGTTTACAGTTAAGGTGAGGGTTTAGGGTAAGTGTTATAGTTAGGGTTCGAGTTAGGGTTTGGGTTAGGTTTAGGGTGAAGTTTCAGTTAATAGTCAGGGTCAGGGTAAGGGTTAGGGTTAAGACTACAGTTAGGGTTAAGTTTAGTGTTAGAGTTAGGGTTAGGGTAGGGGTAAGGTTAGGGTTAAGGCTAGGTTTACGGTAAAGGGTAGGGCTAGGTTAGGGTTAGGTTTAGAGTTAGAGCTAGTTCTAGGGTTTAGGGTAAGAGGTAGGGTCAGGTTTAGAGTTTTTGTTAGTTTTAGGGTGGAGTTAAGGTTAAGCTTAGCATTAGGGTAAGTGTTAGGTTTAGGTCAGGGTTAAGGTTAGGATTAGGGTTAGGGTTAGGGAAAGGGTTAGGTGTTCGTGGGAGGGTTAGTGTTAGGTTTACACTTAAGCTGATGTTTTACAGTGTTACGGTTAGGTCAGGGTTGCAGTTAGGGTTAGGATGAGGTTTAGGTTTAGGGCTATATTTAGGGGATAGTTTCGGGTTAGGTTTAGTTTTAGGGTTAAGGTTAGGCTTAGGTTTATCTTGAAATTTATGTTAAGGATGAGGGTTAGGGTTAGCGTTAGGGTTAGGTGTTTGGGTTAAGGTTAGGCTTAGGTTTAGGGTTTGGGTTAGGGTTCGGTGTTTCGGTTAATGTTAGGGTCAGGTTTAGGGTAAGGGTTAGGGTTCGGTATAGGATCAGGCTTAGGGTTAGGGTTAGAATTAGGGTTAGTGGTTAGGGTTAGGCTTAGGGTTAAGGTTAGGTTTAGGCTAAACATCAGGATTTGATTTCGAGTTAGGTGTTAGTGTTTCGGTTAGGTTTAGGGTAGGTTTATATTTAAGGTTAGGTTAAGAGTTAGATTTATGTTTACAGTTAAGGTGAGGGTTTTGAGTAAGTGTTACATTTAGGGTTAGGGTTAGGTGTAGGGCTAGGGCTAGGGTTAGGTTTAGATTTCGGGTTACCGGTTAGGGTTAGGTTTAAGTTTATGGTAGGGTAAAGTTAGGGTTAAGGTTTGGTTAGGGTTAGGGTCAGGGTTAGGATTAGGATTAGGTTTAGGGTGAGGGTTAGGGTCAGAGTTATTGTAAGGGTTAGGTTTGGGGTTACAGGTGGGTCAAGGTTAAGGTTACGGTCAGGGTTAAAGTTAGGGTGTGCGTTAGATTAGGGATAGGGTGAAGTTTAAGATAGGGTGAGGGTTAGGGTTATGGCTAAGGTTTGCTTGAGTTTTCAGGTTAGTGTTAAGGTTATGTTTAGGGTTAGGAATAAGTTTATGGGTTCTGTTTACTTTTAGGGTTAGGGGTAGATTTTAGGTTAGGGTTAAGTTCAGTGTTACGGTTAGGGTTAGGTTTACGGTTTGTGTTAGGCATTGTGGTTGGTGTGAGGATTAGGTTTAGGATTAGGGTTGGGTAGGGTTAGGATTATGGTTATGGTAAGGTGTTAGGGATTAGAGGAGTAGTTTTGGGTTAGGGCTTGGGTGAGGGTTCCGGTTAGGCATTGTGGTTCTGGTCATGGTTAGGTTTGGTTTAGGGTTAGGGTTAGTTTTATGATTAGGTTTAGGGTTAGTGTTAGAGTTAGGGTTAGGCTTTGGTGCTAGGGGTTAGGTTTTGGGTTAGGGTTATCGTTAGGGCTTAGGTTTTCAGGTGAGTGTTAGGGTTAGGGTTAGGGATAGCATTAGGGTTAGCTTTTGGGGGTACGGTTAGGGGTTAGGTGAGGGTTACAGTTAGTATTGCAGTTAAGGTTAGGTTTTAGGGCAAGCGTTAGGATTAGGGTTAGAGTTAGAGTTAGGGTTAGGTGCAGGGTTAGGTGCAGGGTAAGTTTTAGGTTCAAGTCCTGGTTTAGGGTTCGAGTTAGTGTTCTATTTAGGGTCAAGTTTAGAGTTCGGGTTAGGTTTAGGATTAGGTCTATTGTTGGGCTTAGGATTAGGGTTAGGTTCAGAGCTATTGTAAGGCTTAGGTTTAGGGTTACAGATGGACTAGCTTTACGGTTAGAGTTAGGTTTAAGGTTAGGGTTTGGGCTAGGTTTACATTTACGGTTATGGTTAGGGTTAGGATTTGGTTGAAGCTTAGCATAGGCTGAGGGTTACTTTTAGGGTTAGGGCTAGAGTTTGGGTTTGTGTTCAGGTTAGTGTTATGGTTAGATTTAGGGTCCAGTTTAGGGTTAGGGGTTAGGTTTAGTGTTAGGGTTAGTTTTAGGTTTAGGGTTAGTGTGAAGTTTAGGTTAAGGGCGAGAGTTAGGGTTAGGGTTAGGATTAGGGTTAGTGTTAGACGTTAGGTTTAGGGTGCTAGTTTTAGGTTTATGGTTAGGGTAGCTTTAAGTTTAGGGTGAATGTTAGGGTTAGTGTTCGATTAGGGTTACTGTTCGTGTTAGAGTTACAGTTAGGGTTAGGGATAGCATTAGGTTTAGTGTTAGGAATATAGTTAGGCGTTAGGGTGAGGGTTGGGGATATGGTGAGGGTTAGGTTTAGGTTTACAGTTAAGGTGAGGGTTTAGGGTAATTGTTATGGTTAGGGTTAGAGTTAGGGTCATGGTGAAGTTTCAGGTAATAGTGGGGTTCAGGGTTAATGTTAGATTTAGGGTTAAGGTTAGTGTTAGGGTTAGGTTTAGATTAGGGTTAAGGTAGCGGTCAGGTTAGGGTTAAGACTAGGTTTACGGTAAAGTGTAAGGCTAGGTTCGGGTTAGGTTTAGAGTTAGTGCTAGGCCTTAGGGTTAGGGTTAAGGTCAGGTTTAGAGTTATTGTTAGGTTTACGGTTAAGGTTAGGGTAGAGTTAAGGTTAAGGTTAAGTTTAAGGTTAGGGTAAGAGTTAGGTTTTCGTCAGGTTTAGGGTTAGGATGAGGGATGGGGTTAGGGAAAGGGTTAGGGTTTCGTGTGAGGATTAGTGTTATGTTTACATTAAGCTGATGTTTTTGGGTGCTACAGTAAGGTTCAGGGTTAGAGTTAGGTTAGTTTAGAGTTAGGGCTAGAGTATGGTGATAGTGCTTTAGGCTTAGGTTTAGGGTGAAATTTAGGTTAAGGATGAGGGTTAGGGTTGGGGTAGGTGTTTGGATTAATGTTAGGGTCAGGTTTAGGGTTTGGGTTTAGAGTTCAGGTTAGATTCAGGGTTAGGGTTAGATTTAGGTTTAGGGTTAGGGTTAGGTTTAGTGTTAGTTTAGCTTAGGGTTAGGGTTTGAATGAAGTTAGGGTAGGTTTAGGGTTATGGTTAGGTTGAAATTTTGGTTAAGTGTGAGGGTTTGGTTTCGGGTTAGGGTTAGAGTTAGGATTAGTGGTTAAGGTTAGGTTTAGGGTTAAGGTTAGGTTTAGGCTAAGCATTAGGGTTAGAGTTAGGGTTAGTGGTTAGTGTTTCAGTTAGGTTTAGGATAGGGTTATAATTAAGTTTAGGGTTACGGTAAGTGTTAGATTTACGTTTGCAGTTAAGGTGAGGGTTTTGCGTAACTGTTACGGTTAGGGTTAGGGCTAGGTTTAGGGTTAGATTTGGATTAGGGGTTAGGTTTAGGTTAAGTTTATGGTAGGCTAAAGTTAGGGTTAAGGTTAGGTTAGGGTTACGTCAGGGTTAGGATTAGAATTAGGTTTCGGGCGAGGGTTAGTGTCAGAGTTATTATAAGGGTTAGGTTGAGGGTTACAGATGGGCCAAGGTTAAGGTTAGGGTTAGGTTTAGGGGTAGGATTAGGGTTAAAGTTAGGGTTAGCTTTAGGTTAGGGATAGGGTGAAGTAAAGTAGGGTGAGGGTTAGGGTTATGGCTAAGGTTTGGGTTCGTTTTCAGGTTAGTGTTAAGTTTATGTTTAGGGTTAGGGTTAAGTTTATGGGTTGTGTTTAGTTTTAGGGTTAGGGTTAGATTTTAGGTTAGGGTTAAGTTAAGTGTAACAGTTAGGGTTACGATTTGTGTTAGGCATTGTGGTTGGGGTGAGTGTTAGGTTTATGGTTAGGGTTGGGTAGAGTTAGGATTATGGTTATGGTAAGGTGTTAGGGTTTAGAGGTGTAGTTTAGGGTTAGGGTTTGGGTGAGGGTTTCGGTTAGGCATTGTGGTTCTGGTCATGGTTAAGTTTGGTTCAGTGTTAGGGTTAGGTTTATGATTAGGTTTCGGGTTAGTGTTAGAGTTAGGGTGAGGGATAGTGTTAAGGTTTAGCTTAGGTTTTGGTGTTATAGGTTAGGGTTTGCGTTAGGGTTAGTGTTATCTTTATGGCTTAGGGGTTTCAGGTTAGTGTTGTGGTTAGGGCTAGGGTTAGCATTAGGGTTAGGGTTGTGGGCTACGGTTAGGGGTTAGAGTGAAGGCTACGGTTAGTTTTACAGTTAAGGTGAGGGTTTAGGGTAAGTGTTATGATTAGGGTTAGAGTTCGAGTTAGGGTTAGGTTTAGGGTTAGGGTTAGGTGTAGGGTAATATTTAGGTTTACGTCCAAGTTTAGGGTTAGAGTTAGTGCTGTATTTAGGGTCAGAGCTAGTGTTCTATTTAGGGTCAAGTTTAGAGTTAGGGTTAGGTTTAGGATTAGGATTATGTTTAGGGTTAGGGTTAGGTTCAGGGCTATCGTAAGGGTTAGGTTTAGGGTTTCAGATGGACTAGTGTTATGGTTAGAGTTAGGTTTAAGGTAAGGGTTTTGCTTAGGTTTAGGTTAGGGCTAAGGTTAGGGTTAGGGTTTGGATGATGTTTAGGCTAGGGTGAGGGTTATTTTTATGGTTAGGGCTGGAGTTTGGGTTTGTGCTCACGTTACTTTTAAGGTCAGGTTTAGGGTTTGGATTAGGGTTAGGGGTTATGTTTAGGGTTAGATTTACGAACAGGGTTAGTATTAGTGTGAAGTTCAGGTTAAGTGGGAGGGTTAGGATAAGGGTTAGGATTAGGGTTAGAATTATAATGTTAGACATTAGGTTTAGGGTGTTAGGTTTAGGTTCATGGTTAGGCTAGTCTTAAGTTTAAGGTTAATGTTAGGGTTAGGATTAGATTAGGGTTACTCTTCGTGTTAGAGTTAGGGTTAGGGATAAGTTTCGGGATAGCATTAGGTTTAGGGTTGGGGACACGGTTAAGGGTTAGGGTGTGTGTTAGTGTTAGTTTTACCGTTAAGGAGAGGGTTTAGGTTAATTGTTATGGTTAGGGTTAGAGTTAGAGTTAGGGTTAGGGTTAGGGTGAAGTTTCAGTTAATAGTGAGGGTTAGGGTTAAGGTTAGAGTTAGGGTTAAGGTTAGTGTCAGGGTTAGGTTTAGGGTTAGGGTTACGGTAGGGGTAAGGTTACTGTGAAGGCTAGGTTTACAGTAAAGGGTAGTGCTGGGTTAGGGTTAGGGTTACGTTTAGAGTTATTGTTAGGCTTAAGTTTAGGGTTAGGGTAGAGTTAATGTTAGGGTTAATTTTAGGGTTAGGGTAAGGGTTAGGTTTAGTTCAGGGTTAGGGCTAGGATTAGGGATAGGGTTAGGATTGGGGGATGGGTTAGGGATTCTTGTGAGGGTTGGTGTCAGGTTTACAGTTAAGCTGATGTTTTAGGGTGTTACAGTTAGGGTTAGGGTTAGGGTTAGAGTTAGGGTTAGGACTAGGTTTATGCTTAGGATTAGGGTTAGGGTTAGGGTCAGGGTTAGGTGGACATTTAGTGTCATGTTTAGGTTGTTTTTTTAGTTTTAGGGTTAGGCTTAGTGTGAAGTTTATTTTAATTATGAGGTTTAGGGTTAGGGGTTAGGCTTAGGTTATGTTTAGTTTTAGGTTTGGGGTTAGTGTTAGCGTTAGGGTTAGTTTTAGTTTTGGTTAGGGTTTGAATGAATTTAAGGTAGGTTTAGCGTTATGGTTAGGGTGAAATTTTGGTTAAGGGTGAGGGTTTGTTTTAGGTTTAGGGTTAGGGTTAGAGTTCGGGTGAGTGTTTATGTTTTAGGTTTAAGGTTAAGTTTAGGTTTAGGCTAATGATTAGGTTTCGAGTTAGGGTTAGGGGTTATTGTTTCGGTAAGGTTTAGGGTAGGGTTCTGTTTAGGGTTAAGAATAGTGTTAGGGTAAGAGTTAGAGTTCCATTTACAGTTGAGTGTTTTGGGTGTTACTGTTAGGGTTAGGGCTAGGGTTACAGTTAGAGTTAGGGTTAGAGGTTAGGGTTAGGTGTAAGTTTATGGTAGCCTTAATGTTAGGTTAAGGTTAGGTTAGGGTTAGGGTCAGGGTTAGGATTAGGTTTAGGGTGAGGGTTAGGGTCAGAGATATTGTAAGGGTTAGGTTTAGGGTTACAAGTGGGTCATGGTTAAGGTTAGGGTTAGGTTTAGGGTTAAAGTTAGGGTTAGCTTTAGGTTAGGGATAGGATGAAGTTTAAGATAGGGTGAGGGTTAGGGTTATGGCTAAGGTTTGGGTTAGTTTTCAGGTTAGTGTTAAGGTTATGTTTAGGGTTAGGGTTAAGTTTATGGGTTGTGTTTAGTTTTAGGGTTAGGGTTAGATTTTAGGTTAGGGTTAAGTTTAGTGTAAACAGCTAAGGTTACGGTTTGTGTTAGGCATTGTGGTTGGGGTGAGGTTTAGGTTTAGGGTTAGGGTTGTGTATGCTTAGGATTATGGTTATGGTAAGGTGTTAGGGGTTAGAAGTGTAGTTTAGGGTTAGGGGTGGGTGAGGGTTCTGGTAAAGCATTGTGGTTCTGACCATGGTTAGGTTTGGTTTAGGGTTACGGTTAGGTTTATGATTAGGTTTCAGGTTAGTGTTCGAGTTAGAGTTAAGGTTTGGGTTAGGCTTTGGTGTTAGGGGTTAGGGTTTGGGTTATGGTTAGGTGTAGGGCAATATTTAGGTTTAGGTGCCGGTTTAGTGTTAGAGTCAGTGTTCAATTTAGGGTCAAGGTTAGATTTAGGGTTAGGGTTAGGTTTAGGTCTAGGGTTAGGATTAGGTTTAGGGTTAGGTTCAGGGCTATTGTAAGGGTTAGGTTTAGGGTTACATTTGGACTAGCATTATGGTTAGAGTTATGTTCAAGGATAGGGTTTGGGTTAGGTTTAGGTTTAGGGTTAGGGTTTGGATGAAGTTTAGGATAGGGTGAGGGTTATTTTATGGTTTGGGCTAAAGTTTGGTTTTGTGTTCAGCTTAGTGTTAAGGTTAGGTTTAGGGTTCGGTTTTGGGTTAGGGGTTATGTTTAGGGTTTGGGTTACGCTTTGGTTTAGGGTTAGTGTGAAGTTTAGGTTAAGGGTGAGGGTTAGGATAAAGGTTAGGATTAGGTTTATGGTAAGGTGTTAGTGGTTAGAGGTGTAGTTTAGGGTTAGGGTTTGGGTGAGGGTTCCGGTTAGGAATTGTGGTTCTGGTCATGATTGGGTTTGGTTTAGGTGTATGATTCGGTTTCGGGTTAGTGTTAGAGTTAGGGTGAGAGTTAGGGTTAAGGTTTGGATTAGGCTTTGGTGTTAGGGGTTAGGGTTTGTGTTAGAGTTAGGGTTATCGTTAGGGCTCAGGGGTTTCAGGTTAGTTTTAGGGTTAAGGTTAGGGATTGCATTAGGGTTAGGTTTGGGGGATACGGTTAGGGGTTAGGGTGAGGGTTACGGTTAGTTTTACAGTTAAAGTGTGGGTTTAGGATAAGTGTTATGATTAGGGTTAGAGTTGGAGTTATTTTTAGGTTTAGGGTTAGGTGTAGGGGAAGATTTAGGTTTAGGTCCAGGTTTAGGGTTAGAGTTAGTGTTCTCTCTAGGGTCAAGGGTGCAGTTAGGGTTAGGTTAGGATTAGGCCTAGGGCTAGGATTAGTTTTAGGGTTAATTTCAGGGCTATTGTAAGGGTTAGGTTTAGGGTTACAGATGGACTAGCGCTATGGTTAGAGGTAGGTTTAAGGTTAGGGTTTGGGTTAGGTTTAGGTTTAAGGTAGTGTTAGAGTGTGGATGAAGTTTAGGATAGGGTGAGGGTTATTTTTATGGTTAGGGCTAGAGTTTGGGTTTGTGTTCAGGTTAGCTTTAAGGTTAGGGTTCAGGTTAGGGTTAGGGGTTATGTTTAGGGTTAGGGTTATGTTTTGGTTTAGGGTTAGTGTGAAGTTTAGGTTAAGGGTGAGGGTTAGGATAAGAGTTAGAATTAGGGTTAGGATTATAGTTAGTGTTAGAGGTTAGATTTAGGATGCTAACGTTAGGTTTATGGTTAGGGTTGGGTTCATGTTAGAGTTAGGGTTAGATTAGGTTTAATGCTCGTGTTTGGGTTAGGGATAGGGTTACGGATAGCATTAGGTTTAGGTTTGGGGATACGGTTAGGGGTTAGGGTGAGGGTTGTGGTTAGGGTGTGGGTTAGGGTTAGGTTTACAGTTAAGGTGAGGGTTTAGGGTAAGTGTTATAGTTAGGGTTCGAGTTAGGGTTTGGGTTAGGTTTAGGGTGAAGTTTCAGTTAATAGTCAGGGTCAGGGTAAGGGTTAGGGTTAAGACTACAGTTAGGGTTAAGTTTAGTGTTAGGGTTAGGGTTAGGGTAGGGGTAAGGTTAGGGTTAAGGCTAGGTTTACGGTAAAGGGTAGGGCTAGGTTAGGGTTAGGTTTAGAGTTAGAGCTAGTACTAGGGTTTAGGGTAAGAGGTAGGGTCAGGTTTAGAGTTTTTGTTAGTTTTAGGGTGGAGTTAAGGTTAAGTTTAGCGTTAGGGTAAGTGTTAGGTTTAGGTCAGGGTTAAGGTTAGGATTAGGGTTAGGGTTAGGGAAAGGGTTAGGTGTTCGTGGGAGGGTTAGTGTTAGGTTTACACTTAAGCTGATGTTTTACAGTGTTACGGTTAGGTCAGGGTTGTAGTTAGGGTTAGGATGAGGTTTAGGTTTAGGGCTATATTTAGGGGATAGTTTAGGGTTAGGTTTAGTTTTAGGGTTAAGGTTAGGCTTAGGTTTATCTTGAAATTTATGTTAAGGATGAGGGTTAGGGTTAGCGTTAGGGTTAGGTGTTTGGGTTAAGGTTAGGGTTAGGTTTAGGGTTTGGGTTAGGGTTAGGTGTTTCGGTTAATGTTAGGGTCAGGTTTAGGGTAAGGGTTAGGGTTCGGTTTAGGATCAGGCTTAGGGTTAGGATTAGAATTAAGGTTAGTGGTTAGGGTTAGGCTTAGGGTTAAGGTTAGGTTTAGGCTAAAGATCAGGATTTGATTCCGAGTTAGGTGTTAGTGTTTCGGTTAGGTTTAGGGTAGGGTTATATTTAGGGTTAGGTTAAGAGTTAGATTTATGTTTACAGTTAAGGTGAGGGTTTTGGGTAAGTGTTACATTTAGGGTTAGGGTTAGGTTTAGGGCTAGGGCTAGGGTTAGGTTTAGATTTCAGGTTACAGGTTAGAGTTAGGTTTAAGTTTATGGTAGGATAAAGTTAGGGTTAAGGTTTGGTTAGGGTTAGGGTCAGGGTTAGGATTAGGATTAGGTTTAGGGTGAGGGTTAGGGTCAGAGTTATTGTAAGGGTTAGGTTTGGGGTTACAGGTGGGTCAAGGTTAAGGTTACGGTCAGGGTTAAAGTTAGGGTGTGCTTCAGATTAGGGATAGGGTGAAGTTTAAGATAGGGTGAGGGTTAGGGTTATGGCTAAGGTTTGCTTGAGTTTTCAGGTTAGTGTTAAGGTTATGTTTAGGGTTAGGAATAAGTTTATGGGTTCTGTTTACTTTTAGGGTTGGGGTAGATTTTAGGTTAGGGTTAAGTTCAGTGTTACGGTTAGGGTTAGGTTTACGGTTTGTGTTAGGCATTGTGGTTGGTGTGAGGATTAGGTTTAGGATTAGGGTTGGGTAGGGTTAGGATTATGGTTATGGTAAGGTGTTAGGGATTAGAGGAGTAGTTTTGGGTTAGGGCTTGGGTGAGGGTTCCGGTTAGGCATTGTGGTTCTGGTCATGGTTAGGTTTGGTTTAGGGTTAGGGTTAGTTTTATGATTAGGTTTAGGGTTAGTGTTAGAGTTAGGGTTAGGCTTTGGTGCTAGGGGTTAGGTTTTGGGTTAGGGTTAGGGTTATCGCTAGGGCTTAGGTTTTCAGGTGAGTGTTAGGGTTAGGGTTAGGGATAGCATTAGGGTTAGCTTTTGGGGGTACGGTTAGGGGTTAGGTGAGGGTTACAGTTAGTATTGCAGTTAAGGTTAGGTTTTAGGGCAAGTGTTAGGATTAGGGTTAGAGTTAGAGTTAGGGTTAGGTGCAGGGTTAGGTGCAGGGTAAGTTTTAGGTTAAATCCTGGTTTAGGGTTAGAGTTAGTGTCCTATTTAGGGTCAGGTTTAGACTTCGGGTTAGGTTTAGGATTAGGTCTATTGTTGGGCTTAGGATTAGGGTTAGGTTCAGAGCTATTGTAAGGCTTAGGTTTAGGGTTACAGATGGACTAGCTTTACGGTTAGAGTTAGGTTTAAGTTAGGGTTTGGGCTAGGTTTACGTTTACGGTTATGGTTAGGGTTAGGATTTGGTTGAAGCTTAGCATAGGCTGAGGGTTACTTTTAGGGTTAGGGCTAGAGTTTGGGTTTGTGTTCAGGTTAGTGTTATGGTTAGATTTAGGGTCCAGTTTAGGGTTAGGGGTTATGCTTAGTGTTAGGGTTAGTTTTAGGTTTAGGGTTAGTGTGAAGTTTAGGTTAAGGGTGAGAGTTAGGGTTAGGGTTAGGATTAGGGTTAGTGTTAGACGTTAGGTTTAGGGTGCTAGTTTTAGGTTTATGATTAGGGTAGGTTTAAGTTTAGGGTGAATGTTAGGGTTAGTGTTCGATTAGGGTTACTGTTCGTGTTAGGGTTACTGTTAGGGTTAGGGATAGCATTAGGTTTAGTGTTAGGAATATAGTTAGGCGTTAGGGTGAGGGTTGGGGATATGGTGAGGGTTAGGTTTAGGTTTACAGTTAAGGTGAGGGTTTAGGGTAATTGTTATGGTTAGGGTTAGAGTTAGGGTCATGGTGAAGTTTCAGGTAATAGTGGGGTTCAGGGTTAATGTTAGATTTAGGGTTAAGGTTAGTGTTAGGGTTAGGTTTAGATTAGGGATAAGGTAGCGGTCAGGTTAGGGTTAAGACTAGGTTTACGGTAAAGTGTAAGGCTAGGTTATGGTTAGGTTTAGAGTTAGTGCTAGGCCTTAGGGTTAGGGTTAAGGTCAGGTTTAGAGTTATTGTTAGGTTTACGGTTAAGGTTAGGGTAGAGTTAAGGTTAAGGTTAAGTTTAAGTTTAGGGTAAGAGTTAGGTTTACGTCAGGTTTAGGGTTAGGATGAGGGATAGGGTTAGGGAAAGGGTTAGGGTTTCGTGTGAGGATTAGTGTTATGTTTACATTAAGCTGATGTTTTTGGGTGCTACAGTAAGGTTCAGGGTTAGAGTTAGGTTAGTTTAGAGTTAGGGCTAGAGTATGGTGATAGTGCTTTAGCCTTAGGTTTAGGGTGAAATTTAGGTTAAGGATGAGGGTTATGGTTGGAGTAGGTGTTTGGATTAATGTTAGGGTCAGGTTTAGGGTTTGGGTTTAGAGTTCAGGTTAGATTCAGGGTTAGGGTTAGATTTAGGTTTAGGGTTAGGGTTAGGTTTAGTGTTAGTTTAGCTTAGGGTTAGGGTTTGAATGAAGTTAGGGTAGGTTTAGGGTTATGGTTAGGTTGAAATTTTGGTTAAGTGTGAGGGTTTGGTTTCGGGTTAGGGTTAGAGTTAGGATTAGTGGTTAAGGTTAGGTTTAGGGTTAAGGTTAGGTTTAGGCTAAGCATTAGGGTTAGAGTTAGGGTTAGTGGTTAGTGTTTCAGTTAGGTTTAGGATAGGGTTATAATTAGGGTTAAGTTTAGGGTTACGGTAAGAGTTAGATTTACGTTTACAGTTAAGGTGAGGGTTTTGCGTAACTGTTACGGTTAGGGTTAGGGCTAGGTTTAGGGTTAGAGTTGGGTTAGGGGTTAGGTTTAGGTTAAGTTTATGGTAGGCTTAATGTTAGGGTTAAGGTTAGGTTAGGGTTACGTCAGGGTTAGGATTAGAATTAGGTTTCGGGCGAGGGTTAGTGTCAGAGTTATTATAAGGGTTAGGTTGAGGGTTACAGATGGGCCAAGGTTAAGGTTAGGGTTAGGTTTAGGGGTAGGATTAGGGTTAAAGTTAGGGTTAGCTTTAGGTTAGGGATAGGGTGAAGTAAAGTAGGGTGAGGGTTAGGGTTATGGCTAAGGTTTGGGTTCGTTTTCAGGTTAGTGTTAAGTTTATGTTTAGGGTTAGGGTTAAGTTTATGGGTTGTGTTTAGTTTTAGGGTTAGGGTTAGATTTTAGGTTAGGGTTAAGTTAAGTGTAACAGTTAGGGTTACGATTTGTGTTAGGCATTGTGGTTGGGGTGAGTGTTAGGTTTATGGTTAGGGTTGGGTAGAGTTAGGATTATGGTTATGGTAAGGTGTTAGGGTTTAGAGGTGTAGTTTAGGGTTAGGGTTTGGGTGAGGGTTTCGGTTAGGCATTGTGGTTCTGGTCATGGTTAAGTTTGGTTCAGTGTTAGGGTTAGGTTTATGATTAGGTTTCGGGTTAGTGTTAGAGTTAGGGTGAGGGATAGTGTTAAGGTTTAGCTTAGGTTTTGGTGTTATAGGTTAGGGTTTGCGTTAGGGTTAGTGTTATCTTTATGGCTTAGGGGTTTCAGGTTAGTGTTGTGGTTAGGGCTAGGGTTAGCATTAGGGTTAGGGTTGTGGGCTACGGTTAGGGGTTAGAGTGAAGGCTACGGTTAGTTTTACAGTTAAGGTGAGGGTTTAGGGTAAGTGTTATGATTAGGGTTAGAGTTCGAGTTAGGGTTAGGTTTAGGGTTAGGGTTAGGTGTAGGGTAATATTTAGGTTTACGTCCAAGTTTAGGGTTAGAGTTAGTGCTGTATTTAGGGTCAGAGCTAGTGTTCTATTTAGGGTCAAGTTTAGAGTTAGGGTTAGGTTTAGGATTAGGATTATGTTTAGGGTTAGGGTTAGGTTCAGGGCTATCGTAAGGGTTAGGTTTAGGGTTTCAGATGGACTAGTGTTATGGTTAGAGTTAGGTTTAAGGTAAGGGTTTTGCTTAGGTTTAGGTTAGGGCTAAGGTTAGGGTTAGGGTTTGGATGATGTTTAGGCTAGGGTGAGGGTTATTTTTATGGTTAGGGCTGGAGTTTGGGTTTGTGCTCACGTTACTTTTAAGGTCAGGTTTAGGGTTTGGATTAGGGTTAGGGGTTATGTTTAGGGTTAGATTTACGAACAGGGTTAGTATTAGTGTGAAGTTCAGGTTAAGTGGGAGGGTTAGGATAAGGGTTAGGATTAGGGTTAGAATTATAATGTTAGACATTAGGTTTAGGGTGTTAGGTTTAGGTTCATGGTTAGGCTAGTCTTAAGTTTAAGGTTAATGTTAGGGTTAGGATTAGATTAGGGTTACTCTTCGTGTTAGAGTTAGGGTTAGGGATAAGTTTAGGGATAGCATTAGGTTTAGGGTTGGGGACACGGTTAAGGGTTAGGGTGTGTGTTAGTGTTAGTTTTACCGTTAAGGAGAGGGTTTAGGTTAATTGTTATGGTTAGGGTTAGAGTTAGAGTTAGGGTTAGGGTTAGGGTGAAGTTTCAGTTAATAGTGAGGGTTAGGGTTAAGGTTAGAGTTAGGGTTAAGGTTAGTGTCAGGGTTAGGTTTAGGGTTAGGGTTACGGTAGGGGTAAGGTTACTGTGAAGGCTAGGTTTACAGTAAAGGGTAGTGCTGGGTTAGGGTTAGGGTTACGTTTAGAGTTATTGTTAGGCTTAAGTTTAGGGTTAGGGTAGAGTTAATGTTAGGGTTAATTTTAGGGTTAGGGTAAGGGTTAGGTTTAGTTCAGGGTTAGGGCTAGGATTAGGGATAGGGTTAGGATTGGGGGATGGGTTAGGGATTCTTGTGAGGGTTGGTGTCAGGTTTACAGTTAAGCTGATGTTTTAGGGTGTTACAGTTAGGGTTAGGGTTAGAGTTAGGGTTAGGACTAGGTTTATGCTTAGGATTAGGGTTAGGGTTAGGGTCAGGGTTAGGTGGACATTTAGTGTCATGTTTAGGTTGTTTTTTTAGTTTTAGGGTTAGGCTTAGTGTGAAGTTTATTTTAATTATGAGGTTTAGGGTTAGGGGTTAGGCTTAGGTTATGTTTAGTTTTAGGTTTGGGGTTAGTGTTAGCGTTAGGGTTAGTTTTAGTTTTGGTTAGGGTTTGAATGAATTTAAGGTAGGTTTAGCGTTATGGTTAGGGTGAAATTTTGGTTAAGGGTGAGGGTTTGTTTTAGGTTTAGGGTTAGGGTTAGAGTTCGGGTGAGTGTTTATGTTTTAGGTTTAAGGTTAAGTTTAGGTTTAGGCTAATGATTAGGTTTCGAGTTAGGGTTAGGGGTTATTGTTTCGGTAAGGTTTAGGGTAGGGTTCTGTTTAGGGTTAAGAATAGTGTTAGGGTAAGAGTTAGAGTTCCATTTACAGTTGAGTGTTTTGGGTGTTACTGTTAGGGTTAGGGCTAGGGTTACAGTTAGAGTTAGGGTTAGAGGTTAGGGTTAGGTGTAAGTTTATGGTAGCCTTAATGTTAGGTTAAGGTTAGGTTAGGGTTAGGGTCAGGGTTAGGATTAGGTTTAGGGTGAGGGTTAGGGTCAGAGATATTGTAAGGGTTAGGTTTAGGGTTACAAGTGGGCCATGGTTAAGGTTAGGGTTAGGTTTAGGGTTAAAGTTAGGGTTAGCTTTAGGTTAGGGATAGGATGAAGTTTAAGATAGGGTGAGGGTTAGGGTTATGGCTAAGGTTTGGGTTAGTTTTCAGGTTAGTGTTAAGGTTATGTTTAGGGTTAGGGTTAAGTTTATGGGTTGTGTTTAGTTTTAGGGTTAGGGTTAGATTTTAGGTTAGGGTTAAGTTTAGTGTAAACAGCTAAGGTTACGGTTTGTGTTAGGCATTGTGGTTGGGGTGAGGTTTAGGTTTAGGGTTAGGGTTGTGTATGCTTAGGATTATGGTTATGGTAAGGTGTTAGGGGTTAGAAGTGTAGTTTAGGGTTAGGGGTGGGTGAGGGTTCTGGTAAAGCATTGTGGTTCTGACCATGGTTAGGTTTGGTTTAGGGTTACGGTTAGGTTTATGATTAGGTTTCAGGTTAGTGTTCGAGTTAGAGTTAAGGTTTGGGTTAGGCTTTGGTGTTAGGGGTTAGGGTTTGGGTTATGGTTAGGTGTAGGGCAATATTTAGGTTTAGGTGCCGGTTTAGTGTTAGAGTCAGTGTTCAATTTAGGGTCAAGGTTAGATTTAGGGTTAGGGTTAGGTTTAGGTCTAGGGTTAGGATTAGGTTTAGGGTTAGGTTCAGGGCTATTGTAAGGGTTAGGTTTAGGGTTACATTTGGACTAGCATTATGGTTAGAGTTATGTTCAAGGATAGGGTTTGGGTTAGGTTTAGGTTTAGGGTTAGGGTTTGGATGAAGTTTAGGATAGGGTGAGGGTTATTTTATGGTTTGGGCTAAAGTTTGGTTTTGTGTTCAGCTTAGTGTTAAGGTTAGGTTTAGGGTTCGGTTTTGGGTTAGGGGTTATGTTTAGGGTTTGGGTTACGCTTTGGTTTAGGGTTAGTGTGAAGTTTAGGTTAAGGGTGAGGGTTAGGATAAAGGTTAGGATTAGGTTTATGGTAAGGTGTTAGTGGTTAGAGGTGTAGTTTAGGGTTAGGGTTTGGGTGAGGGTTCCGGTGAGGAATTGTGGTTCTGGTCATGATTGGGTTTGGTTTAGGTTTATGATTCGGTTTCGGGTTAGTGTTAGAGTTAGGGTTAAGGTTTGGATTAGGCTTTGGTGTTAGGGGTTAGGGTTTGTGTTAGAGTTAGGGTTATCGTTAGGGCTCAGGGGTTTCAGGTTAGTTTTAGGGTTAAGGTTAGGGATTGCATTAGGGTTAGGTTTGGGGGATACGGTTAGGGGTTAGGGTGAGGGTTACGGTTAGTTTTACAGTTAAAGTGTGGGTTTAGGATAAGTGTTATGATTAGGGTTAGAGTTGGAGTTATTTTTAGGTTTAGGGTTAGGTGTAGGGGAAGATTTAGGTTTAGGTCCAGGTTTAGGGTTAGAGTTAGTGTTCTCTCTAGGGTCAAGGGTGCAGTTAGGGTTAGGTTAGGATTAGGCCTAGGGCTAGGATTAGTTTTAGGGTTAATTTCAGGGCTATTGTAACGGTTAGGTTTAGGGTTACAGATGGACTAGCGCTATGGTTAGAGGTAGGTTTAAGGTTAGGGTTTGGGTTAGGTTTAGGTTTAAGGTAGTGTTAGAGTGTGGATGAAGTTTAGGATAGGGTGAGGGTTATTTTTATGGTTAGGGCTAGAGTTTGGGTTTGTGTTCAGGTTAGCTTTAAGGTTAGGGTTCAGGTTAGGGTTAGGGGTTATGTTTAGGGTTAGGGTTATGTTTTGGTTTAGGGTTAGTGTGAAGTTTAGGTTAAGGGTGAGGGTTAGGATAAGAGTTAGAATTAGGGTTAGGATTATAGTTAGTGTTAGAGGTTAGATTTAGGATGCTAACGTTAGGTTTATGGTTAGGGTTGGGTTCATGTTAGAGTTAGGGTTAGATTAGGTTTAATGCTCGTGTTTGGGTTAGGGATAGGGTTACGGATAGCATTAGGTTTAGGTTTGGGGATACGGTTAGGGGTTAGGGTGAGGGTTGTGGTTAGGGTGTGGGTTAGGGTTAGGTTTACAGTTAAGGTGAGGGTTTAGGGTAAGTGTTATAGTTAGGGTTCGAGTTAGGGTTTGGGTTAGGTTTAGGGTGAAGTTTCAGTTAATAGTCAGGGTCAGGGTAAGGGTTAGGGTTAAGACTACAGTTAGGGTTAAGTTTAGTGTTAGGGTTAGGGTTAGGGTAGGGGTAAGGTTAGGGTTAAGGCTAGGTTTACGGTAAAGGGTAGGGCTAGGTTAGGGTTAGGTTTAGAGTTAGAGCTAGTACTAGGGTTTAGGGTAAGAGGTAGGGTCAGGTTTAGAGTTTTTGTTAGTTTTAGGGTGGAGTTAAGGTTAAGTTTAGCGTTAGGGTAAGTGTTAGGTTTAGGTCAGGGTTAAGGTTAGGATTAGGGTTAGGGTTAGGGAAAGGGTTAGGTGTTCGTGGGAGGGTTAGTGTTAGGTTTACACTTAAGCTGATGTTTTACAGTGTTACGGTTAGGTCAGGGTTGTAGTTAGGGTTAGGATGAGGTTTAGGTTTAGGGCTATATTTAGGGGATAGTTTAGGGTTAGGTTTAGTTTTAGGGTTAAGGTTAGGCTTAGGTTTATCTTGAAATTTATGTTAAGGATGAGGGTTAGGGTTAGCGTTAGGGTTAGGTGTTTGGGTTAAGGTTAGGGTTAGGTTTAGGGTTTGGGTTAGGGTTAGGTGTTTCGGTTAATGTTAGGGTCAGGTTTAGGGTAAGGGTTAGGGTTCGGTTTAGGATCAGGCTTAGGGTTAGGATTAGAATTAAGGTTAGTGGTTAGGGTTAGGCTTAGGGTTAAGGTTAGGTTTAGGCTAAAGATCAGGATTTGATTCCGAGTTAGGTGTTAGTGTTTCGGTTAGGTTTAGGGTAGGGTTATATTTAGGGTTAGGTTAAGAGTTAGATTTATGTTTACAGTTAAGGTGAGGGTTTTGGGTAAGTGTTACATTTAGGGTTAGGGTTAGGTTTAGGGCTAGGGCTAGGGTTAGGTTTAGATTTCAGGTTACAGGTTAGAGTTAGGTTTAAGTTTATGGTAGGATAAAGTTAGGGTTAAGGTTTGGTTAGGGTTAGGGTCAGGGTTAGGATTAGGATTAGGTTTAGGGTGAGGGTTAGGGTCAGAGTTATTGTAAGGGTTAGGTTTGGGGTTACAGGTGGGTCAAGGTTAAGGTTACGGTCAGGGTTAAAGTTAGGGTGTGCTTCAGATTAGGGATAGGGTGAAGTTTAAGATAGGGTGAGGGTTAGGGTTATGGCTAAGGTTTGCTTGAGTTTTCAGGTTAGTGTTAAGGTTATGTTTAGGGTTAGGAATAAGTTTATGGGTTCTGTTTACTTTTAGGGTTGGGGTAGATTTTAGGTTAGGGTTAAGTTCAGTGTTACGGTTAGGGTTAGGTTTACGGTTTGTGTTAGGCATTGTGGTTGGTGTGAGGATTAGGTTTAGGATTAGGGTTGGGTAGGGTTAGGATTATGGTTATGGTAAGGTGTTAGGGATTAGAGGAGTAGTTTTGGGTTAGGGCTTGGGTGAGGGTTCCGGTTAGGCATTGTGGTTCTGGTCATGGTTAGGTTTGGTTTAGGGTTAGGGTTAGTTTTATGATTAGGTTTAGGGTTAGTGTTAGAGTTAGGGTTAGGCTTTGGTGCTAGGGGTTAGGTTTTGGGTTAGGGTTAGGGTTATCGCTAGGGCTTAGGTTTTCAGGTGAGTGTTAGGGTTAGGGTTAGGGATAGCATTAGGGTTAGCTTTTGGGGGTACGGTTAGGGGTTAGGTGAGGGTTACAGTTAGTATTGCAGTTAAGGTTAGGTTTTAGGGCAAGTGTTAGGATTAGGGTTAGAGTTAGAGTTAGGGTTAGGTGCAGGGTTAGGTGCAGGGTAAGTTTTAGGTTAAATCCTGGTTTAGGGTTAGAGTTAGTGTCCTATTTAGGGTCAGGTTTAGACTTCGGGTTAGGTTTAGGATTAGGTCTATTGTTGGGCTTAGGATTAGGGTTAGGTTCAGAGCTATTGTAAGGCTTAGGTTTAGGGTTACAGATGGACTAGCTTTACGGTTAGAGTTAGGTTTAAGTTAGGGTTTGGGCTAGGTTTACGTTTACGGTTATGGTTAGGGTTAGGATTTGGTTGAAGCTTAGCATAGGCTGAGGGTTACTTTTAGGGTTAGGGCTAGAGTTTGGGTTTGTGTTCAGGTTAGTGTTATGGTTAGATTTAGGGTCCAGTTTAGGGTTAGGGGTTATGCTTAGTGTTAGGGTTAGTTTTAGGTTTAGGGTTAGTGTGAAGTTTAGGTTAAGGGTGAGAGTTAGGGTTAGGGTTAGGATTAGGGTTAGTGTTAGACGTTAGGTTTAGGGTGCTAGTTTTAGGTTTATGATTAGGGTAGGTTTAAGTTTAGGGTGAATGTTAGGGTTAGTGTTCGATTAGGGTTACTGTTCGTGTTAGGGTTACTGTTAGGGTTAGGGATAGCATTAGGTTTAGTGTTAGGAATATAGTTAGGCGTTAGGGTGAGGGTTGGGGATATGGTGAGGGTTAGGTTTAGGTTTACAGTTAAGGTGAGGGTTTAGGGTAATTGTTATGGTTAGGGTTAGAGTTAGGGTCATGGTGAAGTTTCAGGTAATAGTGGGGTTCAGGGTTAATGTTAGATTTAGGGTTAAGGTTAGTGTTAGGGTTAGGTTTAGATTAGGGATAAGGTAGCGGTCAGGTTAGGGTTAAGACTAGGTTTACGGTAAAGTGTAAGGCTAGGTTATGGTTAGGTTTAGAGTTAGTGCTAGGCCTTAGGGTTAGGGTTAAGGTCAGGTTTAGAGTTATTGTTAGGTTTACGGTTAAGGTTAGGGTAGAGTTAAGGTTAAGGTTAAGTTTAAGTTTAGGGTAAGAGTTAGGTTTACGTCAGGTTTAGGGTTAGGATGAGGGATAGGGTTAGGGAAAGGGTTAGGGTTTCGTGTGAGGATTAGTGTTATGTTTACATTAAGCTGATGTTTTTGGGTGCTACAGTAAGGTTCAGGGTTAGAGTTAGGTTAGTTTAGAGTTAGGGCTAGAGTATGGTGATAGTGCTTTAGCCTTAGGTTTAGGGTGAAATTTAGGTTAAGGATGAGGGTTATGGTTGGAGTAGGTGTTTGGATTAATGTTAGGGTCAGGTTTAGGGTTTGGGTTTAGAGTTCAGGTTAGATTCAGGGTTAGGGTTAGATTTAGGTTTAGGGTTAGGGTTAGGTTTAGTGTTAGTTTAGCTTAGGGTTAGGGTTTGAATGAAGTTAGGGTAGGTTTAGGGTTATGGTTAGGTTGAAATTTTGGTTAAGTGTGAGGGTTTGGTTTCGGGTTAGGGTTAGAGTTAGGATTAGTGGTTAAGGTTAGGTTTAGGGTTAAGGTTAGGTTTAGGCTAAGCATTAGGGTTAGAGTTAGGGTTAGTGGTTAGTGTTTCAGTTAGGTTTAGGATAGGGTTATAATTAGGGTTAAGTTTAGGGTTACGGTAAGAGTTAGATTTACGTTTACAGTTAAGGTGAGGGTTTTGCGTAACTGTTACGGTTAGGGTTAGGGCTAGGTTTAGGGTTAGAGTTGGGTTAGGGGTTAGGTTTAGGTTAAGTTTATGGTAGGCTTAATGTTAGGGTTAAGGTTAGGTTAGGGTTACGTCAGGGTTAGGATTAGAATTAGGTTTCGGGCGAGGGTTAGTGTCAGAGTTATTATAAGGGTTAGGTTGAGGGTTACAGATGGGCCAAGGTTAAGGTTAGGGTTAGGTTTAGGGGTAGGATTAGGGTTAAAGTTAGGGTTAGCTTTAGGTTAGGGATAGGGTGAAGTAAAGTAGGGTGAGGGTTAGGGTTATGGCTAAGGTTTGGGTTCGTTTTCAGGTTAGTGTTAAGTTTATGTTTAGGGTTAGGGTTAAGTTTATGGGTTGTGTTTAGTTTTAGGGTTAGGGTTAGATTTTAGGTTAGGGTTAAGTTAAGTGTAACAGTTAGGGTTACGATTTGTGTTAGGCATTGTGGTTGGGGTGAGTGTTAGGTTTATGGTTAGGGTTGGGTAGAGTTAGGATTATGGTTATGGTAAGGTGTTAGGGTTTAGAGGTGTAGTTTAGGGTTAGGGTTTGGGTGAGGGTTTCGGTTAGGCATTGTGGTTCTGGTCATGGTTAAGTTTGGTTCAGTGTTAGGGTTAGGTTTATGATTAGGTTTCGGGTTAGTGTTAGAGTTAGGGTGAGGGATAGTGTTAAGGTTTAGCTTAGGTTTTGGTGTTATAGGTTAGGGTTTGCGTTAGGGTTAGTGTTATCTTTATGGCTTAGGGGTTTCAGGTTAGTGTTGTGGTTAGGGCTAGGGTTAGCATTAGGGTTAGGGTTGTGGGCTACGGTTAGGGGTTAGAGTGAAGGCTACGGTTAGTTTTACAGTTAAGGTGAGGGTTTAGGGTAAGTGTTATGATTAGGGTTAGAGTTCGAGTTAGGGTTAGGTTTAGGGTTAGGGTTAGGTGTAGGGTAATATTTAGGTTTACGTCCAAGTTTAGGGTTAGAGTTAGTGCTGTATTTAGGGTCAGAGCTAGTGTTCTATTTAGGGTCAAGTTTAGAGTTAGGGTTAGGTTTAGGATTAGGATTATGTTTAGGGTTAGGGTTAGGTTCAGGGCTATCGTAAGGGTTAGGTTTAGGGTTTCAGATGGACTAGTGTTATGGTTAGAGTTAGGTTTAAGGTAAGGGTTTTGCTTAGGTTTAGGTTAGGGCTAAGGTTAGGGTTAGGGTTTGGATGATGTTTAGGCTAGGGTGAGGGTTATTTTTATGGTTAGGGCTGGAGTTTGGGTTTGTGCTCACGTTACTTTTAAGGTCAGGTTTAGGGTTTGGATTAGGGTTAGGGGTTATGTTTAGGGTTAGATTTACGAACAGGGTTAGTATTAGTGTGAAGTTCAGGTTAAGTGGGAGGGTTAGGATAAGGGTTAGGATTAGGGTTAGAATTATAATGTTAGACATTAGGTTTAGGGTGTTAGGTTTAGGTTCATGGTTAGGCTAGTCTTAAGTTTAAGGTTAATGTTAGGGTTAGGATTAGATTAGGGTTACTCTTCGTGTTAGAGTTAGGGTTAGGGATAAGTTTAGGGATAGCATTAGGTTTAGGGTTGGGGACACGGTTAAGGGTTAGGGTGTGTGTTAGTGTTAGTTTTACCGTTAAGGAGAGGGTTTAGGTTAATTGTTATGGTTAGGGTTAGAGTTAGAGTTAGGGTTAGGGTTAGGGTGAAGTTTCAGTTAATAGTGAGGGTTAGGGTTAAGGTTAGAGTTAGGGTTAAGGTTAGTGTCAGGGTTAGGTTTAGGGTTAGGGTTACGGTAGGGGTAAGGTTACTGTGAAGGCTAGGTTTACAGTAAAGGGTAGTGCTGGGTTAGGGTTAGGGTTACGTTTAGAGTTATTGTTAGGCTTAAGTTTAGGGTTAGGGTAGAGTTAATGTTAGGGTTAATTTTAGGGTTAGGGTAAGGGTTAGGTTTAGTTCAGGGTTAGGGCTAGGATTAGGGATAGGGTTAGGATTGGGGGATGGGTTAGGGATTCTTGTGAGGGTTGGTGTCAGGTTTACAGTTAAGCTGATGTTTTAGGGTGTTACAGTTAGGGTTAGGGTTAGAGTTAGGGTTAGGACTAGGTTTATGCTTAGGATTAGGGTTAGGGTTAGGGTCAGGGTTAGGTGGACATTTAGTGTCATGTTTAGGTTGTTTTTTTAGTTTTAGGGTTAGGCTTAGTGTGAAGTTTATTTTAATTATGAGGTTTAGGGTTAGGGGTTAGGCTTAGGTTATGTTTAGTTTTAGGTTTGGGGTTAGTGTTAGCGTTAGGGTTAGTTTTAGTTTTGGTTAGGGTTTGAATGAATTTAAGGTAGGTTTAGCGTTATGGTTAGGGTGAAATTTTGGTTAAGGGTGAGGGTTTGTTTTAGGTTTAGGGTTAGGGTTAGAGTTCGGGTGAGTGTTTATGTTTTAGGTTTAAGGTTAAGTTTAGGTTTAGGCTAATGATTAGGTTTCGAGTTAGGGTTAGGGGTTATTGTTTCGGTAAGGTTTAGGGTAGGGTTCTGTTTAGGGTTAAGAATAGTGTTAGGGTAAGAGTTAGAGTTCCATTTACAGTTGAGTGTTTTGGGTGTTACTGTTAGGGTTAGGGCTAGGGTTACAGTTAGAGTTAGGGTTAGAGGTTAGGGTTAGGTGTAAGTTTATGGTAGCCTTAATGTTAGGTTAAGGTTAGGTTAGGGTTAGGGTCAGGGTTAGGATTAGGTTTAGGGTGAGGGTTAGGGTCAGAGATATTGTAAGGGTTAGGTTTAGGGTTACAAGTGGGCCATGGTTAAGGTTAGGGTTAGGTTTAGGGTTAAAGTTAGGGTTAGCTTTAGGTTAGGGATAGGATGAAGTTTAAGATAGGGTGAGGGTTAGGGTTATGGCTAAGGTTTGGGTTAGTTTTCAGGTTAGTGTTAAGGTTATGTTTAGGGTTAGGGTTAAGTTTATGGGTTGTGTTTAGTTTTAGGGTTAGGGTTAGATTTTAGGTTAGGGTTAAGTTTAGTGTAAACAGCTAAGGTTACGGTTTGTGTTAGGCATTGTGGTTGGGGTGAGGTTTAGGTTTAGGGTTAGGGTTGTGTATGCTTAGGATTATGGTTATGGTAAGGTGTTAGGGGTTAGAAGTGTAGTTTAGGGTTAGGGGTGGGTGAGGGTTCTGGTAAAGCATTGTGGTTCTGACCATGGTTAGGTTTGGTTTAGGGTTACGGTTAGGTTTATGATTAGGTTTCAGGTTAGTGTTCGAGTTAGAGTTAAGGTTTGGGTTAGGCTTTGGTGTTAGGGGTTAGGGTTTGGGTTATGGTTAGGTGTAGGGCAATATTTAGGTTTAGGTGCCGGTTTAGTGTTAGAGTCAGTGTTCAATTTAGGGTCAAGGTTAGATTTAGGGTTAGGGTTAGGTTTAGGTCTAGGGTTAGGATTAGGTTTAGGGTTAGGTTCAGGGCTATTGTAAGGGTTAGGTTTAGGGTTACATTTGGACTAGCATTATGGTTAGAGTTATGTTCAAGGATAGGGTTTGGGTTAGGTTTAGGTTTAGGGTTAGGGTTTGGATGAAGTTTAGGATAGGGTGAGGGTTATTTTATGGTTTGGGCTAAAGTTTGGTTTTGTGTTCAGCTTAGTGTTAAGGTTAGGTTTAGGGTTCGGTTTTGGGTTAGGGGTTATGTTTAGGGTTTGGGTTACGCTTTGGTTTAGGGTTAGTGTGAAGTTTAGGTTAAGGGTGAGGGTTAGGATAAAGGTTAGGATTAGGTTTATGGTAAGGTGTTAGTGGTTAGAGGTGTAGTTTAGGGTTAGGGTTTGGGTGAGGGTTCCGGTGAGGAATTGTGGTTCTGGTCATGATTGGGTTTGGTTTAGGTTTATGATTCGGTTTCGGGTTAGTGTTAGAGTTAGGGTTAAGGTTTGGATTAGGCTTTGGTGTTAGGGGTTAGGGTTTGTGTTAGAGTTAGGGTTATCGTTAGGGCTCAGGGGTTTCAGGTTAGTTTTAGGGTTAAGGTTAGGGATTGCATTAGGGTTAGGTTTGGGGGATACGGTTAGGGGTTAGGGTGAGGGTTACGGTTAGTTTTACAGTTAAAGTGTGGGTTTAGGATAAGTGTTATGATTAGGGTTAGAGTTGGAGTTATTTTTAGGTTTAGGGTTAGGTGTAGGGGAAGATTTAGGTTTAGGTCCAGGTTTAGGGTTAGAGTTAGTGTTCTCTCTAGGGTCAAGGGTGCAGTTAGGGTTAGGTTAGGATTAGGCCTAGGGCTAGGATTAGTTTTAGGGTTAATTTCAGGGCTATTGTAACGGTTAGGTTTAGGGTTACAGATGGACTAGCGCTATGGTTAGAGGTAGGTTTAAGGTTAGGGTTTGGGTTAGGTTTAGGTTTAAGGTAGTGTTAGAGTGTGGATGAAGTTTAGGATAGGGTGAGGGTTATTTTTATGGTTAGGGCTAGAGTTTGGGTTTGTGTTCAGGTTAGCTTTAAGGTTAGGGTTCAGGTTAGGGTTAGGGGTTATGTTTAGGGTTAGGGTTATGTTTTGGTTTAGGGTTAGTGTGAAGTTTAGGTTAAGGGTGAGGGTTAGGATAAGAGTTAGAATTAGGGTTAGGATTATAGTTAGTGTTAGAGGTTAGATTTAGGATGCTAACGTTAGGTTTATGGTTAGGGTTGGGTTCATGTTAGAGTTAGGGTTAGATTAGGTTTAATGCTCGTGTTTGGGTTAGGGATAGGGTTACGGATAGCATTAGGTTTAGGTTTGGGGATACGGTTAGGGGTTAGGGTGAGGGTTGTGGTTAGGGTGTGGGTTAGGGTTAGGTTTACAGTTAAGGTGAGGGTTTAGGGTAAGTGTTATAGTTAGGGTTCGAGTTAGGGTTTGGGTTAGGTTTAGGGTGAAGTTTCAGTTAATAGTCAGGGTCAGGGTAAGGGTTAGGGTTAAGACTACAGTTAGGGTTAAGTTTAGTGTTAGGGTTAGGGTTAGGGTAGGGGTAAGGTTAGGGTTAAGGCTAGGTTTACGGTAAAGGGTAGGGCTAGGTTAGGGTTAGGTTTAGAGTTAGAGCTAGTACTAGGGTTTAGGGTAAGAGGTAGGGTCAGGTTTAGAGTTTTTGTTAGTTTTAGGGTGGAGTTAAGGTTAAGTTTAGCGTTAGGGTAAGTGTTAGGTTTAGGTCAGGGTTAAGGTTAGGATTAGGGTTAGGGTTAGGGAAAGGGTTAGGTGTTCGTGGGAGGGTTAGTGTTAGGTTTACACTTAAGCTGATGTTTTACAGTGTTACGGTTAGGTCAGGGTTGTAGTTAGGGTTAGGATGAGGTTTAGGTTTAGGGCTATATTTAGGGGATAGTTTAGGGTTAGGTTTAGTTTTAGGGTTAAGGTTAGGCTTAGGTTTATCTTGAAATTTATGTTAAGGATGAGGGTTAGGGTTAGCGTTAGGGTTAGGTGTTTGGGTTAAGGTTAGGGTTAGGTTTAGGGTTTGGGTTAGGGTTAGGTGTTTCGGTTAATGTTAGGGTCAGGTTTAGGGTAAGGGTTAGGGTTCGGTTTAGGATCAGGCTTAGGGTTAGGATTAGAATTAAGGTTAGTGGTTAGGGTTAGGCTTAGGGTTAAGGTTAGGTTTAGGCTAAAGATCAGGATTTGATTCCGAGTTAGGTGTTAGTGTTTCGGTTAGGTTTAGGGTAGGGTTATATTTAGGGTTAGGTTAAGAGTTAGATTTATGTTTACAGTTAAGGTGAGGGTTTTGGGTAAGTGTTACATTTAGGGTTAGGGTTAGGTTTAGGGCTAGGGCTAGGGTTAGGTTTAGATTTCAGGTTACAGGTTAGAGTTAGGTTTAAGTTTATGGTAGGATAAAGTTAGGGTTAAGGTTTGGTTAGGGTTAGGGTCAGGGTTAGGATTAGGATTAGGTTTAGGGTGAGGGTTAGGGTCAGAGTTATTGTAAGGGTTAGGTTTGGGGTTACAGGTGGGTCAAGGTTAAGGTTACGGTCAGGGTTAAAGTTAGGGTGTGCTTTAGATTAGGGATAGGGTGAAGTTTAAGATAGGGTGAGGGTTAGGGTTATGGCTAAGGTTTGCTTGAGTTTTCAGGTTAGTGTTAAGGTTATGTTTAGGGTTAGGAATAAGTTTATGGGTTCTGTTTACTTTTAGGGTTAGGGGTAGATTTTAGGTTAGGGTTAAGTTCAGTGTTACGGTTAGGGTTAGGTTTACGGTTTGTGTTAGGCATTGTGGTTGGTGTGAGGATTAGGTTTAGGATTAGGGTTGGGTAGGGTTAGGATTATGGTTATGGTAAGGTGTTAGGGATTAGAGGAGTAGTTTTGGGTTAGGGCTTGGGTGAGGGTTCCGGTTAGGCATTGTGGTTCTGGTCATGGTTAGGTTTGGTTTAGGGTTAGGGTTAGTTTTATGATTAGGTTTAGGGTTAGTGTTAGAGTTAGGGTTAGGCTTTGGTGCTAGGGGTTAGGTTTTGGGTTAGGGTTATCGTTAGGGCTTAGGTTTTCAGGTGAGTGTTAGGGTTAGGGTTAGGGATAGCATTAGGGTTAGCTTTTGGGGGTACGGTTAGGGGTTAGGTGAGGGTTACAGTTAGTATTGCAGTTAAGGTTAGGTTTTAGGGCAAGCGTTAGGATTAGGGTTAGAGTTAGAGTTAGGGTTAGGTGCAGGGTTAGGTGCAGGGTAAGTTTTAGGTTCAAGTCCTGGTTTAGGGTTCGAGTTAGTGTTCTATTTAGGGTCAAGTTTAGAGTTCGGGTTAGGTTTAGGATTAGGTCTATTGTTGGGCTTAGGATTAGGGTTAGGTTCAGAGCTATTGTAAGGCTTAGGTTTAGGGTTACAGATGGACTAGCTTTACGGTTAGAGTTAGGTTTAAGGTTAGGGTTTGGGCTAGGTTTACGTTTACGGTTATGGTTAGGGTTAGGATTTGGTTGAAGCTTAGCATAGGCTGAGGGTTACTTTTAGGGTTAGGGCTAGAGTTTGGGTTTGTGTTCAGGTTAGTGTTATGGTTAGATTTAGGGTCCAGTTTAGGGTTAGGGGTTAGGTTTAGTGTTAGGGTTAGTTTTAGGTTTAGGGTTAGTGTGAAGTTTAGGTTAAGGGCGAGAGTTAGGGTTAGGGTTAGGATTAGGGTTAGTGTTAGACGTTAGGTTTAGGGTGCTAGTTTTAGGTTTATGGTTAGGGTAGCTTTAAGTTTAGGGTGAATGTTAGGGTTAGTGTTCGATTAGGGTTACTGTTCGTGTTAGGGTTACAGTTAGGGTTAGGGATAGCATTAGGTTTAGTGTTAGGAATATAGTTAGGCGTTAGGGTGAGGGTTGGGGATATGGTGAGGGTTAGGTTTAGGTTTACAGTTAAGGTGAGGGTTTAGGGTAATTGTTATGGTTAGGGTTAGAGTTAGGGTCATGGTGAAGTTTCAGGTAATAGTGGGGTTCAGGGTTAATGTTAGATTTAGGGTTAAGGTTAGTGTTAGGGTTAGGTTTAGATTAGGGTTAAGGTAGCGGTCAGGTTAGGGTTAAGACTAGGTTTACGGTAAAGTGTAAGGCTAGGTTCGGGTTAGGTTTAGAGTTAGTGCTAGGCCTTAGGGTTAGGGTTAAGGTCAGGTTTAGAGTTATTGTTAGGTTTACGGTTAAGGTTAGGGTAGAGTTAAGGTTAAGGTTAAGTTTAAGGTTAGGGTAAGAGTTAGGTTTTCGTCAGGTTTAGGGTTAGGATGAGGGATGGGGTTAGGGAAAGGGTTAGGGTTTCGTGTGAGGATTAGTGTTATGTTTACATTAAGCTGATGTTTTTGGGTGCTACAGTAAGGTTCAGGGTTAGAGTTAGGTTAGTTTAGAGTTAGGGCTAGAGTATGGTGATAGTGCTTTAGGCTTAGGTTTAGGGTGAAATTTAGGTTAAGGATGAGGGTTAGGGTTGGGGTAGGTGTTTGGATTAATGTTAGGGTCAGGTTTAGGGTTTGGGTTTAGAGTTCAGGTTAGATTCAGGGTTAGGGTTAGATTTAGGTTTAGGGTTAGGGTTAGGTTTAGTGTTAGTTTAGCTTAGGGTTAGGGTTTGAATGAAGTTAGGGTAGGTTTAGGGTTATGGTTAGGTTGAAATTTTGGTTAAGTGTGAGGGTTTGGTTTCGGGTTAGGGTTAGAGTTAGGATTAGTGGTTAAGGTTAGGTTTAGGGTTAAGGTTAGGTTTAGGCTAAGCATTAGGGTTAGAGTTAGGGTTAGTGGTTAGTGTTTCAGTTAGGTTTAGGATAGGGTTATAATTAAGTTTAGGGTTACGGTAAGTGTTAGATTTACGTTTGCAGTTAAGGTGAGGGTTTTGCGTAACTGTTACGGTTAGGGTTAGGGCTAGGTTTAGGGTTAGATTTGGATTAGGGGTTAGGTTTAGGTTAAGTTTATGGTAGGCTAAAGTTAGGGTTAAGGTTAGGTTAGGGTTACGTCAGGGTTAGGATTAGAATTAGGTTTCGGGCGAGGGTTAGTGTCAGAGTTATTATAAGGGTTAGGTTGAGGGTTACAGATGGGCCAAGGTTAAGGTTAGGGTTAGGTTTAGGGGTAGGATTAGGGTTAAAGTTAGGGTTAGCTTTAGGTTAGGGATAGGGTGAAGTAAAGTAGGGTGAGGGTTAGGGTTATGGCTAAGGTTTGGGTTCGTTTTCAGGTTAGTGTTAAGTTTATGTTTAGGGTTAGGGTTAAGTTTATGGGTTGTGTTTAGTTTTAGGGTTAGGGTTAGATTTTAGGTTAGGGTTAAGTTAAGTGTAACAGTTAGGGTTACGATTTGTGTTAGGCATTGTGGTTGGGGTGAGTGTTAGGTTTATGGTTAGGGTTGGGTAGAGTTAGGATTATGGTTATGGTAAGGTGTTAGGGTTTAGAGGTGTAGTTTAGGGTTAGGGTTTGGGTGAGGGTTTCGGTTAGGCATTGTGGTTCTGGTCATGGTTAAGTTTGGTTCAGTGTTAGGGTTAGGTTTATGATTAGGTTTCGGGTTAGTGTTAGAGTTAGGGTGAGGGATAGTGTTAAGGTTTAGCTTAGGTTTTGGTGTTATAGGTTAGGGTTTGCGTTAGGGTTAGTGTTATCTTTATGGCTTAGGGGTTTCAGGTTAGTGTTGTGGTTAGGGCTAGGGTTAGCATTAGGGTTAGGGTTGTGGGCTACGGTTAGGGGTTAGAGTGAAGGCTACGGTTAGTTTTACAGTTAAGGTGAGGGTTTAGGGTAAGTGTTATGATTAGGGTTAGAGTTCGAGTTAGGGTTAGGTTTAGGGTTAGGGTTAGGTGTAGGGTAATATTTAGGTTTACGTCCAAGTTTAGGGTTAGAGTTAGTGCTGTATTTAGGGTCAGAGCTAGTGTTCTATTTAGGGTCAAGTTTAGAGTTAAGGTTAGGTTTAGGATTAGGATTATGTTTAGGGTTAGGGTTAGGTTCAGGGCTATCGTAAGGGTTAGGTTTAGGGTTTCAGATGGACTAGTGTTATGGTTAGAGTTAGGTTTAAGGTAAGGGTTTTGCTTAGGTTTAGGTTAGGGCTAAGGTTAGGGTTAGGGTTTGGATGATGTTTAGGCTAGGGTGAGGGTTATTTTTATGGTTAGGGCTGGAGTTTGGGTTTGTGCTCACGTTACTTTTAAGGTCAGGTTTAGGGTTTGGATTAGGGTTAGGGGTTATGTTTAGGGTTAGATTTACGAACAGGGTTAGTATTAGTGTGAAGTTCAGGTTAAGTGGGAGGGTTAGGATAAGGGTTAGGATTAGGGTTAGAATTATAATGTTAGACATTAGGTTTAGGGTGTTAGGTTTAGGTTCATGGTTAGGCTAGTCTTAAGTTTAAGGTTAATGTTAGGGTTAGGATTAGATTAGGGTTACTCTTCGTGTTAGAGTTAGGGTTAGGGATAAGTTTCGGGATAGCATTAGGTTTAGGGTTGGGGACACGGTTAAGGGTTAGGGTGTGTGTTAGTGTTAGTTTTACCGTTAAGGAGAGGGTTTAGGTTAATTGTTATGGTTAGGGTTAGAGTTAGAGTTAGGGTTAGGGTTAGGGTGAAGTTTCAGTTAATAGTGAGGGTTAGGGTTAAGGTTAGAGTTAGGGTTAAGGTTAGTGTCAGGGTTAGGTTTAGGGTTAGGGTTACGGTAGGGGTAAGGTTACTGTGAAGGCTAGGTTTACAGTAAAGGGTAGTGCTGGGTTAGGGTTAGGGTTACGTTTAGAGTTATTGTTAGGCTTAAGTTTAGGGTTAGGGTAGAGTTAATGTTAGGGTTAATTTTAGGGTTAGGGTAAGGGTTAGGTTTAGTTCAGGGTTAGGGCTAGGATTAGGGATAGGGTTAGGATTGGGGGATGGGTTAGGGATTCTTGTGAGGGTTGGTGTCAGGTTTACAGTTAAGCTGATGTTTTAGGGTGTTACAGTTAGGGTTAGGGTTAGGGTTAGAGTTAGGGTTAGGACTAGGTTTATGCTTAGGATTAGGGTTAGGGTTAGGGTCAGGGTTAGGTGGACATTTAGTGTCATGTTTAGGTTGTTTTTTTAGTTTTAGGGTTAGGCTTAGTGTGAAGTTTATTTTAATTATGAGGTTTAGGGTTAGGGGTTAGGCTTAGGTTATGTTTAGTTTTAGGTTTGGGGTTAGTGTTAGCGTTAGGGTTAGTTTTAGTTTTGGTTAGGGTTTGAATGAATTTAAGGTAGGTTTAGCGTTATGGTTAGGGTGAAATTTTGGTTAAGGGTGAGGGTTTGTTTTAGGTTTAGGGTTAGGGTTAGAGTTCGGGTGAGTGTTTATGTTTTAGGTTTAAGGTTAAGTTTAGGTTTAGGCTAATGATTAGGTTTCGAGTTAGGGTTAGGGGTTATTGTTTCGGTAAGGTTTAGGGTAGGGTTCTGTTTAGGGTTAAGAATAGTGTTAGGGTAAGAGTTAGAGTTCCATTTACAGTTGAGTGTTTTGGGTGTTACTGTTAGGGTTAGGGCTAGGGTTACAGTTAGAGTTAGGGTTAGAGGTTAGGGTTAGGTGTAAGTTTATGGTAGCCTTAATGTTAGGTTAAGGTTAGGTTAGGGTTAGGGTCAGGGTTAGGATTAGGTTTAGGGTGAGGGTTAGGGTCAGAGATATTGTAAGGGTTAGGTTTAGGGTTACAAGTGGGTCATGGTTAAGGTTAGGGTTAGGTTTAGGGTTAAAGTTAGGGTTAGCTTTAGGTTAGGGATAGGATGAAGTTTAAGATAGGGTGAGGGTTAGGGTTATGGCTAAGGTTTGGGTTAGTTTTCAGGTTAGTGTTAAGGTTATGTTTAGGGTTAGGGTTAAGTTTATGGGTTGTGTTTAGTTTTAGGGTTAGGGTTAGATTTTAGGTTAGGGTTAAGTTTAGTGTAAACAGCTAAGGTTACGGTTTGTGTTAGGCATTGTGGTTGGGGTGAGGTTTAGGTTTAGGGTTAGGGTTGTGTATGCTTAGGATTATGGTTATGGTAAGGTGTTAGGGGTTAGAAGTGTAGTTTAGGGTTAGGGGTGGGTGAGGGTTCTGGTAAAGCATTGTGGTTCTGACCATGGTTAGGTTTGGTTTAGGGTTACGGTTAGGTTTATGATTAGGTTTCAGGTTAGTGTTCGAGTTAGAGTTAAGGTTTGGGTTAGGCTTTGGTGTTAGGGGTTAGGGTTTGGGTTATGGTTAGGTGTAGGGCAATATTTAGGTTTAGGTGCCGGTTTAGTGTTAGAGTCAGTGTTCAATTTAGGGTCAAGGTTAGATTTAGGGTTAGGGTTAGGTTTAGGTCTAGGGTTAGGATTAGGTTTAGGGTTAGGTTCAGGGCTATTGTAAGGGTTAGGTTTAGGGTTACATTTGGACTAGCATTATGGTTAGAGTTATGTTCAAGGATAGGGTTTGGGTTAGGTTTAGGTTTAGGGTTAGGGTTTGGATGAAGTTTAGGATAGGGTGAGGGTTATTTTATGGTTTGGGCTAAAGTTTGGTTTTGTGTTCAGCTTAGTGTTAAGGTTAGGTTTAGGGTTCGGTTTTGGGTTAGGGGTTATGTTTAGGGTTTGGGTTACGCTTTGGTTTAGGGTTAGTGTGAAGTTTAGGTTAAGGGTGAGGGTTAGGATAAAGGTTAGGATTAGGTTTATGGTAAGGTGTTAGTGGTTAGAGGTGTAGTTTAGGGTTAGGGTTTGGGTGAGGGTTCCGGTTAGGAATTGTGGTTCTGGTCATGATTGGGTTTGGTTTAGGTGTATGATTCGGTTTCGGGTTAGTGTTAGAGTTAGGGTGAGAGTTAGGGTTAAGGTTTGGATTAGGCTTTGGTGTTAGGGGTTAGGGTTTGTGTTAGAGTTAGGGTTATCGTTAGGGCTCAGGGGTTTCAGGTTAGTTTTAGGGTTAAGGTTAGGGATTGCATTAGGGTTAGGTTTGGGGGATACGGTTAGGGGTTAGGGTGAGGGTTACGGTTAGTTTTACAGTTAAAGTGTGGGTTTAGGATAAGTGTTATGATTAGGGTTAGAGTTGGAGTTATTTTTAGGTTTAGGGTTAGGTGTAGGGGAAGATTTAGGTTTAGGTCCAGGTTTAGGGTTAGAGTTAGTGTTCTCTCTAGGGTCAAGGGTGCAGTTAGGGTTAGGTTAGGATTAGGCCTAGGGCTAGGATTAGTTTTAGGGTTAATTTCAGGGCTATTGTAACGGTTAGGTTTAGGGTTACAGATGGACTAGCGCTATGGTTAGAGGTAGGTTTAAGGTTAGGGTTTGGGTTAGGTTTAGGTTTAAGGTAGTGTTAGAGTGTGGATGAAGTTTAGGATAGGGTGAGGGTTATTTTTATGGTTAGGGCTAGAGTTTGGGTTTGTGTTCAGGTTAGCTTTAAGCTTAGGGTTCAGGTTAGGGTTAGGGGTTATGTTTAGGGTTAGGGTTATGTTTTGGTTTAGGGTTAGTGTGAAGTTTAGGTTAAGGGTGAGGGTTAGGATAAGAGTTAGAATTAGGGTTAGGATTATAGTTAGTGTTAGAGGTTAGATTTAGGATGCTAACGTTAGGTTTATGGTTAGGGTTGGGTTCATGTTAGAGTTAGGGTTAGATTAGGTTTAATGCTCGTGTTTGGGTTAGGGATAGGGTTACGGATAGCATTAGGTTTAGGTTTGGGGATACGGTTAGGGGTTAGGGTGAGGGTTGTGGTTAGGGTGTGGGTTAGGGTTAGGTTTACAGTTAAGGTGAGGGTTTAGGGTAAGTGTTATAGTTAGGGTTCGAGTTAGGGTTTGGGTTAGGTTTAGGGTGAAGTTTCAGTTAATAGTCAGGGTCAGGGTAAGGGTTAGGGTTAAGACTACAGTTAGGGTTAAGTTTAGTGTTAGGGTTAGGGTTAGGGTAGGGGTAAGGTTAGGGTTAAGGCTAGGTTTACGGTAAAGGGTAGGGCTAGGTTAGGGTTAGGTTTAGAGTTAGAGCTAGTACTAGGGTTTAGGGTAAGAGGTAGGGTCAGGTTTAGAGTTTTTGTTAGTTTTAGGGTGGAGTTAAGGTTAAGTTTAGCGTTAGGGTAAGTGTTAGGTTTAGGTCAGGGTTAAGGTTAGGATTAGGGTTAGGGTTAGGGAAAGGGTTAGGTGTTCGTGGGAGGGTTAGTGTTAGGTTTACACTTAAGCTGATGTTTTACAGTGTTACGGTTAGGTCAGGGTTGTAGTTAGGGTTAGGATGAGGTTTAGGTTTAGGGCTATATTTAGGGGATAGTTTAGGGTTAGGTTTAGTTTTAGGGTTAAGGTTAGGCTTAGGTTTATCTTGAAATTTATGTTAAGGATGAGGGTTAGGGTTAGCGTTAGGGTTAGGTGTTTGGGTTAAGGTTAGGGTTAGGTTTAGGGTTTGGGTTAGGGTTAGGTGTTTCGGTTAATGTTAGGGTCAGGTTTAGGGTAAGGGTTAGGGTTCGGTTTAGGATCAGGCTTAGGGTTAGGATTAGAATTAAGGTTAGTGGTTAGGGTTAGGCTTAGGGTTAAGGTTAGGTTTAGGCTAAAGATCAGGATTTGATTCCGAGTTAGGTGTTAGTGTTTCGGTTAGGTTTAGGGTAGGGTTATATTTAGGGTTAGGTTAAGAGTTAGATTTATGTTTACAGTTAAGGTGAGGGTTTTGGGTAAGTGTTACATTTAGGGTTAGGGTTAGGTTTAGGGCTAGGGCTAGGGTTAGGTTTAGATTTCAGGTTACAGGTTAGAGTTAGGTTTAAGTTTATGGTAGGATAAAGTTAGGGTTAAGGTTTGGTTAGGGTTAGGGTCAGGGTTAGGATTAGGATTAGGTTTAGGGTGAGGGTTAGGGTCAGAGTTATTGTAAGGGTTAGGTTTGGGGTTACAGGTGGGTCAAGGTTAAGGTTACGGTCAGGGTTAAAGTTAGGGTGTGCTTCAGATTAGGGATAGGGTGAAGTTTAAGATAGGGTGAGGGTTAGGGTTATGGCTAAGGTTTGCTTGAGTTTTCAGGTTAGTGTTAAGGTTATGTTTAGGGTTAGGAATAAGTTTATGGGTTCTGTTTACTTTTAGGGTTGGGGTAGATTTTAGGTTAGGGTTAAGTTCAGTGTTACGGTTAGGGTTAGGTTTACGGTTTGTGTTAGGCATTGTGGTTGGTGTGAGGATTAGGTTTAGGATTAGGGTTGGGTAGGGTTAGGATTATGGTTATGGTAAGGTGTTAGGGATTAGAGGAGTAGTTTTGGGTTAGGGCTTGGGTGAGGGTTCCGGTTAGGCATTGTGGTTCTGGTCATGGTTAGGTTTGGTTTAGGGTTAGGGTTAGTTTTATGATTAGGTTTAGGGTTAGTGTTAGAGTTAGGGTTAGGCTTTGGTGCTAGGGGTTAGGTTTTGGGTTAGGGTTAGGGTTATCGCTAGGGCTTAGGTTTTCAGGTGAGTGTTAGGGTTAGGGTTAGGGATAGCATTAGGGTTAGCTTTTGGGGGTACGGTTAGGGGTTAGGTGAGGGTTACAGTTAGTATTGCAGTTAAGGTTAGGTTTTAGGGCAAGTGTTAGGATTAGGGTTAGAGTTAGAGTTAGGGTTAGGTGCAGGGTTAGGTGCAGGGTAAGTTTTAGGTTAAATCCTGGTTTAGGGTTAGAGTTAGTGTCCTATTTAGGGTCAGGTTTAGACTTCGGGTTAGGTTTAGGATTAGGTCTATTGTTGGGCTTAGGATTAGGGTTAGGTTCAGAGCTATTGTAAGGCTTAGGTTTAGGGTTACAGATGGACTAGCTTTACGGTTAGAGTTAGGTTTAAGTTAGGGTTTGGGCTAGGTTTACGTTTACGGTTATGGTTAGGGTTAGGATTTGGTTGAAGCTTAGCATAGGCTGAGGGTTACTTTTAGGGTTAGGGCTAGAGTTTGGGTTTGTGTTCAGGTTAGTGTTATGGTTAGATTTAGGGTCCAGTTTAGGGTTAGGGGTTATGCTTAGTGTTAGGGTTAGTTTTAGGTTTAGGGTTAGTGTGAAGTTTAGGTTAAGGGTGAGAGTTAGGGTTAGGGTTAGGATTAGGGTTAGTGTTAGACGTTAGGTTTAGGGTGCTAGTTTTAGGTTTATGATTAGGGTAGGTTTAAGTTTAGGGTGAATGTTAGGGTTAGTGTTCGATTAGGGTTACTGTTCGTGTTAGGGTTACTGTTAGGGTTAGGGATAGCATTAGGTTTAGTGTTAGGAATATAGTTAGGCGTTAGGGTGAGGGTTGGGGATATGGTGAGGGTTAGGTTTAGGTTTACAGTTAAGGTGAGGGTTTAGGGTAATTGTTATGGTTAGGGTTAGAGTTAGGGTCATGGTGAAGTTTCAGGTAATAGTGGGGTTCAGGGTTAATGTTAGATTTAGGGTTAAGGTTAGTGTTAGGGTTAGGTTTAGATTAGGGATAAGGTAGCGGTCAGGTTAGGGTTAAGACTAGGTTTACGGTAAAGTGTAAGGCTAGGTTATGGTTAGGTTTAGAGTTAGTGCTAGGCCTTAGGGTTAGGGTTAAGGTCAGGTTTAGAGTTATTGTTAGGTTTACGGTTAAGGTTAGGGTAGAGTTAAGGTTAAGGTTAAGTTTAAGTTTAGGGTAAGAGTTAGGTTTACGTCAGGTTTAGGGTTAGGATGAGGGATAGGGTTAGGGAAAGGGTTAGGGTTTCGTGTGAGGATTAGTGTTATGTTTACATTAAGCTGATGTTTTTGGGTGCTACAGTAAGGTTCAGGGTTAGAGTTAGGTTAGTTTAGAGTTAGGGCTAGAGTATGGTGATAGTGCTTTAGCCTTAGGTTTAGGGTGAAATTTAGGTTAAGGATGAGGGTTATGGTTGGAGTAGGTGTTTGGATTAATGTTAGGGTCAGGTTTAGGGTTTGGGTTTAGAGTTCAGGTTAGATTCAGGGTTAGGGTTAGATTTAGGTTTAGGGTTAGGGTTAGGTTTAGTGTTAGTTTAGCTTAGGGTTAGGGTTTGAATGAAGTTAGGGTAGGTTTAGGGTTATGGTTAGGTTGAAATTTTGGTTAAGTGTGAGGGTTTGGTTTCGGGTTAGGGTTAGAGTTAGGATTAGTGGTTAAGGTTAGGTTTAGGGTTAAGGTTAGGTTTAGGCTAAGCATTAGGGTTAGAGTTAGGGTTAGTGGTTAGTGTTTCAGTTAGGTTTAGGATAGGGTTATAATTAGGGTTAAGTTTAGGGTTACGGTAAGAGTTAGATTTACGTTTACAGTTAAGGTGAGGGTTTTGCGTAACTGTTACGGTTAGGGTTAGGGCTAGGTTTAGGGTTAGAGTTGGGTTAGGGGTTAGGTTTAGGTTAAGTTTATGGTAGGCTTAATGTTAGGGTTAAGGTTAGGTTAGGGTTACGTCAGGGTTAGGATTAGAATTAGGTTTCGGGCGAGGGTTAGTGTCAGAGTTATTATAAGGGTTAGGTTGAGGGTTACAGATGGGCCAAGGTTAAGGTTAGGGTTAGGTTTAGGGGTAGGATTAGGGTTAAAGTTAGGGTTAGCTTTAGGTTAGGGATAGGGTGAAGTAAAGTAGGGTGAGGGTTAGGGTTATGGCTAAGGTTTGGGTTCGTTTTCAGGTTAGTGTTAAGTTTATGTTTAGGGTTAGGGTTAAGTTTATGGGTTGTGTTTAGTTTTAGGGTTAGGGTTAGATTTTAGGTTAGGGTTAAGTTAAGTGTAACAGTTAGGGTTACGATTTGTGTTAGGCATTGTGGTTGGGGTGAGTGTTAGGTTTATGGTTAGGGTTGGGTAGAGTTAGGATTATGGTTATGGTAAGGTGTTAGGGTTTAGAGGTGTAGTTTAGGGTTAGGGTTTGGGTGAGGGTTTCGGTTAGGCATTGTGGTTCTGGTCATGGTTAAGTTTGGTTCAGTGTTAGGGTTAGGTTTATGATTAGGTTTCGGGTTAGTGTTAGAGTTAGGGTGAGGGATAGTGTTAAGGTTTAGCTTAGGTTTTGGTGTTATAGGTTAGGGTTTGCGTTAGGGTTAGTGTTATCTTTATGGCTTAGGGGTTTCAGGTTAGTGTTGTGGTTAGGGCTAGGGTTAGCATTAGGGTTAGGGTTGTGGGCTACGGTTAGGGGTTAGAGTGAAGGCTACGGTTAGTTTTACAGTTAAGGTGAGGGTTTAGGGTAAGTGTTATGATTAGGGTTAGAGTTCGAGTTAGGGTTAGGTTTAGGGTTAGGGTTAGGTGTAGGGTAATATTTAGGTTTACGTCCAAGTTTAGGGTTAGAGTTAGTGCTGTATTTAGGGTCAGAGCTAGTGTTCTATTTAGGGTCAAGTTTAGAGTTAGGGTTAGGTTTAGGATTAGGATTATGTTTAGGGTTAGGGTTAGGTTCAGGGCTATCGTAAGGGTTAGGTTTAGGGTTTCAGATGGACTAGTGTTATGGTTAGAGTTAGGTTTAAGGTAAGGGTTTTGCTTAGGTTTAGGTTAGGGCTAAGGTTAGGGTTAGGGTTTGGATGATGTTTAGGCTAGGGTGAGGGTTATTTTTATGGTTAGGGCTGGAGTTTGGGTTTGTGCTCACGTTACTTTTAAGGTCAGGTTTAGGGTTTGGATTAGGGTTAGGGGTTATGTTTAGGGTTAGATTTACGAACAGGGTTAGTATTAGTGTGAAGTTCAGGTTAAGTGGGAGGGTTAGGATAAGGGTTAGGATTAGGGTTAGAATTATAATGTTAGACATTAGGTTTAGGGTGTTAGGTTTAGGTTCATGGTTAGGCTAGTCTTAAGTTTAAGGTTAATGTTAGGGTTAGGATTAGATTAGGGTTACTCTTCGTGTTAGAGTTAGGGTTAGGGATAAGTTTAGGGATAGCATTAGGTTTAGGGTTGGGGACACGGTTAAGGGTTAGGGTGTGTGTTAGTGTTAGTTTTACCGTTAAGGAGAGGGTTTAGGTTAATTGTTATGGTTAGGGTTAGAGTTAGAGTTAGGGTTAGGGTTAGGGTGAAGTTTCAGTTAATAGTGAGGGTTAGGGTTAAGGTTAGAGTTAGGGTTAAGGTTAGTGTCAGGGTTAGGTTTAGGGTTAGGGTTACGGTAGGGGTAAGGTTACTGTGAAGGCTAGGTTTACAGTAAAGGGTAGTGCTGGGTTAGGGTTAGGGTTACGTTTAGAGTTATTGTTAGGCTTAAGTTTAGGGTTAGGGTAGAGTTAATGTTAGGGTTAATTTTAGGGTTAGGGTAAGGGTTAGGTTTAGTTCAGGGTTAGGGCTAGGATTAGGGATAGGGTTAGGATTGGGGGATGGGTTAGGGATTCTTGTGAGGGTTGGTGTCAGGTTTACAGTTAAGCTGATGTTTTAGGGTGTTACAGTTAGGGTTAGGGTTAGAGTTAGGGTTAGGACTAGGTTTATGCTTAGGATTAGGGTTAGGGTTAGGGTCAGGGTTAGGTGGACATTTAGTGTCATGTTTAGGTTGTTTTTTTAGTTTTAGGGTTAGGCTTAGTGTGAAGTTTATTTTAATTATGAGGTTTAGGGTTAGGGGTTAGGCTTAGGTTATGTTTAGTTTTAGGTTTGGGGTTAGTGTTAGCGTTAGGGTTAGTTTTAGTTTTGGTTAGGGTTTGAATGAATTTAAGGTAGGTTTAGCGTTATGGTTAGGGTGAAATTTTGGTTAAGGGTGAGGGTTTGTTTTAGGTTTAGGGTTAGGGTTAGAGTTCGGGTGAGTGTTTATGTTTTAGGTTTAAGGTTAAGTTTAGGTTTAGGCTAATGATTAGGTTTCGAGTTAGGGTTAGGGGTTATTGTTTCGGTAAGGTTTAGGGTAGGGTTCTGTTTAGGGTTAAGAATAGTGTTAGGGTAAGAGTTAGAGTTCCATTTACAGTTGAGTGTTTTGGGTGTTACTGTTAGGGTTAGGGCTAGGGTTACAGTTAGAGTTAGGGTTAGAGGTTAGGGTTAGGTGTAAGTTTATGGTAGCCTTAATGTTAGGTTAAGGTTAGGTTAGGGTTAGGGTCAGGGTTAGGATTAGGTTTAGGGTGAGGGTTAGGGTCAGAGATATTGTAAGGGTTAGGTTTAGGGTTACAAGTGGGCCATGGTTAAGGTTAGGGTTAGGTTTAGGGTTAAAGTTAGGGTTAGCTTTAGGTTAGGGATAGGATGAAGTTTAAGATAGGGTGAGGGTTAGGGTTATGGCTAAGGTTTGGGTTAGTTTTCAGGTTAGTGTTAAGGTTATGTTTAGGGTTAGGGTTAAGTTTATGGGTTGTGTTTAGTTTTAGGGTTAGGGTTAGATTTTAGGTTAGGGTTAAGTTTAGTGTAAACAGCTAAGGTTACGGTTTGTGTTAGGCATTGTGGTTGGGGTGAGGTTTAGGTTTAGGGTTAGGGTTGTGTATGCTTAGGATTATGGTTATGGTAAGGTGTTAGGGGTTAGAAGTGTAGTTTAGGGTTAGGGGTGGGTGAGGGTTCTGGTAAAGCATTGTGGTTCTGACCATGGTTAGGTTTGGTTTAGGGTTACGGTTAGGTTTATGATTAGGTTTCAGGTTAGTGTTCGAGTTAGAGTTAAGGTTTGGGTTAGGCTTTGGTGTTAGGGGTTAGGGTTTGGGTTATGGTTAGGTGTAGGGCAATATTTAGGTTTAGGTGCCGGTTTAGTGTTAGAGTCAGTGTTCAATTTAGGGTCAAGGTTAGATTTAGGGTTAGGGTTAGGTTTAGGTCTAGGGTTAGGATTAGGTTTAGGGTTAGGTTCAGGGCTATTGTAAGGGTTAGGTTTAGGGTTACATTTGGACTAGCATTATGGTTAGAGTTATGTTCAAGGATAGGGTTTGGGTTAGGTTTAGGTTTAGGGTTAGGGTTTGGATGAAGTTTAGGATAGGGTGAGGGTTATTTTATGGTTTGGGCTAAAGTTTGGTTTTGTGTTCAGCTTAGTGTTAAGGTTAGGTTTAGGGTTCGGTTTTGGGTTAGGGGTTATGTTTAGGGTTTGGGTTACGCTTTGGTTTAGGGTTAGTGTGAAGTTTAGGTTAAGGGTGAGGGTTAGGATAAAGGTTAGGATTAGGTTTATGGTAAGGTGTTAGTGGTTAGAGGTGTAGTTTAGGGTTAGGGTTTGGGTGAGGGTTCCGGTGAGGAATTGTGGTTCTGGTCATGATTGGGTTTGGTTTAGGTTTATGATTCGGTTTCGGGTTAGTGTTAGAGTTAGGGTTAAGGTTTGGATTAGGCTTTGGTGTTAGGGGTTAGGGTTTGTGTTAGAGTTAGGGTTATCGTTAGGGCTCAGGGGTTTCAGGTTAGTTTTAGGGTTAAGGTTAGGGATTGCATTAGGGTTAGGTTTGGGGGATACGGTTAGGGGTTAGGGTGAGGGTTACGGTTAGTTTTACAGTTAAAGTGTGGGTTTAGGATAAGTGTTATGATTAGGGTTAGAGTTGGAGTTATTTTTAGGTTTAGGGTTAGGTGTAGGGGAAGATTTAGGTTTAGGTCCAGGTTTAGGGTTAGAGTTAGTGTTCTCTCTAGGGTCAAGGGTGCAGTTAGGGTTAGGTTAGGATTAGGCCTAGGGCTAGGATTAGTTTTAGGGTTAATTTCAGGGCTATTGTAACGGTTAGGTTTAGGGTTACAGATGGACTAGCGCTATGGTTAGAGGTAGGTTTAAGGTTAGGGTTTGGGTTAGGTTTAGGTTTAAGGTAGTGTTAGAGTGTGGATGAAGTTTAGGATAGGGTGAGGGTTATTTTTATGGTTAGGGCTAGAGTTTGGGTTTGTGTTCAGGTTAGCTTTAAGGTTAGGGTTCAGGTTAGGGTTAGGGGTTATGTTTAGGGTTAGGGTTATGTTTTGGTTTAGGGTTAGTGTGAAGTTTAGGTTAAGGGTGAGGGTTAGGATAAGAGTTAGAATTAGGGTTAGGATTATAGTTAGTGTTAGAGGTTAGATTTAGGATGCTAACGTTAGGTTTATGGTTAGGGTTGGGTTCATGTTAGAGTTAGGGTTAGATTAGGTTTAATGCTCGTGTTTGGGTTAGGGATAGGGTTACGGATAGCATTAGGTTTAGGTTTGGGGATACGGTTAGGGGTTAGGGTGAGGGTTGTGGTTAGGGTGTGGGTTAGGGTTAGGTTTACAGTTAAGGTGAGGGTTTAGGGTAAGTGTTATAGTTAGGGTTCGAGTTAGGGTTTGGGTTAGGTTTAGGGTGAAGTTTCAGTTAATAGTCAGGGTCAGGGTAAGGGTTAGGGTTAAGACTACAGTTAGGGTTAAGTTTAGTGTTAGGGTTAGGGTTAGGGTAGGGGTAAGGTTAGGGTTAAGGCTAGGTTTACGGTAAAGGGTAGGGCTAGGTTAGGGTTAGGTTTAGAGTTAGAGCTAGTACTAGGGTTTAGGGTAAGAGGTAGGGTCAGGTTTAGAGTTTTTGTTAGTTTTAGGGTGGAGTTAAGGTTAAGTTTAGCGTTAGGGTAAGTGTTAGGTTTAGGTCAGGGTTAAGGTTAGGATTAGGGTTAGGGTTAGGGAAAGGGTTAGGTGTTCGTGGGAGGGTTAGTGTTAGGTTTACACTTAAGCTGATGTTTTACAGTGTTACGGTTAGGTCAGGGTTGTAGTTAGGGTTAGGATGAGGTTTAGGTTTAGGGCTATATTTAGGGGATAGTTTAGGGTTAGGTTTAGTTTTAGGGTTAAGGTTAGGCTTAGGTTTATCTTGAAATTTATGTTAAGGATGAGGGTTAGGGTTAGCGTTAGGGTTAGGTGTTTGGGTTAAGGTTAGGGTTAGGTTTAGGGTTTGGGTTAGGGTTAGGTGTTTCGGTTAATGTTAGGGTCAGGTTTAGGGTAAGGGTTAGGGTTCGGTTTAGGATCAGGCTTAGGGTTAGGATTAGAATTAAGGTTAGTGGTTAGGGTTAGGCTTAGGGTTAAGGTTAGGTTTAGGCTAAAGATCAGGATTTGATTCCGAGTTAGGTGTTAGTGTTTCGGTTAGGTTTAGGGTAGGGTTATATTTAGGGTTAGGTTAAGAGTTAGATTTATGTTTACAGTTAAGGTGAGGGTTTTGGGTAAGTGTTACATTTAGGGTTAGGGTTAGGTTTAGGGCTAGGGCTAGGGTTAGGTTTAGATTTCAGGTTACAGGTTAGAGTTAGGTTTAAGTTTATGGTAGGATAAAGTTAGGGTTAAGGTTTGGTTAGGGTTAGGGTCAGGGTTAGGATTAGGATTAGGTTTAGGGTGAGGGTTAGGGTCAGAGTTATTGTAAGGGTTAGGTTTGGGGTTACAGGTGGGTCAAGGTTAAGGTTACGGTCAGGGTTAAAGTTAGGGTGTGCTTCAGATTAGGGATAGGGTGAAGTTTAAGATAGGGTGAGGGTTAGGGTTATGGCTAAGGTTTGCTTGAGTTTTCAGGTTAGTGTTAAGGTTATGTTTAGGGTTAGGAATAAGTTTATGGGTTCTGTTTACTTTTAGGGTTGGGGTAGATTTTAGGTTAGGGTTAAGTTCAGTGTTACGGTTAGGGTTAGGTTTACGGTTTGTGTTAGGCATTGTGGTTGGTGTGAGGATTAGGTTTAGGATTAGGGTTGGGTAGGGTTAGGATTATGGTTATGGTAAGGTGTTAGGGATTAGAGGAGTAGTTTTGGGTTAGGGCTTGGGTGAGGGTTCCGGTTAGGCATTGTGGTTCTGGTCATGGTTAGGTTTGGTTTAGGGTTAGGGTTAGTTTTATGATTAGGTTTAGGGTTAGTGTTAGAGTTAGGGTTAGGCTTTGGTGCTAGGGGTTAGGTTTTGGGTTAGGGTTAGGGTTATCGCTAGGGCTTAGGTTTTCAGGTGAGTGTTAGGGTTAGGGTTAGGGATAGCATTAGGGTTAGCTTTTGGGGGTACGGTTAGGGGTTAGGTGAGGGTTACAGTTAGTATTGCAGTTAAGGTTAGGTTTTAGGGCAAGTGTTAGGATTAGGGTTAGAGTTAGAGTTAGGGTTAGGTGCAGGGTTAGGTGCAGGGTAAGTTTTAGGTTAAATCCTGGTTTAGGGTTAGAGTTAGTGTCCTATTTAGGGTCAGGTTTAGACTTCGGGTTAGGTTTAGGATTAGGTCTATTGTTGGGCTTAGGATTAGGGTTAGGTTCAGAGCTATTGTAAGGCTTAGGTTTAGGGTTACAGATGGACTAGCTTTACGGTTAGAGTTAGGTTTAAGTTAGGGTTTGGGCTAGGTTTACGTTTACGGTTATGGTTAGGGTTAGGATTTGGTTGAAGCTTAGCATAGGCTGAGGGTTACTTTTAGGGTTAGGGCTAGAGTTTGGGTTTGTGTTCAGGTTAGTGTTATGGTTAGATTTAGGGTCCAGTTTAGGGTTAGGGGTTATGCTTAGTGTTAGGGTTAGTTTTAGGTTTAGGGTTAGTGTGAAGTTTAGGTTAAGGGTGAGAGTTAGGGTTAGGGTTAGGATTAGGGTTAGTGTTAGACGTTAGGTTTAGGGTGCTAGTTTTAGGTTTATGATTAGGGTAGGTTTAAGTTTAGGGTGAATGTTAGGGTTAGTGTTCGATTAGGGTTACTGTTCGTGTTAGGGTTACTGTTAGGGTTAGGGATAGCATTAGGTTTAGTGTTAGGAATATAGTTAGGCGTTAGGGTGAGGGTTGGGGATATGGTGAGGGTTAGGTTTAGGTTTACAGTTAAGGTGAGGGTTTAGGGTAATTGTTATGGTTAGGGTTAGAGTTAGGGTCATGGTGAAGTTTCAGGTAATAGTGGGGTTCAGGGTTAATGTTAGATTTAGGGTTAAGGTTAGTGTTAGGGTTAGGTTTAGATTAGGGATAAGGTAGCGGTCAGGTTAGGGTTAAGACTAGGTTTACGGTAAAGTGTAAGGCTAGGTTATGGTTAGGTTTAGAGTTAGTGCTAGGCCTTAGGGTTAGGGTTAAGGTCAGGTTTAGAGTTATTGTTAGGTTTACGGTTAAGGTTAGGGTAGAGTTAAGGTTAAGGTTAAGTTTAAGTTTAGGGTAAGAGTTAGGTTTACGTCAGGTTTAGGGTTAGGATGAGGGATAGGGTTAGGGAAAGGGTTAGGGTTTCGTGTGAGGATTAGTGTTATGTTTACATTAAGCTGATGTTTTTGGGTGCTACAGTAAGGTTCAGGGTTAGAGTTAGGTTAGTTTAGAGTTAGGGCTAGAGTATGGTGATAGTGCTTTAGCCTTAGGTTTAGGGTGAAATTTAGGTTAAGGATGAGGGTTATGGTTGGAGTAGGTGTTTGGATTAATGTTAGGGTCAGGTTTAGGGTTTGGGTTTAGAGTTCAGGTTAGATTCAGGGTTAGGGTTAGATTTAGGTTTAGGGTTAGGGTTAGGTTTAGTGTTAGTTTAGCTTAGGGTTAGGGTTTGAATGAAGTTAGGGTAGGTTTAGGGTTATGGTTAGGTTGAAATTTTGGTTAAGTGTGAGGGTTTGGTTTCGGGTTAGGGTTAGAGTTAGGATTAGTGGTTAAGGTTAGGTTTAGGGTTAAGGTTAGGTTTAGGCTAAGCATTAGGGTTAGAGTTAGGGTTAGTGGTTAGTGTTTCAGTTAGGTTTAGGATAGGGTTATAATTAGGGTTAAGTTTAGGGTTACGGTAAGAGTTAGATTTACGTTTGCAGTTAAGGTGAGGGTTTTGCGTAACTGTTACGGTTAGGGTTAGGGCTAGGTTTAGGGTTAGAGTTGGGTTAGGGGTTAGGTTTAGGTTAAGTTTATGGTAGGCTTAATGTTAGGGTTAAGGTTAGGTTAGGGTTACGTCAGGGTTAGGATTAGAATTAGGTTTCGGGCGAGGGTTAGTGTCAGAGTTATTATAAGGGTTAGGTTGAGGGTTACAGATGGGCCAAGGTTAAGGTTAGGGTTAGGTTTAGGGGTAGGATTAGGGTTAAAGTTAGGGTTAGCTTTAGGTTAGGGATAGGGTGAAGTAAAGTAGGGTGAGGGTTAGGGTTATGGCTAAGGTTTGGGTTCGTTTTCAGGTTAGTGTTAAGTTTATGTTTAGGGTTAGGGTTAAGTTTATGGGTTGTGTTTAGTTTTAGGGTTAGGGTTAGATTTTAGGTTAGGGTTAAGTTAAGTGTAACAGTTAGGGTTACGATTTGTGTTAGGCATTGTGGTTGGGGTGAGTGTTAGGTTTATGGTTAGGGTTGGGTAGAGTTAGGATTATGGTTATGGTAAGGTGTTAGGGTTTAGAGGTGTAGTTTAGGGTTAGGGTTTGGGTGAGGGTTTCGGTTAGGCATTGTGGTTCTGGTCATGGTTAAGTTTGGTTCAGTGTTAGGGTTAGGTTTATGATTAGGTTTCGGGTTAGTGTTAGAGTTAGGGTGAGGGATAGTGTTAAGGTTTAGCTTAGGTTTTGGTGTTATAGGTTAGGGTTTGCGTTAGGGTTAGTGTTATCTTTATGGCTTAGGGGTTTCAGGTTAGTGTTGTGGTTAGGGCTAGGGTTAGCATTAGGGTTAGGGTTGTGGGCTACGGTTAGGGGTTAGAGTGAAGGCTACGGTTAGTTTTACAGTTAAGGTGAGGGTTTAGGGTAAGTGTTATGATTAGGGTTAGAGTTCGAGTTAGGGTTAGGTTTAGGGTTAGGGTTAGGTGTAGGGTAATATTTAGGTTTACGTCCAAGTTTAGGGTTAGAGTTAGTGCTGTATTTAGGGTCAGAGCTAGTGTTCTATTTAGGGTCAAGTTTAGAGTTAGGGTTAGGTTTAGGATTAGGATTATGTTTAGGGTTAGGGTTAGGTTCAGGGCTATCGTAAGGGTTAGGTTTAGGGTTTCAGATGGACTAGTGTTATGGTTAGAGTTAGGTTTAAGGTAAGGGTTTTGCTTAGGTTTAGGTTAGGGCTAAGGTTAGGGTTAGGGTTTGGATGATGTTTAGGCTAGGGTGAGGGTTATTTTTATGGTTAGGGCTGGAGTTTGGGTTTGTGCTCACGTTACTTTTAAGGTCAGGTTTAGGGTTTGGATTAGGGTTAGGGGTTATGTTTAGGGTTAGATTTACGAACAGGGTTAGTATTAGTGTGAAGTTCAGGTTAAGTGGGAGGGTTAGGATAAGGGTTAGGATTAGGGTTAGAATTATAATGTTAGACATTAGGTTTAGGGTGTTAGGTTTAGGTTCATGGTTAGGCTAGTCTTAAGTTTAAGGTTAATGTTAGGGTTAGGATTAGATTAGGGTTACTCTTCGTGTTAGAGTTAGGGTTAGGGATAAGTTTAGGGATAGCATTAGGTTTAGGGTTGGGGACACGGTTAAGGGTTAGGGTGTGTGTTAGTGTTAGTTTTACCGTTAAGGAGAGGGTTTAGGTTAATTGTTATGGTTAGGGTTAGAGTTAGAGTTAGGGTTAGGGTTAGGGTGAAGTTTCAGTTAATAGTGAGGGTTAGGGTTAAGGTTAGAGTTAGGGTTAAGGTTAGTGTCAGGGTTAGGTTTAGGGTTAGGGTTACGGTAGGGGTAAGGTTACTGTGAAGGCTAGGTTTACAGTAAAGGGTAGTGCTGGGTTAGGGTTAGGGTTACGTTTAGAGTTATTGTTAGGCTTAAGTTTAGGGTTAGGGTAGAGTTAATGTTAGGGTTAATTTTAGGGTTAGGGTAAGGGTTAGGTTTAGTTCAGGGTTAGGGCTAGGATTAGGGATAGGGTTAGGATTGGGGGATGGGTTAGGGATTCTTGTGAGGGTTGGTGTCAGGTTTACAGTTAAGCTGATGTTTTAGGGTGTTACAGTTAGGGTTAGGGTTAGAGTTAGGGTTAGGACTAGGTTTATGCTTAGGATTAGGGTTAGGGTTAGGGTCAGGGTTAGGTGGACATTTAGTGTCATGTTTAGGTTGTTTTTTTAGTTTTAGGGTTAGGCTTAGTGTGAAGTTTATTTTAATTATGAGGTTTAGGGTTAGGGGTTAGGCTTAGGTTATGTTTAGTTTTAGGTTTGGGGTTAGTGTTAGCGTTAGGGTTAGTTTTAGTTTTGGTTAGGGTTTGAATGAATTTAAGGTAGGTTTAGCGTTATGGTTAGGGTGAAATTTTGGTTAAGGGTGAGGGTTTGTTTTAGGTTTAGGGTTAGGGTTAGAGTTCGGGTGAGTGTTTATGTTTTAGGTTTAAGGTTAAGTTTAGGTTTAGGCTAATGATTAGGTTTCGAGTTAGGGTTAGGGGTTATTGTTTCGGTAAGGTTTAGGGTAGGGTTCTGTTTAGGGTTAAGAATAGTGTTAGGGTAAGAGTTAGAGTTCCATTTACAGTTGAGTGTTTTGGGTGTTACTGTTAGGGTTAGGGCTAGGGTTACAGTTAGAGTTAGGGTTAGAGGTTAGGGTTAGGTGTAAGTTTATGGTAGCCTTAATGTTAGGTTAAGGTTAGGTTAGGGTTAGGGTCAGGGTTAGGATTAGGTTTAGGGTGAGGGTTAGGGTCAGAGATATTGTAAGGGTTAGGTTTAGGGTTACAAGTGGGCCATGGTTAAGGTTAGGGTTAGGTTTAGGGTTAAAGTTAGGGTTAGCTTTAGGTTAGGGATAGGATGAAGTTTAAGATAGGGTGAGGGTTAGGGTTATGGCTAAGGTTTGGGTTAGTTTTCAGGTTAGTGTTAAGGTTATGTTTAGGGTTAGGGTTAAGTTTATGGGTTGTGTTTAGTTTTAGGGTTAGGGTTAGATTTTAGGTTAGGGTTAAGTTTAGTGTAAACAGCTAAGGTTACGGTTTGTGTTAGGCATTGTGGTTGGGGTGAGGTTTAGGTTTAGGGTTAGGGTTGTGTATGCTTAGGATTATGGTTATGGTAAGGTGTTAGGGGTTAGAAGTGTAGTTTAGGGTTAGGGGTGGGTGAGGGTTCTGGTAAAGCATTGTGGTTCTGACCATGGTTAGGTTTGGTTTAGGGTTACGGTTAGGTTTATGATTAGGTTTCAGGTTAGTGTTCGAGTTAGAGTTAAGGTTTGGGTTAGGCTTTGGTGTTAGGGGTTAGGGTTTGGGTTATGGTTAGGTGTAGGGCAATATTTAGGTTTAGGTGCCGGTTTAGTGTTAGAGTCAGTGTTCAATTTAGGGTCAAGGTTAGATTTAGGGTTAGGGTTAGGTTTAGGTCTAGGGTTAGGATTAGGTTTAGGGTTAGGTTCAGGGCTATTGTAAGGGTTAGGTTTAGGGTTACATTTGGACTAGCATTATGGTTAGAGTTATGTTCAAGGATAGGGTTTGGGTTAGGTTTAGGTTTAGGGTTAGGGTTTGGATGAAGTTTAGGATAGGGTGAGGGTTATTTTATGGTTTGGGCTAAAGTTTGGTTTTGTGTTCAGCTTAGTGTTAAGGTTAGGTTTAGGGTTCGGTTTTGGGTTAGGGGTTATGTTTAGGGTTTGGGTTACGCTTTGGTTTAGGGTTAGTGTGAAGTTTAGGTTAAGGGTGAGGGTTAGGATAAAGGTTAGGATTAGGTTTATGGTAAGGTGTTAGTGGTTAGAGGTGTAGTTTAGGGTTAGGGTTTGGGTGAGGGTTCCGGTGAGGAATTGTGGTTCTGGTCATGATTGGGTTTGGTTTAGGTTTATGATTCGGTTTCGGGTTAGTGTTAGAGTTAGGGTTAAGGTTTGGATTAGGCTTTGGTGTTAGGGGTTAGGGTTTGTGTTAGAGTTAGGGTTATCGTTAGGGCTCAGGGGTTTCAGGTTAGTTTTAGGGTTAAGGTTAGGGATTGCATTAGGGTTAGGTTTGGGGGATACGGTTAGGGGTTAGGGTGAGGGTTACGGTTAGTTTTACAGTTAAAGTGTGGGTTTAGGATAAGTGTTATGATTAGGGTTAGAGTTGGAGTTATTTTTAGGTTTAGGGTTAGGTGTAGGGGAAGATTTAGGTTTAGGTCCAGGTTTAGGGTTAGAGTTAGTGTTCTCTCTAGGGTCAAGGGTGCAGTTAGGGTTAGGTTAGGATTAGGCCTAGGGCTAGGATTAGTTTTAGGGTTAATTTCAGGGCTATTGTAACGGTTAGGTTTAGGGTTACAGATGGACTAGCGCTATGGTTAGAGGTAGGTTTAAGGTTAGGGTTTGGGTTAGGTTTAGGTTTAAGGTAGTGTTAGAGTGTGGATGAAGTTTAGGATAGGGTGAGGGTTATTTTTATGGTTAGGGCTAGAGTTTGGGTTTGTGTTCAGGTTAGCTTTAAGGTTAGGGTTCAGGTTAGGGTTAGGGGTTATGTTTAGGGTTAGGGTTATGTTTTGGTTTAGGGTTAGTGTGAAGTTTAGGTTAAGGGTGAGGGTTAGGATAAGAGTTAGAATTAGGGTTAGGATTATAGTTAGTGTTAGAGGTTAGATTTAGGATGCTAACGTTAGGTTTATGGTTAGGGTTGGGTTCATGTTAGAGTTAGGGTTAGATTAGGTTTAATGCTCGTGTTTGGGTTAGGGATAGGGTTACGGATAGCATTAGGTTTAGGTTTGGGGATACGGTTAGGGGTTAGGGTGAGGGTTGTGGTTAGGGTGTGGGTTAGGGTTAGGTTTACAGTTAAGGTGAGGGTTTAGGGTAAGTGTTATAGTTAGGGTTCGAGTTAGGGTTTGGGTTAGGTTTAGGGTGAAGTTTCAGTTAATAGTCAGGGTCAGGGTAAGGGTTAGGGTTAAGACTACAGTTAGGGTTAAGTTTAGTGTTAGGGTTAGGGTTAGGGTAGGGGTAAGGTTAGGGTTAAGGCTAGGTTTACGGTAAAGGGTAGGGCTAGGTTAGGGTTAGGTTTAGAGTTAGAGCTAGTACTAGGGTTTAGGGTAAGAGGTAGGGTCAGGTTTAGAGTTTTTGTTAGTTTTAGGGTGGAGTTAAGGTTAAGTTTAGCGTTAGGGTAAGTGTTAGGTTTAGGTCAGGGTTAAGGTTAGGATTAGGGTTAGGGTTAGGGAAAGGGTTAGGTGTTCGTGGGAGGGTTAGTGTTAGGTTTACACTTAAGCTGATGTTTTACAGTGTTACGGTTAGGTCAGGGTTGTAGTTAGGGTTAGGATGAGGTTTAGGTTTAGGGCTATATTTAGGGGATAGTTTAGGGTTAGGTTTAGTTTTAGGGTTAAGGTTAGGCTTAGGTTTATCTTGAAATTTATGTTAAGGATGAGGGTTAGGGTTAGCGTTAGGGTTAGGTGTTTGGGTTAAGGTTAGGGTTAGGTTTAGGGTTTGGGTTAGGGTTAGGTGTTTCGGTTAATGTTAGGGTCAGGTTTAGGGTAAGGGTTAGGGTTCGGTTTAGGATCAGGCTTAGGGTTAGGATTAGAATTAAGGTTAGTGGTTAGGGTTAGGCTTAGGGTTAAGGTTAGGTTTAGGCTAAAGATCAGGATTTGATTCCGAGTTAGGTGTTAGTGTTTCGGTTAGGTTTAGGGTAGGGTTATATTTAGGGTTAGGTTAAGAGTTAGATTTATGTTTACAGTTAAGGTGAGGGTTTTGGGTAAGTGTTACATTTAGGGTTAGGGTTAGGTTTAGGGCTAGGGCTAGGGTTAGGTTTAGATTTCAGGTTACAGGTTAGAGTTAGGTTTAAGTTTATGGTAGGATAAAGTTAGGGTTAAGGTTTGGTTAGGGTTAGGGTCAGGGTTAGGATTAGGATTAGGTTTAGGGTGAGGGTTAGGGTCAGAGTTATTGTAAGGGTTAGGTTTGGGGTTACAGGTGGGTCAAGGTTAAGGTTACGGTCAGGGTTAAAGTTAGGGTGTGCTTCAGATTAGGGATAGGGTGAAGTTTAAGATAGGGTGAGGGTTAGGGTTATGGCTAAGGTTTGCTTGAGTTTTCAGGTTAGTGTTAAGGTTATGTTTAGGGTTAGGAATAAGTTTATGGGTTCTGTTTACTTTTAGGGTTGGGGTAGATTTTAGGTTAGGGTTAAGTTCAGTGTTACGGTTAGGGTTAGGTTTACGGTTTGTGTTAGGCATTGTGGTTGGTGTGAGGATTAGGTTTAGGATTAGGGTTGGGTAGGGTTAGGATTATGGTTATGGTAAGGTGTTAGGGATTAGAGGAGTAGTTTTGGGTTAGGGCTTGGGTGAGGGTTCCGGTTAGGCATTGTGGTTCTGGTCATGGTTAGGTTTGGTTTAGGGTTAGGGTTAGTTTTATGATTAGGTTTAGGGTTAGTGTTAGAGTTAGGGTTAGGCTTTGGTGCTAGGGGTTAGGTTTTGGGTTAGGGTTAGGGTTATCGCTAGGGCTTAGGTTTTCAGGTGAGTGTTAGGGTTAGGGTTAGGGATAGCATTAGGGTTAGCTTTTGGGGGTACGGTTAGGGGTTAGGTGAGGGTTACAGTTAGTATTGCAGTTAAGGTTAGGTTTTAGGGCAAGTGTTAGGATTAGGGTTAGAGTTAGAGTTAGGGTTAGGTGCAGGGTTAGGTGCAGGGTAAGTTTTAGGTTAAATCCTGGTTTAGGGATAGAGTTAGTGTCCTATTTAGGGTCAGGTTTAGACTTCGGGTTAGGTTTAGGATTAGGTCTATTGTTGGGCTTAGGATTAGGGTTAGGTTCAGAGCTATTGTAAGGCTTAGGTTTAGGGTTACAGATGGACTAGCTTTACGGTTAGAGTTAGGTTTAAGTTAGGGTTTGGGCTAGGTTTACGTTTACGGTTATGGTTAGGGTTAGGATTTGGTTGAAGTTTAGCATAGGCTGAGGGTTACTTTTAGGGTTAGGGCTAGAGTTTGGGTTTGTGTTCAGGTTAGTGTTATGGTTAGATTTAGGGTCCAGTTTAGGGTTAGGGGTTAGGTTTAGTGTTAGGGTTAGTTTTAGGTTTAGGGTTAGTGTGAAGTTTAGGTTAAGGGTGAGAGTTAGGGTTAGGGTTAGGATTAGGGTTAGTGTTAGACGTTAGGTTTAGGGTGCTAGTTTTAGGTTTATGATTAGGGTAGGTTTAAGTTTAGGGTGAATGTTAGGGTTAGTGTTCGATTAGGGTTACTGTTCGTGTTAGGGTTTCTGTTAGGGTTAGGGATAGCATTAGGTTTAGTGTTAGGAATATAGTTAGGCGTTAGGGTGAGGGTTGGGGATATGGTGAGGGTTAGGTTTAGGTTTACAGTTAAGGTGAGGGTTTAGGGTAATTGTTATGGTTAGGGTTAGAGTTAGGGTCATGGTGAAGTTTCAGGTAATAGTGGGGTTCAGGGTTAATGTTAGATTTAGGGTTAAGGTTAGTGTTAGGGTTAGGTTTAGATTAGGGATAAGGTAGCGGTCAGGTTAGGGTTAAGACTAGGTTTACGGTAAAGTGTAAGGCTAGGTTATGGTTAGGTTTAGAGTTAGTGCTAGGCCTTAGGGTTAGGGTTAAGGTCAGGTTTAGAGTTATTGTTAGGTTTACGGTTAAGGTTAGGGTAGAGTTAAGGTTAAGGTTAAGTTTAAGTTTAGGGTAAGAGTTAGGTTTACGTCAGGTTTAGGGTTAGGATGAGGGATAGGGTTAGGGAAAGGGTTAGGGTTTCGTGTGAGGATTAGTGTTATGTTTACATTAAGCTGATGTTTTTGGGTGCTACAGTAAGGTTCAGGGTTAGAGTTAGGTTAGTTTAGAGTTAGGGCTAGAGTATGGTGATAGTGCTTTAGGCTTAGGTTTAGGGTGAAATTTAGGTTAAGGATGAGGGTTAGGGTTGGGGTAGGTGTTTGGATTAATGTTAGGGTCAGGTTTAGGGTTTTGGTTTAGAGTTCAGGTTAGATTCAGGGTTAGGGTTAGATTTAGGTTTAGGGTTAGGGTTAGGTTTAGTGTTAGTTTAGCTTAGGGTTAGGGTTTGAATGAAGTTAGGGTAGGTTTAGGGTTATGGTTAGGTTGAAATTTTGGTTAAGTGTGAGGGTTTGGTTTCGGGTTAGGGTTAGAGTTAGGATTAGTGGTTAAGGTTAGGTTTAGGGTTAAGGTTAGGTTTAGGCTAAGCATTAGGGTTAGAGTTAGGGTTAGTGGTTAGTGTTTCAGTTAGGTTTAGGATAGGGTTATAATTAGGGTTAAGTTTAGGGTTACGGTAAGTGTTAGATTTACGTTTGCAGTTAAGGTGAGGGTTTTGCGTAACTGTTACGGTTAGGGTTAGGGCTAGGTTTAGGGTTAGATTTGGATTAGGGGTTAGGTTTAGGTTAAGTTTATGGTAGGCTAAAGTTAGGGTTAAGGTTAGGTTAGGGTTACGTCAGGGTTAGGATTAGAATTAGGTTTCGGGCGAGGGTTAGTGTCAGAGTTATTATAAGGGTTAGGTTGAGGGTTACAGATGGGCCAAGGTTAAGGTTAGGGTTAGGTTTAGGGGTAGGATTAGGGTTAAAGTTAGGGTTAGCTTTAGGTTAGGGATAGGGTGAAGTAAAGTAGGGTGAGGGTTAGGGTTATGGCTAAGGTTTGGGTTCGTTTTCAGGTTAGTGTTAAGTTTATGTTTAGGGTTAGGGTTAAGTTTATGGGTTGTGTTTAGTTTTAGGGTTAGGGTTAGATTTTAGGTTAGGGTTAAGTTAAGTGTAACAGTTAGGGTTACGATTTGTGTTAGGCATTGTGGTTGGGGTGAGTGTTAGGTTTATGGTTAGGGTTGGGTAGAGTTAGGATTATGGTTATGGTAAGGTGTTAGGGTTTAGAGGTGTAGTTTAGGGTTAGGGTTTGGGTGAGGGTTTCGGTTAGGCATTGTGGTTCTGGTCATGGTTAAGTTTGGTTCAGTGTTAGGGTTAGGTTTATGATTAGGTTTCGGGTTAGTGTTAGAGTTAGGGTGAGGGATAGTGTTAAGGTTTAGCTTAGGTTTTGGTGTTATAGGTTAGGGTTTGCGTTAGGGTTAGTGTTATCTTTATGGCTTAGGGGTTTCAGGTTAGTGTTGTGGTTAGGGCTAGGGTTAGCATTAGGGTTAGGGTTGTGGGCTACGGTTAGGGGTTAGAGTGAAGGCTACGGTTAGTTTTACAGTTAAGGTGAGGGTTTAGGGTAAGTGTTATGATTAGGGTTAGAGTTCGAGTTAGGGTTAGGTTTAGGGTTAGGGTTAGGTGTAGGGTAATATTTAGGTTTACGTCCAAGTTTAGGGTTAGAGTTAGTGCTGTATTTAGGGTCAGAGCTAGTGTTCTATTTAGGGTCAAGTTTAGAGTTAGGGTTAGGTTTAGGATTAGGATTATGTTTAGGGTTAGGGTTAGGTTCAGGGCTATCGTAAGGGTTAGGTTTAGGGTTTCAGATGGACTAGTGTTATGGTTAGAGTTAGGTTTAAGGTAAGGGTTTTGCTTAGGTTTAGGTTAGGGCTAAGGTTAGGGTTAGGGTTTGGATGATGTTTAGGCTAGGGTGAGGGTTATTTTTATGGTTAGGGCTGGAGTTTGGGTTTGTGCTCACGTTACTTTTAAGGTCAGGTTTAGGGTTTGGATTAGGGTTAGGGGTTATGTTTAGGGTTAGATTTACGAACAGGGTTAGTATTAGTGTGAAGTTCAGGTTAAGTGGGAGGGTTAGGATAAGGGTTAGGATTAGGGTTAGAATTATAATGTTAGACATTAGGTTTAGGGTGTTAGGTTTAGGTTCATGGTTAGGCTAGTCTTAAGTTTAAGGTTAATGTTAGGGTTAGGATTAGATTAGGGTTACTCTTCGTGTTAGAGTTAGGGTTAGGGATAAGTTTAGGGATAGCATTAGGTTTAGGGTTGGGGACACGGTTAAGGGTTAGGGTGTGTGTTAGTGTTAGTTTTACCGTTAAGGAGAGGGTTTAGGTTAATTGTTATGGTTAGGGTTAGAGTTAGAGTTAGGGTTAGGGTTAGGGTGAAGTTTCAGTTAATAGTGAGGGTTAGGGTTAAGGTTAGAGTTAGGGTTAAGGTTAGTGTCAGGGTTAGGTTTAGGGTTAGGGTTACGGTAGGGGTAAGGTTACTGTGAAGGCTAGGTTTACAGTAAAGGGTAGTGCTGGGTTAGGGTTAGGGTTACGTTTAGAGTTATTGTTAGGCTTAAGTTTAGGGTTAGGGTAGAGTTAATGTTAGGGTTAATTTTAGGGTTAGGGTAAGGGTTAGGTTTAGTTCAGGGTTAGGGCTAGGATTAGGGATAGGGTTAGGATTGGGGGATGGGTTAGGGATTCTTGTGAGGGTTGGTGTCAGGTTTACAGTTAAGCTGATGTTTTAGGGTGTTACAGTTAGGGTTAGGGTTAGAGTTAGGGTTAGGACTAGGTTTATGCTTAGGATTAGGGTTAGGGTTAGGGTCAGGGTTAGGTGGACATTTAGTGTCATGTTTAGGTTGTTTTTTTAGTTTTAGGGTTAGGCTTAGTGTGAAGTTTATTTTAATTATGAGGTTTAGGGTTAGGGGTTAGGCTTAGGTTATGTTTAGTTTTAGGTTTGGGGTTAGTGTTAGCGTTAGGGTTAGTTTTAGTTTTGGTTAGGGTTTGAATGAATTTAAGGTAGGTTTAGCGTTATGGTTAGGGTGAAATTTTGGTTAAGGGTGAGGGTTTGTTTTAGGTTTAGGGTTAGGGTTAGAGTTCGGGTGAGTGTTTATGTTTTAGGTTTAAGGTTAAGTTTAGGTTTAGGCTAATGATTAGGTTTCGAGTTAGGGTTAGGGGTTATTGTTTCGGTAAGGTTTAGGGTAGGGTTCTGTTTAGGGTTAAGAATAGTGTTAGGGTAAGAGTTAGAGTTCCATTTACAGTTGAGTGTTTTGGGTGTTACTGTTAGGGTTAGGGCTAGGGTTACAGTTAGAGTTAGGGTTAGAGGTTAGGGTTAGGTGTAAGTTTATGGTAGCCTTAATGTTAGGTTAAGGTTAGGTTAGGGTTAGGGTCAGGGTTAGGATTAGGTTTAGGGTGAGGGTTAGGGTCAGAGATATTGTAAGGGTTAGGTTTAGGGTTACAAGTGGGCCATGGTTAAGGTTAGGGTTAGGTTTAGGGTTAAAGTTAGGGTTAGCTTTAGGTTAGGGATAGGATGAAGTTTAAGATAGGGTGAGGGTTAGGGTTATGGCTAAGGTTTGGGTTAGTTTTCAGGTTAGTGTTAAGGTTATGTTTAGGGTTAGGGTTAAGTTTATGGGTTGTGTTTAGTTTTAGGGTTAGGGTTAGATTTTAGGTTAGGGTTAAGTTTAGTGTAAACAGCTAAGGTTACGGTTTGTGTTAGGCATTGTGGTTGGGGTGAGGTTTAGGTTTAGGGTTAGGGTTGTGTATGCTTAGGATTATGGTTATGGTAAGGTGTTAGGGGTTAGAAGTGTAGTTTAGGGTTAGGGGTGGGTGAGGGTTCTGGTAAAGCATTGTGGTTCTGACCATGGTTAGGTTTGGTTTAGGGTTACGGTTAGGTTTATGATTAGGTTTCAGGTTAGTGTTCGAGTTAGAGTTAAGGTTTGGGTTAGGCTTTGGTGTTAGGGGTTAGGGTTTGGGTTATGGTTAGGTGTAGGGCAATATTTAGGTTTAGGTGCCGGTTTAGTGTTAGAGTCAGTGTTCAATTTAGGGTCAAGGTTAGATTTAGGGTTAGGGTTAGGTTTAGGTCTAGGGTTAGGATTAGGTTTAGGGTTAGGTTCAGGGCTATTGTAAGGGTTAGGTTTAGGGTTACATTTGGACTAGCATTATGGTTAGAGTTATGTTCAAGGATAGGGTTTGGGTTAGGTTTAGGTTTAGGGTTAGGGTTTGGATGAAGTTTAGGATAGGGTGAGGGTTATTTTATGGTTTGGGCTAAAGTTTGGTTTTGTGTTCAGCTTAGTGTTAAGGTTAGGTTTAGGGTTCGGTTTTGGGTTAGGGGTTATGTTTAGGGTTTGGGTTACGCTTTGGTTTAGGGTTAGTGTGAAGTTTAGGTTAAGGGTGAGGGTTAGGATAAAGGTTAGGATTAGGTTTATGGTAAGGTGTTAGTGGTTAGAGGTGTAGTTTAGGGTTAGGGTTTGGGTGAGGGTTCCGGTGAGGAATTGTGGTTCTGGTCATGATTGGGTTTGGTTTAGGTTTATGATTCGGTTTCGGGTTAGTGTTAGAGTTAGGGTTAAGGTTTGGATTAGGCTTTGGTGTTAGGGGTTAGGGTTTGTGTTAGAGTTAGGGTTATCGTTAGGGCTCAGGGGTTTCAGGTTAGTTTTAGGGTTAAGGTTAGGGATTGCATTAGGGTTAGGTTTGGGGGATACGGTTAGGGGTTAGGGTGAGGGTTACGGTTAGTTTTACAGTTAAAGTGTGGGTTTAGGATAAGTGTTATGATTAGGGTTAGAGTTGGAGTTATTTTTAGGTTTAGGGTTAGGTGTAGGGGAAGATTTAGGTTTAGGTCCAGGTTTAGGGTTAGAGTTAGTGTTCTCTCTAGGGTCAAGGGTGCAGTTAGGGTTAGGTTAGGATTAGGCCTAGGGCTAGGATTAGTTTTAGGGTTAATTTCAGGGCTATTGTAACGGTTAGGTTTAGGGTTACAGATGGACTAGCGCTATGGTTAGAGGTAGGTTTAAGGTTAGGGTTTGGGTTAGGTTTAGGTTTAAGGTAGTGTTAGAGTGTGGATGAAGTTTAGGATAGGGTGAGGGTTATTTTTATGGTTAGGGCTAGAGTTTGGGTTTGTGTTCAGGTTAGCTTTAAGGTTAGGGTTCAGGTTAGGGTTAGGGGTTATGTTTAGGGTTAGGGTTATGTTTTGGTTTAGGGTTAGTGTGAAGTTTAGGTTAAGGGTGAGGGTTAGGATAAGAGTTAGAATTAGGGTTAGGATTATAGTTAGTGTTAGAGGTTAGATTTAGGATGCTAACGTTAGGTTTATGGTTAGGGTTGGGTTCATGTTAGAGTTAGGGTTAGATTAGGTTTAATGCTCGTGTTTGGGTTAGGGATAGGGTTACGGATAGCATTAGGTTTAGGTTTGGGGATACGGTTAGGGGTTAGGGTGAGGGTTGTGGTTAGGGTGTGGGTTAGGGTTAGGTTTACAGTTAAGGTGAGGGTTTAGGGTAAGTGTTATAGTTAGGGTTCGAGTTAGGGTTTGGGTTAGGTTTAGGGTGAAGTTTCAGTTAATAGTCAGGGTCAGGGTAAGGGTTAGGGTTAAGACTACAGTTAGGGTTAAGTTTAGTGTTAGGGTTAGGGTTAGGGTAGGGGTAAGGTTAGGGTTAAGGCTAGGTTTACGGTAAAGGGTAGGGCTAGGTTAGGGTTAGGTTTAGAGTTAGAGCTAGTACTAGGGTTTAGGGTAAGAGGTAGGGTCAGGTTTAGAGTTTTTGTTAGTTTTAGGGTGGAGTTAAGGTTAAGTTTAGCGTTAGGGTAAGTGTTAGGTTTAGGTCAGGGTTAAGGTTAGGATTAGGGTTAGGGTTAGGGAAAGGGTTAGGTGTTCGTGGGAGGGTTAGTGTTAGGTTTACACTTAAGCTGATGTTTTACAGTGTTACGGTTAGGTCAGGGTTGTAGTTAGGGTTAGGATGAGGTTTAGGTTTAGGGCTATATTTAGGGGATAGTTTAGGGTTAGGTTTAGTTTTAGGGTTAAGGTTAGGCTTAGGTTTATCTTGAAATTTATGTTAAGGATGAGGGTTAGGGTTAGCGTTAGGGTTAGGTGTTTGGGTTAAGGTTAGGGTTAGGTTTAGGGTTTGGGTTAGGGTTAGGTGTTTCGGTTAATGTTAGGGTCAGGTTTAGGGTAAGGGTTAGGGTTCGGTTTAGGATCAGGCTTAGGGTTAGGATTAGAATTAAGGTTAGTGGTTAGGGTTAGGCTTAGGGTTAAGGTTAGGTTTAGGCTAAAGATCAGGATTTGATTCCGAGTTAGGTGTTAGTGTTTCGGTTAGGTTTAGGGTAGGGTTATATTTAGGGTTAGGTTAAGAGTTAGATTTATGTTTACAGTTAAGGTGAGGGTTTTGGGTAAGTGTTACATTTAGGGTTAGGGTTAGGTTTAGGGCTAGGGCTAGGGTTAGGTTTAGATTTCAGGTTACAGGTTAGAGTTAGGTTTAAGTTTATGGTAGGATAAAGTTAGGGTTAAGGTTTGGTTAGGGTTAGGGTCAGGGTTAGGATTAGGATTAGGTTTAGGGTGAGGGTTAGGGTCAGAGTTATTGTAAGGGTTAGGTTTGGGGTTACAGGTGGGTCAAGGTTAAGGTTACGGTCAGGGTTAAAGTTAGGGTGTGCTTCAGATTAGGGATAGGGTGAAGTTTAAGATAGGGTGAGGGTTAGGGTTATGGCTAAGGTTTGCTTGAGTTTTCAGGTTAGTGTTAAGGTTATGTTTAGGGTTAGGAATAAGTTTATGGGTTCTGTTTACTTTTAGGGTTGGGGTAGATTTTAGGTTAGGGTTAAGTTCAGTGTTACGGTTAGGGTTAGGTTTACGGTTTGTGTTAGGCATTGTGGTTGGTGTGAGGATTAGGTTTAGGATTAGGGTTGGGTAGGGTTAGGATTATGGTTATGGTAAGGTGTTAGGGATTAGAGGAGTAGTTTTGGGTTAGGGCTTGGGTGAGGGTTCCGGTTAGGCATTGTGGTTCTGGTCATGGTTAGGTTTGGTTTAGGGTTAGGGTTAGTTTTATGATTAGGTTTAGGGTTAGTGTTAGAGTTAGGGTTAGGCTTTGGTGCTAGGGGTTAGGTTTTGGGTTAGGGTTAGGGTTATCGCTAGGGCTTAGGTTTTCAGGTGAGTGTTAGGGTTAGGGTTAGGGATAGCATTAGGGTTAGCTTTTGGGGGTACGGTTAGGGGTTAGGTGAGGGTTACAGTTAGTATTGCAGTTAAGGTTAGGTTTTAGGGCAAGTGTTAGGATTAGGGTTAGAGTTAGAGTTAGGGTTAGGTGCAGGGTTAGGTGCAGGGTAAGTTTTAGGTTAAATCCTGGTTTAGGGATAGAGTTAGTGTCCTATTTAGGGTCAGGTTTAGACTTCGGGTTAGGTTTAGGATTAGGTCTATTGTTGGGCTTAGGATTAGGGTTAGGTTCAGAGCTATTGTAAGGCTTAGGTTTAGGGTTACAGATGGACTAGCTTTACGGTTAGAGTTAGGTTTAAGTTAGGGTTTGGGCTAGGTTTACGTTTACGGTTATGGTTAGGGTTAGGATTTGGTTGAAGTTTAGCATAGGCTGAGGGTTACTTTTAGGGTTAGGGCTAGAGTTTGGGTTTGTGTTCAGGTTAGTGTTATGGTTAGATTTAGGGTCCAGTTTAGGGTTAGGGGTTAGGTTTAGTGTTAGGGTTAGTTTTAGGTTTAGGGTTAGTGTGAAGTTTAGGTTAAGGGTGAGAGTTAGGGTTAGGGTTAGGATTAGGGTTAGTGTTAGACGTTAGGTTTAGGGTGCTAGTTTTAGGTTTATGATTAGGGTAGGTTTAAGTTTAGGGTGAATGTTAGGGTTAGTGTTCGATTAGGGTTACTGTTCGTGTTAGGGTTACTGTTAGGGTTAGGGATAGCATTAGGTTTAGTGTTAGGAATATAGTTAGGCGTTAGGGTGAGGGTTGAGGATATGGTGAGGGTTAGGTTTAGGTTTACAGTTAAGGTGAGGGTTTAGGGTAATTGTTATGGTTAGGGTTAGAGTTAGGGTCATGGTGAAGTTTCAGGTAATAGTGGGGTTCAGGGTTAATGTTAGATTTAGGGTTAAGGTTAGTGTTAGGGTTAGGTTTAGATTAGGGATAAGGTAGCGGTCAGGTTAGGGTTAAGACTAGGTTTACGGTAAAGTGTAAGGCTAGGTTATGGTTAGGTTTAGAGTTAGTGCTAGGCCTTAGGGTTAGGGTTAAGGTCAGGTTTAGAGTTATTGTTAGGTTTACGGTTAAGGTTAGGGTAGAGTTAAGGTTAAGGTTAAGTTTAAGTTTAGGGTAAGAGTTAGGTTTACGTCAGGTTTAGGGTTAGGATGAGGGATAGGGTTAGGGAAAGGGTTAGGGTTTCGTGTGAGGATTAGTGTTATGTTTACATTAAGCTGATGTTTTTGGGTGCTACAGTAAGGTTCAGGGTTAGAGTTAGGTTAGTTTAGAGTTAGGGCTAGAGTATGGTGATAGTGCTTTAGGCTTAGGTTTAGGGTGAAATTTAGGTTAAGGATGAGGGTTAGGGTTGGGGTAGGTGTTTGGATTAATGTTAGGGTCAGGTTTAGGGTTTGGGTTTAGAGTTCAGGTTAGATTCAGGGTTAGGGTTAGATTTAGGTTTAGGGTTAGGGTTAGGTTTAGTGTTAGTTTAGCTTAGGGTTAGGGTTTGAATGAAGTTAGGGTAGGTTTAGGGTTATGGTTAGGTTGAAATTTTGGTTAAGTGTGAGGGTTTGGTTTCGGGTTAGGGTTAGAGTTAGGATTAGTGGTTAAGGTTAGGTTTAGGGTTAAGGTTAGGTTTAGGCTAAGCATTAGGGTTAGAGTTAGGGTTAGTGGTTAGTGTTTCAGTTAGGTTTAGGATAGGGTTATAATTAGGGTTAAGTTTAGGGTTACGGTAAGAGTTAGATTTACGTTTACAGTTAAGGTGAGGGTTTTGCGTAACTGTTACGGTTAGGGTTAGGGCTAGGTTTAGGGTTAGAGTTGGGTTAGGGGTTAGGTTTAGGTTAAGTTTATGGTAGGCTTAATGTTAGGGTTAAGGTTAGGTTAGGGTTACGTCAGGGTTAGGATTAGAATTAGGTTTCGGGCGAGGGTTAGTGTCAGAGTTATTATAAGGGTTAGGTTGAGGGTTACAGATGGGCCAAGGTTAAGGTTAGGGTTAGGTTTAGGGGTAGGATTAGGGTTAAAGTTAGGGTTAGCTTTAGGTTAGGGATAGGGTGAAGTAAAGTAGGGTGAGGGTTAGGGTTATGGCTAAGGTTTGGGTTCGTTTTCAGGTTAGTGTTAAGTTTATGTTTAGGGTTAGGGTTAAGTTTATGGGTTGTGTTTAGTTTTAGGGTTAGGGTTAGATTTTAGGTTAGGGTTAAGTTAAGTGTAACAGTTAGGGTTACGATTTGTGTTAGGCATTGTGGTTGGGGTGAGTGTTAGGTTTATGGTTAGGGTTGGGTAGAGTTAGGATTATGGTTATGGTAAGGTGTTAGGGTTTAGAGGTGTAGTTTAGGGTTAGGGTTTGGGTGAGGGTTTCGGTTAGGCATTGTGGTTCTGGTCATGGTTAAGTTTGGTTCAGTGTTAGGGTTAGGTTTATGATTAGGTTTCGGGTTAGTGTTAGAGTTAGGGTGAGGGATAGTGTTAAGGTTTAGCTTAGGTTTTGGTGTTATAGGTTAGGGTTTGCGTTAGGGTTAGTGTTATCTTTATGGCTTAGGGGTTTCAGGTTAGTGTTGTGGTTAGGGCTAGGGTTAGCATTAGGGTTAGGGTTGTGGGCTACGGTTAGGGGTTAGAGTGAAGGCTACGGTTAGTTTTACAGTTAAGGTGAGGGTTTAGGGTAAGTGTTATGATTAGGGTTAGAGTTCGAGTTAGGGTTAGGTTTAGGGTTAGGGTTAGGTGTAGGGTAATATTTAGGTTTACGTCCAAGTTTAGGGTTAGAGTTAGTGCTGTATTTAGGGTCAGAGCTAGTGTTCTATTTAGGGTCAAGTTTAGAGTTAGGGTTAGGTTTAGGATTAGGATTATGTTTAGGGTTAGGGTTAGGTTCAGGGCTATCGTAAGGGTTAGGTTTAGGGTTTCAGATGGACTAGTGTTATGGTTAGAGTTAGGTTTAAGGTAAGGGTTTTGCTTAGGTTTAGGTTAGGGCTAAGGTTAGGGTTAGGGTTTGGATGATGTTTAGGCTAGGGTGAGGGTTATTTTTATGGTTAGGGCTGGAGTTTGGGTTTGTGCTCACGTTACTTTTAAGGTCAGGTTTAGGGTTTGGATTAGGGTTAGGGGTTATGTTTAGGGTTAGATTTACGAACAGGGTTAGTATTAGTGTGAAGTTCAGGTTAAGTGGGAGGGTTAGGATAAGGGTTAGGATTAGGGTTAGAATTATAATGTTAGACATTAGGTTTAGGGTGTTAGGTTTAGGTTCATGGTTAGGCTAGTCTTAAGTTTAAGGTTAATGTTAGGGTTAGGATTAGATTAGGGTTACTCTTCGTGTTAGAGTTAGGGTTAGGGATAAGTTTAGGGATAGCATTAGGTTTAGGGTTGGGGACACGGTTAAGGGTTAGGGTGTGTGTTAGTGTTAGTTTTACCGTTAAGGAGAGGGTTTAGGTTAATTGTTATGGTTAGGGTTAGAGTTAGAGTTAGGGTTAGGGTTAGGGTGAAGTTTCAGTTAATAGTGAGGGTTAGGGTTAAGGTTAGAGTTAGGGTTAAGGTTAGTGTCAGGGTTAGGTTTAGGGTTAGGGTTACGGTAGGGGTAAGGTTACTGTGAAGGCTAGGTTTACAGTAAAGGGTAGTGCTGGGTTAGGGTTAGGGTTACGTTTAGAGTTATTGTTAGGCTTAAGTTTAGGGTTAGGGTAGAGTTAATGTTAGGGTTAATTTTAGGGTTAGGGTAAGGGTTAGGTTTAGTTCAGGGTTAGGGCTAGGATTAGGGATAGGGTTAGGATTGGGGGATGGGTTAGGGATTCTTGTGAGGGTTGGTGTCAGGTTTACAGTTAAGCTGATGTTTTAGGGTGTTACAGTTAGGGTTAGGGTTAGAGTTAGGGTTAGGACTAGGTTTATGCTTAGGATTAGGGTTAGGGTTAGGGTCAGGGTTAGGTGGACATTTAGTGTCATGTTTAGGTTGTTTTTTTAGTTTTAGGGTTAGGCTTAGTGTGAAGTTTATTTTAATTATGAGGTTTAGGGTTAGGGGTTAGGCTTAGGTTATGTTTAGTTTTAGGTTTGGGGTTAGTGTTAGCGTTAGGGTTAGTTTTAGTTTTGGTTAGGGTTTGAATGAATTTAAGGTAGGTTTAGCGTTATGGTTAGGGTGAAATTTTGGTTAAGGGTGAGGGTTTGTTTTAGGTTTAGGGTTAGGGTTAGAGTTCGGGTGAGTGTTTATGTTTTAGGTTTAAGGTTAAGTTTAGGTTTAGGCTAATGATTAGGTTTCGAGTTAGGGTTAGGGGTTATTGTTTCGGTAAGGTTTAGGGTAGGGTTCTGTTTAGGGTTAAGAATAGTGTTAGGGTAAGAGTTAGAGTTCCATTTACAGTTGAGTGTTTTGGGTGTTACTGTTAGGGTTAGGGCTAGGGTTACAGTTAGAGTTAGGGTTAGAGGTTAGGGTTAGGTGTAAGTTTATGGTAGCCTTAATGTTAGGTTAAGGTTAGGTTAGGGTTAGGGTCAGGGTTAGGATTAGGTTTAGGGTGAGGGTTAGGGTCAGAGATATTGTAAGGGTTAGGTTTAGGGTTACAAGTGGGCCATGGTTAAGGTTAGGGTTAGGTTTAGGGTTAAAGTTAGGGTTAGCTTTAGGTTAGGGATAGGATGAAGTTTAAGATAGGGTGAGGGTTAGGGTTATGGCTAAGGTTTGGGTTAGTTTTCAGGTTAGTGTTAAGGTTATGTTTAGGGTTAGGGTTAAGTTTATGGGTTGTGTTTAGTTTTAGGGTTAGGGTTAGATTTTAGGTTAGGGTTAAGTTTAGTGTAAACAGCTAAGGTTACGGTTTGTGTTAGGCATTGTGGTTGGGGTGAGGTTTAGGTTTAGGGTTAGGGTTGTGTATGCTTAGGATTATGGTTATGGTAAGGTGTTAGGGGTTAGAAGTGTAGTTTAGGGTTAGGGGTGGGTGAGGGTTCTGGTAAAGCATTGTGGTTCTGACCATGGTTAGGTTTGGTTTAGGGTTACGGTTAGGTTTATGATTAGGTTTCAGGTTAGTGTTCGAGTTAGAGTTAAGGTTTGGGTTAGGCTTTGGTGTTAGGGGTTAGGGTTTGGGTTATGGTTAGGTGTAGGGCAATATTTAGGTTTAGGTGCCGGTTTAGTGTTAGAGTCAGTGTTCAATTTAGGGTCAAGGTTAGATTTAGGGTTAGGGTTAGGTTTAGGTCTAGGGTTAGGATTAGGTTTAGGGTTAGGTTCAGGGCTATTGTAAGGGTTAGGTTTAGGGTTACATTTGGACTAGCATTATGGTTAGAGTTATGTTCAAGGATAGGGTTTGGGTTAGGTTTAGGTTTAGGGTTAGGGTTTGGATGAAGTTTAGGATAGGGTGAGGGTTATTTTATGGTTTGGGCTAAAGTTTGGTTTTGTGTTCAGCTTAGTGTTAAGGTTAGGTTTAGGGTTCGGTTTTGGGTTAGGGGTTATGTTTAGGGTTTGGGTTACGCTTTGGTTTAGGGTTAGTGTGAAGTTTAGGTTAAGGGTGAGGGTTAGGATAAAGGTTAGGATTAGGTTTATGGTAAGGTGTTAGTGGTTAGAGGTGTAGTTTAGGGTTAGGGTTTGGGTGAGGGTTCCGGTGAGGAATTGTGGTTCTGGTCATGATTGGGTTTGGTTTAGGTTTATGATTCGGTTTCGGGTTAGTGTTAGAGTTAGGGTTAAGGTTTGGATTAGGCTTTGGTGTTAGGGGTTAGGGTTTGTGTTAGAGTTAGGGTTATCGTTAGGGCTCAGGGGTTTCAGGTTAGTTTTAGGGTTAAGGTTAGGGATTGCATTAGGGTTAGGTTTGGGGGATACGGTTAGGGGTTAGGGTGAGGGTTACGGTTAGTTTTACAGTTAAAGTGTGGGTTTAGGATAAGTGTTATGATTAGGGTTAGAGTTGGAGTTATTTTTAGGTTTAGGGTTAGGTGTAGGGGAAGATTTAGGTTTAGGTCCAGGTTTAGGGTTAGAGTTAGTGTTCTCTCTAGGGTCAAGGGTGCAGTTAGGGTTAGGTTAGGATTAGGCCTAGGGCTAGGATTAGTTTTAGGGTTAATTTCAGGGCTATTGTAACGGTTAGGTTTAGGGTTACAGATGGACTAGCGCTATGGTTAGAGGTAGGTTTAAGGTTAGGGTTTGGGTTAGGTTTAGGTTTAAGGTAGTGTTAGAGTGTGGATGAAGTTTAGGATAGGGTGAGGGTTATTTTTATGGTTAGGGCTAGAGTTTGGGTTTGTGTTCAGGTTAGCTTTAAGGTTAGGGTTCAGGTTAGGGTTAGGGGTTATGTTTAGGGTTAGGGTTATGTTTTGGTTTAGGGTTAGTGTGAAGTTTAGGTTAAGGGTGAGGGTTAGGATAAGAGTTAGAATTAGGGTTAGGATTATAGTTAGTGTTAGAGGTTAGATTTAGGATGCTAACGTTAGGTTTATGGTTAGGGTTGGGTTCATGTTAGAGTTAGGGTTAGATTAGGTTTAATGCTCGTGTTTGGGTTAGGGATAGGGTTACGGATAGCATTAGGTTTAGGTTTGGGGATACGGTTAGGGGTTAGGGTGAGGGTTGTGGTTAGGGTGTGGGTTAGGGTTAGGTTTACAGTTAAGGTGAGGGTTTAGGGTAAGTGTTATAGTTAGGGTTCGAGTTAGGGTTTGGGTTAGGTTTAGGGTGAAGTTTCAGTTAATAGTCAGGGTCAGGGTAAGGGTTAGGGTTAAGACTACAGTTAGGGTTAAGTTTAGTGTTAGGGTTAGGGTTAGGGTAGGGGTAAGGTTAGGGTTAAGGCTAGGTTTACGGTAAAGGGTAGGGCTAGGTTAGGGTTAGGTTTAGAGTTAGAGCTAGTACTAGGGTTTAGGGTAAGAGGTAGGGTCAGGTTTAGAGTTTTTGTTAGTTTTAGGGTGGAGTTAAGGTTAAGTTTAGCGTTAGGGTAAGTGTTAGGTTTAGGTCAGGGTTAAGGTTAGGATTAGGGTTAGGGTTAGGGAAAGGGTTAGGTGTTCGTGGGAGGGTTAGTGTTAGGTTTACACTTAAGCTGATGTTTTACAGTGTTACGGTTAGGTCAGGGTTGTAGTTAGGGTTAGGATGAGGTTTAGGTTTAGGGCTATATTTAGGGGATAGTTTAGGGTTAGGTTTAGTTTTAGGGTTAAGGTTAGGCTTAGGTTTATCTTGAAATTTATGTTAAGGATGAGGGTTAGGGTTAGCGTTAGGGTTAGGTGTTTGGGTTAAGGTTAGGGTTAGGTTTAGGGTTTGGGTTAGGGTTAGGTGTTTCGGTTAATGTTAGGGTCAGGTTTAGGGTAAGGGTTAGGGTTCGGTTTAGGATCAGGCTTAGGGTTAGGATTAGAATTAAGGTTAGTGGTTAGGGTTAGGCTTAGGGTTAAGGTTAGGTTTAGGCTAAAGATCAGGATTTGATTCCGAGTTAGGTGTTAGTGTTTCGGTTAGGTTTAGGGTAGGGTTATATTTAGGGTTAGGTTAAGAGTTAGATTTATGTTTACAGTTAAGGTGAGGGTTTTGGGTAAGTGTTACATTTAGGGTTAGGGTTAGGTTTAGGGCTAGGGCTAGGGTTAGGTTTAGATTTCAGGTTACAGGTTAGAGTTAGGTTTAAGTTTATGGTAGGATAAAGTTAGGGTTAAGGTTTGGTTAGGGTTAGGGTCAGGGTTAGGATTAGGATTAGGTTTAGGGTGAGGGTTAGGGTCAGAGTTATTGTAAGGGTTAGGTTTGGGGTTACAGGTGGGTCAAGGTTAAGGTTACGGTCAGGGTTAAAGTTAGGGTGTGCTTCAGATTAGGGATAGGGTGAAGTTTAAGATAGGGTGAGGGTTAGGGTTATGGCTAAGGTTTGCTTGAGTTTTCAGGTTAGTGTTAAGGTTATGTTTAGGGTTAGGAATAAGTTTATGGGTTCTGTTTACTTTTAGGGTTGGGGTAGATTTTAGGTTAGGGTTAAGTTCAGTGTTACGGTTAGGGTTAGGTTTACGGTTTGTGTTAGGCATTGTGGTTGGTGTGAGGATTAGGTTTAGGATTAGGGTTGGGTAGGGTTAGGATTATGGTTATGGTAAGGTGTTAGGGATTAGAGGAGTAGTTTTGGGTTAGGGCTTGGGTGAGGGTTCCGGTTAGGCATTGTGGTTCTGGTCATGGTTAGGTTTGGTTTAGGGTTAGGGTTAGTTTTATGATTAGGTTTAGGGTTAGTGTTAGAGTTAGGGTTAGGCTTTGGTGCTAGGGGTTAGGTTTTGGGTTAGGGTTAGGGTTATCGCTAGGGCTTAGGTTTTCAGGTGAGTGTTAGGGTTAGGGTTAGGGATAGCATTAGGGTTAGCTTTTGGGGGTACGGTTAGGGGTTAGGTGAGGGTTACAGTTAGTATTGCAGTTAAGGTTAGGTTTTAGGGCAAGTGTTAGGATTAGGGTTAGAGTTAGAGTTAGGGTTAGGTGCAGGGTTAGGTGCAGGGTAAGTTTTAGGTTAAATCCTGGTTTAGGGATAGAGTTAGTGTCCTATTTAGGGTCAGGTTTAGACTTCGGGTTAGGTTTAGGATTAGGTCTATTGTTGGGCTTAGGATTAGGGTTAGGTTCAGAGCTATTGTAAGGCTTAGGTTTAGGGTTACAGATGGACTAGCTTTACGGTTAGAGTTAGGTTTAAGTTAGGGTTTGGGCTAGGTTTACGTTTACGGTTATGGTTAGGGTTAGGATTTGGTTGAAGTTTAGCATAGGCTGAGGGTTACTTTTAGGGTTAGGGCTAGAGTTTGGGTTTGTGTTCAGGTTAGTGTTATGGTTAGATTTAGGGTCCAGTTTAGGGTTAGGGGTTAGGTTTAGTGTTAGGGTTAGTTTTAGGTTTAGGGTTAGTGTGAAGTTTAGGTTAAGGGTGAGAGTTAGGGTTAGGGTTAGGATTAGGGTTAGTGTTAGACGTTAGGTTTAGGGTGCTAGTTTTAGGTTTATGATTAGGGTAGGTTTAAGTTTAGGGTGAATGTTAGGGTTAGTGTTCGATTAGGGTTACTGTTCGTGTTAGGGTTTCTGTTAGGGTTAGGGATAGCATTAGGTTTAGTGTTAGGAATATAGTTAGGCGTTAGGGTGAGGGTTGGGGATATGGTGAGGGTTAGGTTTAGGTTTACAGTTAAGGTGAGGGTTTAGGGTAATTGTTATGGTTAGGGTTAGAGTTAGGGTCATGGTGAAGTTTCAGGTAATAGTGGGGTTCAGGGTTAATGTTAGATTTAGGGTTAAGGTTAGTGTTAGGGTTAGGTTTAGATTAGGGATAAGGTAGCGGTCAGGTTAGGGTTAAGACTAGGTTTACGGTAAAGTGTAAGGCTAGGTTATGGTTAGGTTTAGAGTTAGTGCTAGGCCTTAGGGTTAGGGTTAAGGTCAGGTTTAGAGTTATTGTTAGGTTTACGGTTAAGGTTAGGGTAGAGTTAAGGTTAAGGTTAAGTTTAAGTTTAGGGTAAGAGTTAGGTTTACGTCAGGTTTAGGGTTAGGATGAGGGATAGGGTTAGGGAAAGGGTTAGGGTTTCGTGTGAGGATTAGTGTTATGTTTACATTAAGCTGATGTTTTTGGGTGCTACAGTAAGGTTCAGGGTTAGAGTTAGGTTAGTTTAGAGTTAGGGCTAGAGTATGGTGATAGTGCTTTAGGCTTAGGTTTAGGGTGAAATTTAGGTTAAGGATGAGGGTTAGGGTTGGGGTAGGTGTTTGGATTAATGTTAGGGTCAGGTTTAGGGTTTTGGTTTAGAGTTCAGGTTAGATTCAGGGTTAGGGTTAGATTTAGGTTTAGGGTTAGGGTTAGGTTTAGTGTTAGTTTAGCTTAGGGTTAGGGTTTGAATGAAGTTAGGGTAGGTTTAGGGTTATGGTTAGGTTGAAATTTTGGTTAAGTGTGAGGGTTTGGTTTCGGGTTAGGGTTAGAGTTAGGATTAGTGGTTAAGGTTAGGTTTAGGGTTAAGGTTAGGTTTAGGCTAAGCATTAGGGTTAGAGTTAGGGTTAGTGGTTAGTGTTTCAGTTAGGTTTAGGATAGGGTTATAATTAGGGTTAAGTTTAGGGTTACGGTAAGTGTTAGATTTACGTTTGCAGTTAAGGTGAGGGTTTTGCGTAACTGTTACGGTTAGGGTTAGGGCTAGGTTTAGGGTTAGATTTGGATTAGGGGTTAGGTTTAGGTTAAGTTTATGGTAGGCTAAAGTTAGGGTTAAGGTTAGGTTAGGGTTACGTCAGGGTTAGGATTAGAATTAGGTTTCGGGCGAGGGTTAGTGTCAGAGTTATTATAAGGGTTAGGTTGAGGGTTACAGATGGGCCAAGGTTAAGGTTAGGGTTAGGTTTAGGGGTAGGATTAGGGTTAAAGTTAGGGTTAGCTTTAGGTTAGGGATAGGGTGAAGTAAAGTAGGGTGAGGGTTAGGGTTATGGCTAAGGTTTGGGTTCGTTTTCAGGTTAGTGTTAAGTTTATGTTTAGGGTTAGGGTTAAGTTTATGGGTTGTGTTTAGTTTTAGGGTTAGGGTTAGATTTTAGGTTAGGGTTAAGTTAAGTGTAACAGTTAGGGTTACGATTTGTGTTAGGCATTGTGGTTGGGGTGAGTGTTAGGTTTATGGTTAGGGTTGGGTAGAGTTAGGATTATGGTTATGGTAAGGTGTTAGGGTTTAGAGGTGTAGTTTAGGGTTAGGGTTTGGGTGAGGGTTTCGGTTAGGCATTGTGGTTCTGGTCATGGTTAAGTTTGGTTCAGTGTTAGGGTTAGGTTTATGATTAGGTTTCGGGTTAGTGTTAGAGTTAGGGTGAGGGATAGTGTTAAGGTTTAGCTTAGGTTTTGGTGTTATAGGTTAGGGTTTGCGTTAGGGTTAGTGTTATCTTTATGGCTTAGGGGTTTCAGGTTAGTGTTGTGGTTAGGGCTAGGGTTAGCATTAGGGTTAGGGTTGTGGGCTACGGTTAGGGGTTAGAGTGAAGGCTACGGTTAGTTTTACAGTTAAGGTGAGGGTTTAGGGTAAGTGTTATGATTAGGGTTAGAGTTCGAGTTAGGGTTAGGTTTAGGGTTAGGGTTAGGTGTAGGGTAATATTTAGGTTTACGTCCAAGTTTAGGGTTAGAGTTAGTGCTGTATTTAGGGTCAGAGCTAGTGTTCTATTTAGGGTCAAGTTTAGAGTTAGGGTTAGGTTTAGGATTAGGATTATGTTTAGGGTTAGGGTTAGGTTCAGGGCTATCGTAAGGGTTAGGTTTAGGGTTTCAGATGGACTAGTGTTATGGTTAGAGTTAGGTTTAAGGTAAGGGTTTTGCTTAGGTTTAGGTTAGGGCTAAGGTTAGGGTTAGGGTTTGGATGATGTTTAGGCTAGGGTGAGGGTTATTTTTATGGTTAGGGCTGGAGTTTGGGTTTGTGCTCACGTTACTTTTAAGGTCAGGTTTAGGGTTTGGATTAGGGTTAGGGGTTATGTTTAGGGTTAGATTTACGAACAGGGTTAGTATTAGTGTGAAGTTCAGGTTAAGTGGGAGGGTTAGGATAAGGGTTAGGATTAGGGTTAGAATTATAATGTTAGACATTAGGTTTAGGGTGTTAGGTTTAGGTTCATGGTTAGGCTAGTCTTAAGTTTAAGGTTAATGTTAGGGTTAGGATTAGATTAGGGTTACTCTTCGTGTTAGAGTTAGGGTTAGGGATAAGTTTAGGGATAGCATTAGGTTTAGGGTTGGGGACACGGTTAAGGGTTAGGGTGTGTGTTAGTGTTAGTTTTACCGTTAAGGAGAGGGTTTAGGTTAATTGTTATGGTTAGGGTTAGAGTTAGAGTTAGGGTTAGGGTTAGGGTGAAGTTTCAGTTAATAGTGAGGGTTAGGGTTAAGGTTAGAGTTAGGGTTAAGGTTAGTGTCAGGGTTAGGTTTAGGGTTAGGGTTACGGTAGGGGTAAGGTTACTGTGAAGGCTAGGTTTACAGTAAAGGGTAGTGCTGGGTTAGGGTTAGGGTTACGTTTAGAGTTATTGTTAGGCTTAAGTTTAGGGTTAGGGTAGAGTTAATGTTAGGGTTAATTTTAGGGTTAGGGTAAGGGTTAGGTTTAGTTCAGGGTTAGGGCTAGGATTAGGGATAGGGTTAGGATTGGGGGATGGGTTAGGGATTCTTGTGAGGGTTGGTGTCAGGTTTACAGTTAAGCTGATGTTTTAGGGTGTTACAGTTAGGGTTAGGGTTAGAGTTAGGGTTAGGACTAGGTTTATGCTTAGGATTAGGGTTAGGGTTAGGGTCAGGGTTAGGTGGACATTTAGTGTCATGTTTAGGTTGTTTTTTTAGTTTTAGGGTTAGGCTTAGTGTGAAGTTTATTTTAATTATGAGGTTTAGGGTTAGGGGTTAGGCTTAGGTTATGTTTAGTTTTAGGTTTGGGGTTAGTGTTAGCGTTAGGGTTAGTTTTAGTTTTGGTTAGGGTTTGAATGAATTTAAGGTAGGTTTAGCGTTATGGTTAGGGTGAAATTTTGGTTAAGGGTGAGGGTTTGTTTTAGGTTTAGGGTTAGGGTTAGAGTTCGGGTGAGTGTTTATGTTTTAGGTTTAAGGTTAAGTTTAGGTTTAGGCTAATGATTAGGTTTCGAGTTAGGGTTAGGGGTTATTGTTTCGGTAAGGTTTAGGGTAGGGTTCTGTTTAGGGTTAAGAATAGTGTTAGGGTAAGAGTTAGAGTTCCATTTACAGTTGAGTGTTTTGGGTGTTACTGTTAGGGTTAGGGCTAGGGTTACAGTTAGAGTTAGGGTTAGAGGTTAGGGTTAGGTGTAAGTTTATGGTAGCCTTAATGTTAGGTTAAGGTTAGGTTAGGGTTAGGGTCAGGGTTAGGATTAGGTTTAGGGTGAGGGTTAGGGTCAGAGATATTGTAAGGGTTAGGTTTAGGGTTACAAGTGGGCCATGGTTAAGGTTAGGGTTAGGTTTAGGGTTAAAGTTAGGGTTAGCTTTAGGTTAGGGATAGGATGAAGTTTAAGATAGGGTGAGGGTTAGGGTTATGGCTAAGGTTTGGGTTAGTTTTCAGGTTAGTGTTAAGGTTATGTTTAGGGTTAGGGTTAAGTTTATGGGTTGTGTTTAGTTTTAGGGTTAGGGTTAGATTTTAGGTTAGGGTTAAGTTTAGTGTAAACAGCTAAGGTTACGGTTTGTGTTAGGCATTGTGGTTGGGGTGAGGTTTAGGTTTAGGGTTAGGGTTGTGTATGCTTAGGATTATGGTTATGGTAAGGTGTTAGGGGTTAGAAGTGTAGTTTAGGGTTAGGGGTGGGTGAGGGTTCTGGTAAAGCATTGTGGTTCTGACCATGGTTAGGTTTGGTTTAGGGTTACGGTTAGGTTTATGATTAGGTTTCAGGTTAGTGTTCGAGTTAGAGTTAAGGTTTGGGTTAGGCTTTGGTGTTAGGGGTTAGGGTTTGGGTTATGGTTAGGTGTAGGGCAATATTTAGGTTTAGGTGCCGGTTTAGTGTTAGAGTCAGTGTTCAATTTAGGGTCAAGGTTAGATTTAGGGTTAGGGTTAGGTTTAGGTCTAGGGTTAGGATTAGGTTTAGGGTTAGGTTCAGGGCTATTGTAAGGGTTAGGTTTAGGGTTACATTTGGACTAGCATTATGGTTAGAGTTATGTTCAAGGATAGGGTTTGGGTTAGGTTTAGGTTTAGGGTTAGGGTTTGGATGAAGTTTAGGATAGGGTGAGGGTTATTTTATGGTTTGGGCTAAAGTTTGGTTTTGTGTTCAGCTTAGTGTTAAGGTTAGGTTTAGGGTTCGGTTTTGGGTTAGGGGTTATGTTTAGGGTTTGGGTTACGCTTTGGTTTAGGGTTAGTGTGAAGTTTAGGTTAAGGGTGAGGGTTAGGATAAAGGTTAGGATTAGGTTTATGGTAAGGTGTTAGTGGTTAGAGGTGTAGTTTAGGGTTAGGGTTTGGGTGAGGGTTCCGGTGAGGAATTGTGGTTCTGGTCATGATTGGGTTTGGTTTAGGTTTATGATTCGGTTTCGGGTTAGTGTTAGAGTTAGGGTTAAGGTTTGGATTAGGCTTTGGTGTTAGGGGTTAGGGTTTGTGTTAGAGTTAGGGTTATCGTTAGGGCTCAGGGGTTTCAGGTTAGTTTTAGGGTTAAGGTTAGGGATTGCATTAGGGTTAGGTTTGGGGGATACGGTTAGGGGTTAGGGTGAGGGTTACGGTTAGTTTTACAGTTAAAGTGTGGGTTTAGGATAAGTGTTATGATTAGGGTTAGAGTTGGAGTTATTTTTAGGTTTAGGGTTAGGTGTAGGGGAAGATTTAGGTTTAGGTCCAGGTTTAGGGTTAGAGTTAGTGTTCTCTCTAGGGTCAAGGGTGCAGTTAGGGTTAGGTTAGGATTAGGCCTAGGGCTAGGATTAGTTTTAGGGTTAATTTCAGGGCTATTGTAACGGTTAGGTTTAGGGTTACAGATGGACTAGCGCTATGGTTAGAGGTAGGTTTAAGGTTAGGGTTTGGGTTAGGTTTAGGTTTAAGGTAGTGTTAGAGTGTGGATGAAGTTTAGGATAGGGTGAGGGTTATTTTTATGGTTAGGGCTAGAGTTTGGGTTTGTGTTCAGGTTAGCTTTAAGGTTAGGGTTCAGGTTAGGGTTAGGGGTTATGTTTAGGGTTAGGGTTATGTTTTGGTTTAGGGTTAGTGTGAAGTTTAGGTTAAGGGTGAGGGTTAGGATAAGAGTTAGAATTAGGGTTAGGATTATAGTTAGTGTTAGAGGTTAGATTTAGGATGCTAACGTTAGGTTTATGGTTAGGGTTGGGTTCATGTTAGAGTTAGGGTTAGATTAGGTTTAATGCTCGTGTTTGGGTTAGGGATAGGGTTACGGATAGCATTAGGTTTAGGTTTGGGGATACGGTTAGGGGTTAGGGTGAGGGTTGTGGTTAGGGTGTGGGTTAGGGTTAGGTTTACAGTTAAGGTGAGGGTTTAGGGTAAGTGTTATAGTTAGGGTTCGAGTTAGGGTTTGGGTTAGGTTTAGGGTGAAGTTTCAGTTAATAGTCAGGGTCAGGGTAAGGGTTAGGGTTAAGACTACAGTTAGGGTTAAGTTTAGTGTTAGGGTTAGGGTTAGGGTAGGGGTAAGGTTAGGGTTAAGGCTAGGTTTACGGTAAAGGGTAGGGCTAGGTTAGGGTTAGGTTTAGAGTTAGAGCTAGTACTAGGGTTTAGGGTAAGAGGTAGGGTCAGGTTTAGAGTTTTTGTTAGTTTTAGGGTGGAGTTAAGGTTAAGTTTAGCGTTAGGGTAAGTGTTAGGTTTAGGTCAGGGTTAAGGTTAGGATTAGGGTTAGGGTTAGGGAAAGGGTTAGGTGTTCGTGGGAGGGTTAGTGTTAGGTTTACACTTAAGCTGATGTTTTACAGTGTTACGGTTAGGTCAGGGTTGTAGTTAGGGTTAGGATGAGGTTTAGGTTTAGGGCTATATTTAGGGGATAGTTTAGGGTTAGGTTTAGTTTTAGGGTTAAGGTTAGGCTTAGGTTTATCTTGAAATTTATGTTAAGGATGAGGGTTAGGGTTAGCGTTAGGGTTAGGTGTTTGGGTTAAGGTTAGGGTTAGGTTTAGGGTTTGGGTTAGGGTTAGGTGTTTCGGTTAATGTTAGGGTCAGGTTTAGGGTAAGGGTTAGGGTTCGGTTTAGGATCAGGCTTAGGGTTAGGATTAGAATTAAGGTTAGTGGTTAGGGTTAGGCTTAGGGTTAAGGTTAGGTTTAGGCTAAAGATCAGGATTTGATTCCGAGTTAGGTGTTAGTGTTTCGGTTAGGTTTAGGGTAGGGTTATATTTAGGGTTAGGTTAAGAGTTAGATTTATGTTTACAGTTAAGGTGAGGGTTTTGGGTAAGTGTTACATTTAGGGTTAGGGTTAGGTTTAGGGCTAGGGCTAGGGTTAGGTTTAGATTTCAGGTTACAGGTTAGAGTTAGGTTTAAGTTTATGGTAGGATAAAGTTAGGGTTAAGGTTTGGTTAGGGTTAGGGTCAGGGTTAGGATTAGGATTAGGTTTAGGGTGAGGGTTAGGGTCAGAGTTATTGTAAGGGTTAGGTTTGGGGTTACAGGTGGGTCAAGGTTAAGGTTACGGTCAGGGTTAAAGTTAGGGTGTGCTTCAGATTAGGGATAGGGTGAAGTTTAAGATAGGGTGAGGGTTAGGGTTATGGCTAAGGTTTGCTTGAGTTTTCAGGTTAGTGTTAAGGTTATGTTTAGGGTTAGGAATAAGTTTATGGGTTCTGTTTACTTTTAGGGTTGGGGTAGATTTTAGGTTAGGGTTAAGTTCAGTGTTACGGTTAGGGTTAGGTTTACGGTTTGTGTTAGGCATTGTGGTTGGTGTGAGGATTAGGTTTAGGATTAGGGTTGGGTAGGGTTAGGATTATGGTTATGGTAAGGTGTTAGGGATTAGAGGAGTAGTTTTGGGTTAGGGCTTGGGTGAGGGTTCCGGTTAGGCATTGTGGTTCTGGTCATGGTTAGGTTTGGTTTAGGGTTAGGGTTAGTTTTATGATTAGGTTTAGGGTTAGTGTTAGAGTTAGGGTTAGGCTTTGGTGCTAGGGGTTAGGTTTTGGGTTAGGGTTAGGGTTATCGCTAGGGCTTAGGTTTTCAGGTGAGTGTTAGGGTTAGGGTTAGGGATAGCATTAGGGTTAGCTTTTGGGGGTACGGTTAGGGGTTAGGTGAGGGTTACAGTTAGTATTGCAGTTAAGGTTAGGTTTTAGGGCAAGTGTTAGGATTAGGGTTAGAGTTAGAGTTAGGGTTAGGTGCAGGGTTAGGTGCAGGGTAAGTTTTAGGTTAAATCCTGGTTTAGGGATAGAGTTAGTGTCCTATTTAGGGTCAGGTTTAGACTTCGGGTTAGGTTTAGGATTAGGTCTATTGTTGGGCTTAGGATTAGGGTTAGGTTCAGAGCTATTGTAAGGCTTAGGTTTAGGGTTACAGATGGACTAGCTTTACGGTTAGAGTTAGGTTTAAGTTAGGGTTTGGGCTAGGTTTACGTTTACGGTTATGGTTAGGGTTAGGATTTGGTTGAAGTTTAGCATAGGCTGAGGGTTACTTTTAGGGTTAGGGCTAGAGTTTGGGTTTGTGTTCAGGTTAGTGTTATGGTTAGATTTAGGGTCCAGTTTAGGGTTAGGGGTTAGGTTTAGTGTTAGGGTTAGTTTTAGGTTTAGGGTTAGTGTGAAGTTTAGGTTAAGGGTGAGAGTTAGGGTTAGGGTTAGGATTAGGGTTAGTGTTAGACGTTAGGTTTAGGGTGCTAGTTTTAGGTTTATGATTAGGGTAGGTTTAAGTTTAGGGTGAATGTTAGGGTTAGTGTTCGATTAGGGTTACTGTTCGTGTTAGGGTTTCTGTTAGGGTTAGGGATAGCATTAGGTTTAGTGTTAGGAATATAGTTAGGCGTTAGGGTGAGGGTTGGGGATATGGTGAGGGTTAGGTTTAGGTTTACAGTTAAGGTGAGGGTTTAGGGTAATTGTTATGGTTAGGGTTAGAGTTAGGGTCATGGTGAAGTTTCAGGTAATAGTGGGGTTCAGGGTTAATGTTAGATTTAGGGTTAAGGTTAGTGTTAGGGTTAGGTTTAGATTAGGGATAAGGTAGCGGTCAGGTTAGGGTTAAGACTAGGTTTACGGTAAAGTGTAAGGCTAGGTTATGGTTAGGTTTAGAGTTAGTGCTAGGCCTTAGGGTTAGGGTTAAGGTCAGGTTTAGAGTTATTGTTAGGTTTACGGTTAAGGTTAGGGTAGAGTTAAGGTTAAGGTTAAGTTTAAGTTTAGGGTAAGAGTTAGGTTTACGTCAGGTTTAGGGTTAGGATGAGGGATAGGGTTAGGGAAAGGGTTAGGGTTTCGTGTGAGGATTAGTGTTATGTTTACATTAAGCTGATGTTTTTGGGTGCTACAGTAAGGTTCAGGGTTAGAGTTAGGTTAGTTTAGAGTTAGGGCTAGAGTATGGTGATAGTGCTTTAGGCTTAGGTTTAGGGTGAAATTTAGGTTAAGGATGAGGGTTAGGGTTGGGGTAGGTGTTTGGATTAATGTTAGGGTCAGGTTTAGGGTTTTGGTTTAGAGTTCAGGTTAGATTCAGGGTTAGGGTTAGATTTAGGTTTAGGGTTAGGGTTAGGTTTAGTGTTAGTTTAGCTTAGGGTTAGGGTTTGAATGAAGTTAGGGTAGGTTTAGGGTTATGGTTAGGTTGAAATTTTGGTTAAGTGTGAGGGTTTGGTTTCGGGTTAGGGTTAGAGTTAGGATTAGTGGTTAAGGTTAGGTTTAGGGTTAAGGTTAGGTTTAGGCTAAGCATTAGGGTTAGAGTTAGGGTTAGTGGTTAGTGTTTCAGTTAGGTTTAGGATAGGGTTATAATTAGGGTTAAGTTTAGGGTTACGGTAAGTGTTAGATTTACGTTTGCAGTTAAGGTGAGGGTTTTGCGTAACTGTTACGGTTAGGGTTAGGGCTAGGTTTAGGGTTAGATTTGGATTAGGGGTTAGGTTTAGGTTAAGTTTATGGTAGGCTAAAGTTAGGGTTAAGGTTAGGTTAGGGTTACGTCAGGGTTAGGATTAGAATTAGGTTTCGGGCGAGGGTTAGTGTCAGAGTTATTATAAGGGTTAGGTTGAGGGTTACAGATGGGCCAAGGTTAAGGTTAGGGTTAGGTTTAGGGGTAGGATTAGGGTTAAAGTTAGGGTTAGCTTTAGGTTAGGGATAGGGTGAAGTAAAGTAGGGTGAGGGTTAGGGTTATGGCTAAGGTTTGGGTTCGTTTTCAGGTTAGTGTTAAGTTTATGTTTAGGGTTAGGGTTAAGTTTATGGGTTGTGTTTAGTTTTAGGGTTAGGGTTAGATTTTAGGTTAGGGTTAAGTTAAGTGTAACAGTTAGGGTTACGATTTGTGTTAGGCATTGTGGTTGGGGTGAGTGTTAGGTTTATGGTTAGGGTTGGGTAGAGTTAGGATTATGGTTATGGTAAGGTGTTAGGGTTTAGAGGTGTAGTTTAGGGTTAGGGTTTGGGTGAGGGTTTCGGTTAGGCATTGTGGTTCTGGTCATGGTTAAGTTTGGTTCAGTGTTAGGGTTAGGTTTATGATTAGGTTTCGGGTTAGTGTTAGAGTTAGGGTGAGGGATAGTGTTAAGGTTTAGCTTAGGTTTTGGTGTTATAGGTTAGGGTTTGCGTTAGGGTTAGTGTTATCTTTATGGCTTAGGGGTTTCAGGTTAGTGTTGTGGTTAGGGCTAGGGTTAGCATTAGGGTTAGGGTTGTGGGCTACGGTTAGGGGTTAGAGTGAAGGCTACGGTTAGTTTTACAGTTAAGGTGAGGGTTTAGGGTAAGTGTTATGATTAGGGTTAGAGTTCGAGTTAGGGTTAGGTTTAGGGTTAGGGTTAGGTGTAGGGTAATATTTAGGTTTACGTCCAAGTTTAGGGTTAGAGTTAGTGCTGTATTTAGGGTCAGAGCTAGTGTTCTATTTAGGGTCAAGTTTAGAGTTAGGGTTAGGTTTAGGATTAGGATTATGTTTAGGGTTAGGGTTAGGTTCAGGGCTATCGTAAGGGTTAGGTTTAGGGTTTCAGATGGACTAGTGTTATGGTTAGAGTTAGGTTTAAGGTAAGGGTTTTGCTTAGGTTTAGGTTAGGGCTAAGGTTAGGGTTAGGGTTTGGATGATGTTTAGGCTAGGGTGAGGGTTATTTTTATGGTTAGGGCTGGAGTTTGGGTTTGTGCTCACGTTACTTTTAAGGTCAGGTTTAGGGTTTGGATTAGGGTTAGGGGTTATGTTTAGGGTTAGATTTACGAACAGGGTTAGTATTAGTGTGAAGTTCAGGTTAAGTGGGAGGGTTAGGATAAGGGTTAGGATTAGGGTTAGAATTATAATGTTAGACATTAGGTTTAGGGTGTTAGGTTTAGGTTCATGGTTAGGCTAGTCTTAAGTTTAAGGTTAATGTTAGGGTTAGGATTAGATTAGGGTTACTCTTCGTGTTAGAGTTAGGGTTAGGGATAAGTTTAGGGATAGCATTAGGTTTAGGGTTGGGGACACGGTTAAGGGTTAGGGTGTGTGTTAGTGTTAGTTTTACCGTTAAGGAGAGGGTTTAGGTTAATTGTTATGGTTAGGGTTAGAGTTAGAGTTAGGGTTAGGGTTAGGGTGAAGTTTCAGTTAATAGTGAGGGTTAGGGTTAAGGTTAGAGTTAGGGTTAAGGTTAGTGTCAGGGTTAGGTTTAGGGTTAGGGTTACGGTAGGGGTAAGGTTACTGTGAAGGCTAGGTTTACAGTAAAGGGTAGTGCTGGGTTAGGGTTAGGGTTACGTTTAGAGTTATTGTTAGGCTTAAGTTTAGGGTTAGGGTAGAGTTAATGTTAGGGTTAATTTTAGGGTTAGGGTAAGGGTTAGGTTTAGTTCAGGGTTAGGGCTAGGATTAGGGATAGGGTTAGGATTGGGGGATGGGTTAGGGATTCTTGTGAGGGTTGGTGTCAGGTTTACAGTTAAGCTGATGTTTTAGGGTGTTACAGTTAGGGTTAGGGTTAGAGTTAGGGTTAGGACTAGGTTTATGCTTAGGATTAGGGTTAGGGTTAGGGTCAGGGTTAGGTGGACATTTAGTGTCATGTTTAGGTTGTTTTTTTAGTTTTAGGGTTAGGCTTAGTGTGAAGTTTATTTTAATTATGAGGTTTAGGGTTAGGGGTTAGGCTTAGGTTATGTTTAGTTTTAGGTTTGGGGTTAGTGTTAGCGTTAGGGTTAGTTTTAGTTTTGGTTAGGGTTTGAATGAATTTAAGGTAGGTTTAGCGTTATGGTTAGGGTGAAATTTTGGTTAAGGGTGAGGGTTTGTTTTAGGTTTAGGGTTAGGGTTAGAGTTCGGGTGAGTGTTTATGTTTTAGGTTTAAGGTTAAGTTTAGGTTTAGGCTAATGATTAGGTTTCGAGTTAGGGTTAGGGGTTATTGTTTCGGTAAGGTTTAGGGTAGGGTTCTGTTTAGGGTTAAGAATAGTGTTAGGGTAAGAGTTAGAGTTCCATTTACAGTTGAGTGTTTTGGGTGTTACTGTTAGGGTTAGGGCTAGGGTTACAGTTAGAGTTAGGGTTAGAGGTTAGGGTTAGGTGTAAGTTTATGGTAGCCTTAATGTTAGGTTAAGGTTAGGTTAGGGTTAGGGTCAGGGTTAGGATTAGGTTTAGGGTGAGGGTTAGGGTCAGAGATATTGTAAGGGTTAGGTTTAGGGTTACAAGTGGGCCATGGTTAAGGTTAGGGTTAGGTTTAGGGTTAAAGTTAGGGTTAGCTTTAGGTTAGGGATAGGATGAAGTTTAAGATAGGGTGAGGGTTAGGGTTATGGCTAAGGTTTGGGTTAGTTTTCAGGTTAGTGTTAAGGTTATGTTTAGGGTTAGGGTTAAGTTTATGGGTTGTGTTTAGTTTTAGGGTTAGGGTTAGATTTTAGGTTAGGGTTAAGTTTAGTGTAAACAGCTAAGGTTACGGTTTGTGTTAGGCATTGTGGTTGGGGTGAGGTTTAGGTTTAGGGTTAGGGTTGTGTATGCTTAGGATTATGGTTATGGTAAGGTGTTAGGGGTTAGAAGTGTAGTTTAGGGTTAGGGGTGGGTGAGGGTTCTGGTAAAGCATTGTGGTTCTGACCATGGTTAGGTTTGGTTTAGGGTTACGGTTAGGTTTATGATTAGGTTTCAGGTTAGTGTTCGAGTTAGAGTTAAGGTTTGGGTTAGGCTTTGGTGTTAGGGGTTAGGGTTTGGGTTATGGTTAGGTGTAGGGCAATATTTAGGTTTAGGTGCCGGTTTAGTGTTAGAGTCAGTGTTCAATTTAGGGTCAAGGTTAGATTTAGGGTTAGGGTTAGGTTTAGGTCTAGGGTTAGGATTAGGTTTAGGGTTAGGTTCAGGGCTATTGTAAGGGTTAGGTTTAGGGTTACATTTGGACTAGCATTATGGTTAGAGTTATGTTCAAGGATAGGGTTTGGGTTAGGTTTAGGTTTAGGGTTAGGGTTTGGATGAAGTTTAGGATAGGGTGAGGGTTATTTTATGGTTTGGGCTAAAGTTTGGTTTTGTGTTCAGCTTAGTGTTAAGGTTAGGTTTAGGGTTCGGTTTTGGGTTAGGGGTTATGTTTAGGGTTTGGGTTACGCTTTGGTTTAGGGTTAGTGTGAAGTTTAGGTTAAGGGTGAGGGTTAGGATAAAGGTTAGGATTAGGTTTATGGTAAGGTGTTAGTGGTTAGAGGTGTAGTTTAGGGTTAGGGTTTGGGTGAGGGTTCCGGTGAGGAATTGTGGTTCTGGTCATGATTGGGTTTGGTTTAGGTTTATGATTCGGTTTCGGGTTAGTGTTAGAGTTAGGGTTAAGGTTTGGATTAGGCTTTGGTGTTAGGGGTTAGGGTTTGTGTTAGAGTTAGGGTTATCGTTAGGGCTCAGGGGTTTCAGGTTAGTTTTAGGGTTAAGGTTAGGGATTGCATTAGGGTTAGGTTTGGGGGATACGGTTAGGGGTTAGGGTGAGGGTTACGGTTAGTTTTACAGTTAAAGTGTGGGTTTAGGATAAGTGTTATGATTAGGGTTAGAGTTGGAGTTATTTTTAGGTTTAGGGTTAGGTGTAGGGGAAGATTTAGGTTTAGGTCCAGGTTTAGGGTTAGAGTTAGTGTTCTCTCTAGGGTCAAGGGTGCAGTTAGGGTTAGGTTAGGATTAGGCCTAGGGCTAGGATTAGTTTTAGGGTTAATTTCAGGGCTATTGTAACGGTTAGGTTTAGGGTTACAGATGGACTAGCGCTATGGTTAGAGGTAGGTTTAAGGTTAGGGTTTGGGTTAGGTTTAGGTTTAAGGTAGTGTTAGAGTGTGGATGAAGTTTAGGATAGGGTGAGGGTTATTTTTATGGTTAGGGCTAGAGTTTGGGTTTGTGTTCAGGTTAGCTTTAAGGTTAGGGTTCAGGTTAGGGTTAGGGGTTATGTTTAGGGTTAGGGTTATGTTTTGGTTTAGGGTTAGTGTGAAGTTTAGGTTAAGGGTGAGGGTTAGGATAAGAGTTAGAATTAGGGTTAGGATTATAGTTAGTGTTAGAGGTTAGATTTAGGATGCTAACGTTAGGTTTATGGTTAGGGTTGGGTTCATGTTAGAGTTAGGGTTAGATTAGGTTTAATGCTCGTGTTTGGGTTAGGGATAGGGTTACGGATAGCATTAGGTTTAGGTTTGGGGATACGGTTAGGGGTTAGGGTGAGGGTTGTGGTTAGGGTGTGGGTTAGGGTTAGGTTTACAGTTAAGGTGAGGGTTTAGGGTAAGTGTTATAGTTAGGGTTCGAGTTAGGGTTTGGGTTAGGTTTAGGGTGAAGTTTCAGTTAATAGTCAGGGTCAGGGTAAGGGTTAGGGTTAAGACTACAGTTAGGGTTAAGTTTAGTGTTAGGGTTAGGGTTAGGGTAGGGGTAAGGTTAGGGTTAAGGCTAGGTTTACGGTAAAGGGTAGGGCTAGGTTAGGGTTAGGTTTAGAGTTAGAGCTAGTACTAGGGTTTAGGGTAAGAGGTAGGGTCAGGTTTAGAGTTTTTGTTAGTTTTAGGGTGGAGTTAAGGTTAAGTTTAGCGTTAGGGTAAGTGTTAGGTTTAGGTCAGGGTTAAGGTTAGGATTAGGGTTAGGGTTAGGGAAAGGGTTAGGTGTTCGTGGGAGGGTTAGTGTTAGGTTTACACTTAAGCTGATGTTTTACAGTGTTACGGTTAGGTCAGGGTTGTAGTTAGGGTTAGGATGAGGTTTAGGTTTAGGGCTATATTTAGGGGATAGTTTAGGGTTAGGTTTAGTTTTAGGGTTAAGGTTAGGCTTAGGTTTATCTTGAAATTTATGTTAAGGATGAGGGTTAGGGTTAGCGTTAGGGTTAGGTGTTTGGGTTAAGGTTAGGGTTAGGTTTAGGGTTTGGGTTAGGGTTAGGTGTTTCGGTTAATGTTAGGGTCAGGTTTAGGGTAAGGGTTAGGGTTCGGTTTAGGATCAGGCTTAGGGTTAGGATTAGAATTAAGGTTAGTGGTTAGGGTTAGGCTTAGGGTTAAGGTTAGGTTTAGGCTAAAGATCAGGATTTGATTCCGAGTTAGGTGTTAGTGTTTCGGTTAGGTTTAGGGTAGGGTTATATTTAGGGTTAGGTTAAGAGTTAGATTTATGTTTACAGTTAAGGTGAGGGTTTTGGGTAAGTGTTACATTTAGGGTTAGGGTTAGGTTTAGGGCTAGGGCTAGGGTTAGGTTTAGATTTCAGGTTACAGGTTAGAGTTAGGTTTAAGTTTATGGTAGGATAAAGTTAGGGTTAAGGTTTGGTTAGGGTTAGGGTCAGGGTTAGGATTAGGATTAGGTTTAGGGTGAGGGTTAGGGTCAGAGTTATTGTAAGGGTTAGGTTTGGGGTTACAGGTGGGTCAAGGTTAAGGTTACGGTCAGGGTTAAAGTTAGGGTGTGCTTCAGATTAGGGATAGGGTGAAGTTTAAGATAGGGTGAGGGTTAGGGTTATGGCTAAGGTTTGCTTGAGTTTTCAGGTTAGTGTTAAGGTTATGTTTAGGGTTAGGAATAAGTTTATGGGTTCTGTTTACTTTTAGGGTTAGGGGTAGATTTTAGGTTAGGGTTAAGTTCAGTGTTACGGTTAGGGTTAGGTTTACGGTTTGTGTTAGGCATTGTGGTTGGTGTGAGGATTAGGTTTAGGATTAGGGTTGGGTAGGGTTAGGATTATGGTTATGGTAAGGTGTTAGGGATTAGAGGAGTAGTTTTGGGTTAGGGCTTGGGTGAGGGTTCCGGTTAGGCATTGTGGTTCTGGTCATGGTTAGGTTTGGTTTAGGGTTAGGGTTAGTTTTATGATTAGGTTTAGGGTTAGTGTTAGAGTTAGGGTTAGGCTTTGGTGCTAGGGGTTAGGTTTTGGGTTAGGGTTATCGTTAGGGCTTAGGTTTTCAGGTGAGTGTTAGGGTTAGGGTTAGGGATAGCATTAGGGTTAGCTTTTGGGGGTACGGTTAGGGGTTAGGTGAGGGTTACAGTTAGTATTGCAGTTAAGGTTAGGTTTTAGGGCAAGCGTTAGGATTAGGGTTAGAGTTAGAGTTAGGGTTAGGTGCAGGGTTAGGTGCAGGGTAAGTTTTAGGTTCAAGTCCTGGTTTAGGGTTCGAGTTAGTGTTCTATTTAGGGTCAAGTTTAGAGTTCGGGTTAGGTTTAGGATTAGGTCTATTGTTGGGCTTAGGATTAGGGTTAGGTTCAGAGCTATTGTAAGGCTTAGGTTTAGGGTTACAGATGGACTAGCTTTACGGTTAGAGTTAGGTTTAAGGTTAGGGTTTGGGCTAGGTTTACGTTTACGGTTATGGTTAGGGTTAGGATTTGGTTGAAGCTTAGCATAGGCTGAGGGTTACTTTTAGGGTTAGGGCTAGAGTTTGGGTTTGTGTTCAGGTTAGTGTTATGGTTAGATTTAGGGTCCAGTTTAGGGTTAGGGGTTAGGTTTAGTGTTAGGGTTAGTTTTAGGTTTAGGGTTAGTGTGAAGTTTAGGTTAAGGGCGAGAGTTAGGGTTAGGGTTAGGATTAGGGTTAGTGTTAGACGTTAGGTTTAGGGTGCTAGTTTTAGGTTTATGGTTAGGGTAGCTTTAAGTTTAGGGTGAATGTTAGGGTTAGTGTTCGATTAGGGTTACTGTTCGTGTTAGAGTTACAGTTAGGGTTAGGGATAGCATTAGGTTTAGTGTTAGGAATATAGTTAGGCGTTAGGGTGAGGGTTGGGGATATGGTGAGGGTTAGGTTTAGGTTTACAGTTAAGGTGAGGGTTTAGGGTAATTGTTATGGTTAGGGTTAGAGTTAGGGTCATGGTGAAGTTTCAGGTAATAGTGGGGTTCAGGGTTAATGTTAGATTTAGGGTTAAGGTTAGTGTTAGGGTTAGGTTTAGATTAGGGTTAAGGTAGCGGTCAGGTTAGGGTTAAGACTAGGTTTACGGTAAAGTGTAAGGCTAGGTTCGGGTTAGGTTTAGAGTTAGTGCTAGGCCTTAGGGTTAGGGTTAAGGTCAGGTTTAGAGTTATTGTTAGGTTTACGGTTAAGGTTAGGGTAGAGTTAAGGTTAAGGTTAAGTTTAAGGTTAGGGTAAGAGTTAGGTTTTCGTCAGGTTTAGGGTTAGGATGAGGGATGGGGTTAGGGAAAGGGTTAGGGTTTCGTGTGAGGATTAGTGTTATGTTTACATTAAGCTGATGTTTTTGGGTGCTACAGTAAGGTTCAGGGTTAGAGTTAGGTTAGTTTAGAGTTAGGGCTAGAGTATGGTGATAGTGCTTTAGGCTTAGGTTTAGGGTGAAATTTAGGTTAAGGATGAGGGTTAGGGTTGGGGTAGGTGTTTGGATTAATGTTAGGGTCAGGTTTAGGGTTTGGGTTTAGAGTTCAGGTTAGATTCAGGGTTAGGGTTAGATTTAGGTTTAGGGTTAGGGTTAGGTTTAGTGTTAGTTTAGCTTAGGGTTAGGGTTTGAATGAAGTTAGGGTAGGTTTAGGGTTATGGTTAGGTTGAAATTTTGGTTAAGTGTGAGGGTTTGGTTTCGGGTTAGGGTTAGAGTTAGGATTAGTGGTTAAGGTTAGGTTTAGGGTTAAGGTTAGGTTTAGGCTAAGCATTAGGGTTAGAGTTAGGGTTAGTGGTTAGTGTTTCAGTTAGGTTTAGGATAGGGTTATAATTAAGTTTAGGGTTACGGTAAGTGTTAGATTTACGTTTGCAGTTAAGGTGAGGGTTTTGCGTAACTGTTACGGTTAGGGTTAGGGCTAGGTTTAGGGTTAGATTTGGATTAGGGGTTAGGTTTAGGTTAAGTTTATGGTAGGCTAAAGTTAGGGTTAAGGTTAGGTTAGGGTTACGTCAGGGTTAGGATTAGAATTAGGTTTCGGGCGAGGGTTAGTGTCAGAGTTATTATAAGGGTTAGGTTGAGGGTTACAGATGGGCCAAGGTTAAGGTTAGGGTTAGGTTTAGGGGTAGGATTAGGGTTAAAGTTAGGGTTAGCTTTAGGTTAGGGATAGGGTGAAGTAAAGTAGGGTGAGGGTTAGGGTTATGGCTAAGGTTTGGGTTCGTTTTCAGGTTAGTGTTAAGTTTATGTTTAGGGTTAGGGTTAAGTTTATGGGTTGTGTTTAGTTTTAGGGTTAGGGTTAGATTTTAGGTTAGGGTTAAGTTAAGTGTAACAGTTAGGGTTACGATTTGTGTTAGGCATTGTGGTTGGGGTGAGTGTTAGGTTTATGGTTAGGGTTGGGTAGAGTTAGGATTATGGTTATGGTAAGGTGTTAGGGTTTAGAGGTGTAGTTTAGGGTTAGGGTTTGGGTGAGGGTTTCGGTTAGGCATTGTGGTTCTGGTCATGGTTAAGTTTGGTTCAGTGTTAGGGTTAGGTTTATGATTAGGTTTCGGGTTAGTGTTAGAGTTAGGGTGAGGGATAGTGTTAAGGTTTAGCTTAGGTTTTGGTGTTATAGGTTAGGGTTTGCGTTAGGGTTAGTGTTATCTTTATGGCTTAGGGGTTTCAGGTTAGTGTTGTGGTTAGGGCTAGGGTTAGCATTAGGGTTAGGGTTGTGGGCTACGGTTAGGGGTTAGAGTGAAGGCTACGGTTAGTTTTACAGTTAAGGTGAGGGTTTAGGGTAAGTGTTATGATTAGGGTTAGAGTTCGAGTTAGGGTTAGGTTTAGGGTTAGGGTTAGGTGTAGGGTAATATTTAGGTTTACGTCCAAGTTTAGGGTTAGAGTTAGTGCTGTATTTAGGGTCAGAGCTAGTGTTCTATTTAGGGTCAAGTTTAGAGTTAGGGTTAGGTTTAGGATTAGGATTATGTTTAGGGTTAGGGTTAGGTTCAGGGCTATCGTAAGGGTTAGGTTTAGGGTTTCAGATGGACTAGTGTTATGGTTAGAGTTAGGTTTAAGGTAAGGGTTTTGCTTAGGTTTAGGTTAGGGCTAAGGTTAGGGTTAGGGTTTGGATGATGTTTAGGCTAGGGTGAGGGTTATTTTTATGGTTAGGGCTGGAGTTTGGGTTTGTGCTCACGTTACTTTTAAGGTCAGGTTTAGGGTTTGGATTAGGGTTAGGGGTTATGTTTAGGGTTAGATTTACGAACAGGGTTAGTATTAGTGTGAAGTTCAGGTTAAGTGGGAGGGTTAGGATAAGGGTTAGGATTAGGGTTAGAATTATAATGTTAGACATTAGGTTTAGGGTGTTAGGTTTAGGTTCATGGTTAGGCTAGTCTTAAGTTTAAGGTTAATGTTAGGGTTAGGATTAGATTAGGGTTACTCTTCGTGTTAGAGTTAGGGTTAGGGATAAGTTTCGGGATAGCATTAGGTTTAGGGTTGGGGACACGGTTAAGGGTTAGGGTGTGTGTTAGTGTTAGTTTTACCGTTAAGGAGAGGGTTTAGGTTAATTGTTATGGTTAGGGTTAGAGTTAGAGTTAGGGTTAGGGTTAGGGTGAAGTTTCAGTTAATAGTGAGGGTTAGGGTTAAGGTTAGAGTTAGGGTTAAGGTTAGTGTCAGGGTTAGGTTTAGGGTTAGGGTTACGGTAGGGGTAAGGTTACTGTGAAGGCTAGGTTTACAGTAAAGGGTAGTGCTGGGTTAGGGTTAGGGTTACGTTTAGAGTGATTGTTAGGCTTAAGTTTAGGGTTAGGGTCGAGTTAATGTTAGGGTTAATTTTAGGGTTAGGGTAAGGGTTAGGTTTAGTTCAGGGTTAGGGCTAGGATTAGGGATAGGGTTAGGATTGGGGGATGGGTTAGGGATTCTTGTGAGGGTTGGTGTCAGGTTTACAGTTAAGCTGATGTTTTAGGGTGTTACAGTTAGGGTTAGGGTTAGGGTTAGAGTTAGGGTTAGGACTAGGTTTATGCTTAGGATTAGGGTTAGGGTTAGGGTCAGGGTTAGGTGGACATTTAGTGTCATGTTTAGGTTGTTTTTTTAGTTTTAGGGTTAGGCTTAGTGTGAAGTTTATTTTAATTATGAGGTTTAGGGTTAGGGGTTAGGCTTAGGTTATGTTTAGTTTTAGGTTTGGGGTTAGTGTTAGCGTTAGGGTTAGTTTTAGTTTTGGTTAGGGTTTGAATGAATTTAAGGTAGGTTTAGCGTTATGGTTAGGGTGAAATTTTGGTTAAGGGTGAGGGTTTGTTTTAGGTTTAGGGTTAGGGTTAGAGTTCGGGTGAGTGTTTATGTTTTAGGTTTAAGGTTAAGTTTAGGTTTAGGCTAATGATTAGGTTTCGAGTTAGGGTTAGGGGTTATTGTTTCGGTAAGGTTTAGGGTAGGGTTCTGTTTAGGGTTAAGAATAGTGTTAGGGTAAGAGTTAGAGTTCCATTTACAGTTGAGTGTTTTGGGTGTTACTGTTAGGGTTAGGGCTAGGGTTACAGTTAGAGTTAGGGTTAGAGGTTAGGGTTAGGTGTAAGTTTATGGTAGCCTTAATGTTAGGTTAAGGTTAGGTTAGGGTTAGGGTCAGGGTTAGGATTAGGTTTAGGGTGAGGGTTAGGGTCAGAGATATTGTAAGGGTTAGGTTTAGGGTTACAAGTGGGTCATGGTTAAGGTTAGGGTTAGGTTTAGGGTTAAAGTTAGGGTTAGCTTTAGGTTAGGGATAGGATGAAGTTTAAGATAGGGTGAGGGTTAGGGTTATGGCTAAGGTTTGGGTTAGTTTTCAGGTTAGTGTTAAGGTTATGTTTAGGGTTAGGGTTAAGTTTATGGGTTGTGTTTAGTTTTAGGGTTAGGGTTAGATTTTAGGTTAGGGTTAAGTTTAGTGTAAACAGCTAAGGTTACGGTTTGTGTTAGGCATTGTGGTTGGGGTGAGGTTTAGGTTTAGGGTTAGGGTTGTGTATGCTTAGGATTATGGTTATGGTAAGGTGTTAGGGGTTAGAAGTGTAGTTTAGGGTTAGGGGTGGGTGAGGGTTCTGGTAAAGCATTGTGGTTCTGACCATGGTTAGGTTTGGTTTAGGGTTACGGTTAGGTTTATGATTAGGTTTCAGGTTAGTGTTCGAGTTAGAGTTAAGGTTTGGGTTAGGCTTTGGTGTTAGGGGTTAGGGTTTGGGTTATGGTTAGGTGTAGGGCAATATTTAGGTTTAGGTGCCGGTTTAGTGTTAGAGTCAGTGTTCAATTTAGGGTCAAGGTTAGATTTAGGGTTAGGGTTAGGTTTAGGTCTAGGGTTAGGATTAGGTTTAGGGTTAGGTTCAGGGCTATTGTAAGGGTTAGGTTTAGGGTTACATTTGGACTAGCATTATGGTTAGAGTTATGTTCAAGGATAGGGTTTGGGTTAGGTTTAGGTTTAGGGTTAGGGTTTGGATGAAGTTTAGGATAGGGTGAGGGTTATTTTATGGTTTGGGCTAAAGTTTGGTTTTGTGTTCAGCTTAGTGTTAAGGTTAGGTTTAGGGTTCGGTTTTGGGTTAGGGGTTATGTTTAGGGTTTGGGTTACGCTTTGGTTTAGGGTTAGTGTGAAGTTTAGGTTAAGGGTGAGGGTTAGGATAAAGGTTAGGATTAGGTTTATGGTAAGGTGTTAGTGGTTAGAGGTGTAGTTTAGGGTTAGGGTTTGGGTGAGGGTTCCGGTTAGGAATTGTGGTTCTGGTCATGATTGGGTTTGGTTTAGGTGTATGATTCGGTTTCGGGTTAGTGTTAGAGTTAGGGTGAGAGTTAGGGTTAAGGTTTGGATTAGGCTTTGGTGTTAGGGGTTAGGGTTTGTGTTAGAGTTAGGGTTATCGTTAGGGCTCAGGGGTTTCAGGTTAGTTTTAGGGTTAAGGTTAGGGATTGCATTAGGGTTAGGTTTGGGGGATACGGTTAGGGGTTAGGGTGAGGGTTACGGTTAGTTTTACAGTTAAAGTGTGGGTTTAGGATAAGTGTTATGATTAGGGTTAGAGTTGGAGTTATTTTTAGGTTTAGGGTTAGGTGTAGGGGAAGATTTAGGTTTAGGTCCAGGTTTAGGGTTAGAGTTAGTGTTCTCTCTAGGGTCAAGGGTGCAGTTAGGGTTAGGTTAGGATTAGGCCTAGGGCTAGGATTAGTTTTAGGGTTAATTTCAGGGCTATTGTAACGGTTAGGTTTAGGGTTACAGATGGACTAGCGCTATGGTTAGAGGTAGGTTTAAGGTTAGGGTTTGGGTTAGGTTTAGGTTTAAGGTAGTGTTAGAGTGTGGATGAAGTTTAGGATAGGGTGAGGGTTATTTTTATGGTTAGGGCTAGAGTTTGGGTTTGTGTTCAGGTTAGCTTTAAGCTTAGGGTTCAGGTTAGGGTTAGGGGTTATGTTTAGGGTTAGGGTTATGTTTTGGTTTAGGGTTAGTGTGAAGTTTAGGTTAAGGGTGAGGGTTAGGATAAGAGTTAGAATTAGGGTTAGGATTATAGTTAGTGTTAGAGGTTAGATTTAGGATGCTAACGTTAGGTTTATGGTTAGGGTTGGGTTCATGTTAGAGTTAGGGTTAGATTAGGTTTAATGCTCGTGTTTGGGTTAGGGATAGGGTTACGGATAGCATTAGGTTTAGGTTTGGGGATACGGTTAGGGGTTAGGGTGAGGGTTGTGGTTAGGGTGTGGGTTAGGGTTAGGTTTACAGTTAAGGTGAGGGTTTAGGGTAAGTGTTATAGTTAGGGTTCGAGTTAGGGTTTGGGTTAGGTTTAGGGTGAAGTTTCAGTTAATAGTCAGGGTCAGGGTAAGGGTTAGGGTTAAGACTACAGTTAGGGTTAAGTTTAGTGTTAGGGTTAGGGTTAGGGTAGGGGTAAGGTTAGGGTTAAGGCTAGGTTTACGGTAAAGGGTAGGGCTAGGTTAGGGTTAGGTTTAGAGTTAGAGCTAGTACTAGGGTTTAGGGTAAGAGGTAGGGTCAGGTTTAGAGTTTTTGTTAGTTTTAGGGTGGAGTTAAGGTTAAGTTTAGCGTTAGGGTAAGTGTTAGGTTTAGGTCAGGGTTAAGGTTAGGATTAGGGTTAGGGTTAGGGAAAGGGTTAGGTGTTCGTGGGAGGGTTAGTGTTAGGTTTACACTTAAGCTGATGTTTTACAGTGTTACGGTTAGGTCAGGGTTGTAGTTAGGGTTAGGATGAGGTTTAGGTTTAGGGCTATATTTAGGGGATAGTTTAGGGTTAGGTTTAGTTTTAGGGTTAAGGTTAGGCTTAGGTTTATCTTGAAATTTATGTTAAGGATGAGGGTTAGGGTTAGCGTTAGGGTTAGGTGTTTGGGTTAAGGTTAGGGTTAGGTTTAGGGTTTGGGTTAGGGTTAGGTGTTTCGGTTAATGTTAGGGTCAGGTTTAGGGTAAGGGTTAGGGTTCGGTTTAGGATCAGGCTTAGGGTTAGGATTAGAATTAAGGTTAGTGGTTAGGGTTAGGCTTAGGGTTAAGGTTAGGTTTAGGCTAAAGATCAGGATTTGATTCCGAGTTAGGTGTTAGTGTTTCGGTTAGGTTTAGGGTAGGGTTATATTTAGGGTTAGGTTAAGAGTTAGATTTATGTTTACAGTTAAGGTGAGGGTTTTGGGTAAGTGTTACATTTAGGGTTAGGGTTAGGTTTAGGGCTAGGGCTAGGGTTAGGTTTAGATTTCAGGTTACAGGTTAGAGTTAGGTTTAAGTTTATGGTAGGATAAAGTTAGGGTTAAGGTTTGGTTAGGGTTAGGGTCAGGGTTAGGATTAGGATTAGGTTTAGGGTGAGGGTTAGGGTCAGAGTTATTGTAAGGGTTAGGTTTGGGGTTACAGGTGGGTCAAGGTTAAGGTTACGGTCAGGGTTAAAGTTAGGGTGTGCTTCAGATTAGGGATAGGGTGAAGTTTAAGATAGGGTGAGGGTTAGGGTTATGGCTAAGGTTTGCTTGAGTTTTCAGGTTAGTGTTAAGGTTATGTTTAGGGTTAGGAATAAGTTTATGGGTTCTGTTTACTTTTAGGGTTGGGGTAGATTTTAGGTTAGGGTTAAGTTCAGTGTTACGGTTAGGGTTAGGTTTACGGTTTGTGTTAGGCATTGTGGTTGGTGTGAGGATTAGGTTTAGGATTAGGGTTGGGTAGGGTTAGGATTATGGTTATGGTAAGGTGTTAGGGATTAGAGGAGTAGTTTTGGGTTAGGGCTTGGGTGAGGGTTCCGGTTAGGCATTGTGGTTCTGGTCATGGTTAGGTTTGGTTTAGGGTTAGGGTTAGTTTTATGATTAGGTTTAGGGTTAGTGTTAGAGTTAGGGTTAGGCTTTGGTGCTAGGGGTTAGGTTTTGGGTTAGGGTTAGGGTTATCGCTAGGGCTTAGGTTTTCAGGTGAGTGTTAGGGTTAGGGTTAGGGATAGCATTAGGGTTAGCTTTTGGGGGTACGGTTAGGGGTTAGGTGAGGGTTACAGTTAGTATTGCAGTTAAGGTTAGGTTTTAGGGCAAGTGTTAGGATTAGGGTTAGAGTTAGAGTTAGGGTTAGGTGCAGGGTTAGGTGCAGGGTAAGTTTTAGGTTAAATCCTGGTTTAGGGTTAGAGTTAGTGTCCTATTTATGGTCAGGTTTAGACTTCGGGTTAGGTTTAGGATTAGGTCTATTGTTGGGCTTAGGATTAGGGTTAGGTTCAGAGCTATTGTAAGGCTTAGGTTTAGGGTTACAGATGGACTAGCTTTACGGTTAGAGTTAGGTTTAAGTTAGGGTTTGGGCTAGGTTTACGTTTACGGTTATGGTTAGGGTTAGGATTTGGTTGAAGCTTAGCATAGGCTGAGGGTTACTTTTAGGGTTAGGGCTAGAGTTTGGGTTTGTGTTCAGGTTAGTGTTATGGTTAGATTTAGGGTCCAGTTTAGGGTTAGGGGTTATGCTTAGTGTTAGGGTTAGTTTTAGGTTTAGGGTTAGTGTGAAGTTTAGGTTAAGGGTGAGAGTTAGGGTTAGGGTTAGGATTAGGGTTAGTGTTAGACGTTAGGTTTAGGGTGCTAGTTTTAGGTTTATGATTAGGGTAGGTTTAAGTTTAGGGTGAATGTTAGGGTTAGTGTTCGATTAGGGTTACTGTTCGTGTTAGGGTTACTGTTAGGGTTAGGGATAGCATTAGGTTTAGTGTTAGGAATATAGTTAGGCGTTAGGGTGAGGGTTGGGGATATGGTGAGGGTTAGGTTTAGGTTTACAGTTAAGGTGAGGGTTTAGGGTAATTGTTATGGTTAGGGTTAGAGTTAGGGTCATGGTGAAGTTTCAGGTAATAGTGGGGTTCAGGGTTAATGTTAGATTTAGGGTTAAGGTTAGTGTTAGGGTTAGGTTTAGATTAGGGATAAGGTAGCGGTCAGGTTAGGGTTAAGACTAGGTTTACGGTAAAGTGTAAGGCTAGGTTATGGTTAGGTTTAGAGTTAGTGCTAGGCCTTAGGGTTAGGGTTAAGGTCAGGTTTAGAGTTATTGTTAGGTTTACGGTTAAGGTTAGGGTAGAGTTAAGGTTAAGGTTAAGTTTAAGTTTAGGGTAAGAGTTAGGTTTACGTCAGGTTTAGGGTTAGGATGAGGGATAGGGTTAGGGAAAGGGTTAGGGTTTCGTGTGAGGATTAGTGTTATGTTTACATTAAGCTGATGTTTTTGGGTGCTACAGTAAGGTTCAGGGTTAGAGTTAGGTTAGTTTAGAGTTAGGGCTAGAGTATGGTGATAGTGCTTTAGCCTTAGGTTTAGGGTGAAATTTAGGTTAAGGATGAGGGTTATGGTTGGAGTAGGTGTTTGGATTAATGTTAGGGTCAGGTTTAGGGTTTGGGTTTAGAGTTCAGGTTAGATTCAGGGTTAGGGTTAGATTTAGGTTTAGGGTTAGGGTTAGGTTTAGTGTTAGTTTAGCTTAGGGTTAGGGTTTGAATGAAGTTAGGGTAGGTTTAGGGTTATGGTTAGGTTGAAATTTTGGTTAAGTGTGAGGGTTTGGTTTCGGGTTAGGGTTAGAGTTAGGATTAGTGGTTAAGGTTAGGTTTAGGGTTAAGGTTAGGTTTAGGCTAAGCATTAGGGTTAGAGTTAGGGTTAGTGGTTAGTGTTTCAGTTAGGTTTAGGATAGGGTTATAATTAGGGTTAAGTTTAGGGTTACGGTAAGAGTTAGATTTACGTTTACAGTTAAGGTGAGGGTTTTGCGTAACTGTTACGGTTAGGGTTAGGGCTAGGTTTAGGGTTAGAGTTGGGTTAGGGGTTAGGTTTAGGTTAAGTTTATGGTAGGCTTAATGTTAGGGTTAAGGTTAGGTTAGGGTTACGTCAGGGTTAGGATTAGAATTAGGTTTCGGGCGAGGGTTAGTGTCAGAGTTATTATAAGGGTTAGGTTGAGGGTTACAGATGGGCCAAGGTTAAGGTTAGGGTTAGGTTTAGGGGTAGGATTAGGGTTAAAGTTAGGGTTAGCTTTAGGTTAGGGATAGGGTGAAGTAAAGTAGGGTGAGGGTTAGGGTTATGGCTAAGGTTTGGGTTCGTTTTCAGGTTAGTGTTAAGTTTATGTTTAGGGTTAGGGTTAAGTTTATGGGTTGTGTTTAGTTTTAGGGTTAGGGTTAGATTTTAGGTTAGGGTTAAGTTAAGTGTAACAGTTAGGGTTACGATTTGTGTTAGGCATTGTGGTTGGGGTGAGTGTTAGGTTTATGGTTAGGGTTGGGTAGAGTTAGGATTATGGTTATGGTAAGGTGTTAGGGTTTAGAGGTGTAGTTTAGGGTTAGGGTTTGGGTGAGGGTTTCGGTTAGGCATTGTGGTTCTGGTCATGGTTAAGTTTGGTTCAGTGTTAGGGTTAGGTTTATGATTAGGTTTCGGGTTAGTGTTAGAGTTAGGGTGAGGGATAGTGTTAAGGTTTAGCTTAGGTTTTGGTGTTATAGGTTAGGGTTTGCGTTAGGGTTAGTGTTATCTTTATGGCTTAGGGGTTTCAGGTTAGTGTTGTGGTTAGGGCTAGGGTTAGCATTAGGGTTAGGGTTGTGGGCTACGGTTAGGGGTTAGAGTGAAGGCTACGGTTAGTTTTACAGTTAAGGTGAGGGTTTAGGGTAAGTGTTATGATTAGGGTTAGAGTTCGAGTTAGGGTTAGGTTTAGGGTTAGGGTTAGGTGTAGGGTAATATTTAGGTTTACGTCCAAGTTTAGGGTTAGAGTTAGTGCTGTATTTAGGGTCAGAGCTAGTGTTCTATTTAGGGTCAAGTTTAGAGTTAGGGTTAGGTTTAGGATTAGGATTATGTTTAGGGTTAGGGTTAGGTTCAGGGCTATCGTAAGGGTTAGGTTTAGGGTTTCAGATGGACTAGTGTTATGGTTAGAGTTAGGTTTAAGGTAAGGGTTTTGCTTAGGTTTAGGTTAGGGCTAAGGTTAGGGTTAGGGTTTGGATGATGTTTAGGCTAGGGTGAGGGTTATTTTTATGGTTAGGGCTGGAGTTTGGGTTTGTGCTCACGTTACTTTTAAGGTCAGGTTTAGGGTTTGGATTAGGGTTAGGGGTTATGTTTAGGGTTAGATTTACGAACAGGGTTAGTATTAGTGTGAAGTTCAGGTTAAGTGGGAGGGTTAGGATAAGGGTTAGGATTAGGGTTAGAATTATAATGTTAGACATTAGGTTTAGGGTGTTAGGTTTAGGTTCATGGTTAGGCTAGTCTTAAGTTTAAGGTTAATGTTAGGGTTAGGATTAGATTAGGGTTACTCTTCGTGTTAGAGTTAGGGTTAGGGATAAGTTTAGGGATAGCATTAGGTTTAGGGTTGGGGACACGGTTAAGGGTTAGGGTGTGTGTTAGTGTTAGTTTTACCGTTAAGGAGAGGGTTTAGGTTAATTGTTATGGTTAGGGTTAGAGTTAGAGTTAGGGTTAGGGTTAGGGTGAAGTTTCAGTTAATAGTGAGGGTTAGGGTTAAGGTTAGAGTTAGGGTTAAGGTTAGTGTCAGGGTTAGGTTTAGGGTTAGGGTTACGGTAGGGGTAAGGTTACTGTGAAGGCTAGGTTTACAGTAAAGGGTAGTGCTGGGTTAGGGTTAGGGTTACGTTTAGAGTTATTGTTAGGCTTAAGTTTAGGGTTAGGGTAGAGTTAATGTTAGGGTTAATTTTAGGGTTAGGGTAAGGGTTAGGTTTAGTTCAGGGTTAGGGCTAGGATTAGGGATAGGGTTAGGATTGGGGGATGGGTTAGGGATTCTTGTGAGGGTTGGTGTCAGGTTTACAGTTAAGCTGATGTTTTAGGGTGTTACAGTTAGGGTTAGGGTTAGAGTTAGGGTTAGGACTAGGTTTATGCTTAGGATTAGGGTTAGGGTTAGGGTCAGGGTTAGGTGGACATTTAGTGTCATGTTTAGGTTGTTTTTTTAGTTTTAGGGTTAGGCTTAGTGTGAAGTTTATTTTAATTATGAGGTTTAGGGTTAGGGGTTAGGCTTAGGTTATGTTTAGTTTTAGGTTTGGGGTTAGTGTTAGCGTTAGGGTTAGTTTTAGTTTTGGTTAGGGTTTGAATGAATTTAAGGTAGGTTTAGCGTTATGGTTAGGGTGAAATTTTGGTTAAGGGTGAGGGTTTGTTTTAGGTTTAGGGTTAGGGTTAGAGTTCGGGTGAGTGTTTATGTTTTAGGTTTAAGGTTAAGTTTAGGTTTAGGCTAATGATTAGGTTTCGAGTTAGGGTTAGGGGTTATTGTTTCGGTAAGGTTTAGGGTAGGGTTCTGTTTAGGGTTAAGAATAGTGTTAGGGTAAGAGTTAGAGTTCCATTTACAGTTGAGTGTTTTGGGTGTTACTGTTAGGGTTAGGGCTAGGGTTACAGTTAGAGTTAGGGTTAGAGGTTAGGGTTAGGTGTAAGTTTATGGTAGCCTTAATGTTAGGTTAAGGTTAGGTTAGGGTTAGGGTCAGGGTTAGGATTAGGTTTAGGGTGAGGGTTAGGGTCAGAGATATTGTAAGGGTTAGGTTTAGGGTTACAAGTGGGCCATGGTTAAGGTTAGGGTTAGGTTTAGGGTTAAAGTTAGGGTTAGCTTTAGGTTAGGGATAGGATGAAGTTTAAGATAGGGTGAGGGTTAGGGTTATGGCTAAGGTTTGGGTTAGTTTTCAGGTTAGTGTTAAGGTTATGTTTAGGGTTAGGGTTAAGTTTATGGGTTGTGTTTAGTTTTAGGGTTAGGGTTAGATTTTAGGTTAGGGTTAAGTTTAGTGTAAACAGCTAAGGTTACGGTTTGTGTTAGGCATTGTGGTTGGGGTGAGGTTTAGGTTTAGGGTTAGGGTTGTGTATGCTTAGGATTATGGTTATGGTAAGGTGTTAGGGGTTAGAAGTGTAGTTTAGGGTTAGGGGTGGGTGAGGGTTCTGGTAAAGCATTGTGGTTCTGACCATGGTTAGGTTTGGTTTAGGGTTACGGTTAGGTTTATGATTAGGTTTCAGGTTAGTGTTCGAGTTAGAGTTAAGGTTTGGGTTAGGCTTTGGTGTTAGGGGTTAGGGTTTGGGTTATGGTTAGGTGTAGGGCAATATTTAGGTTTAGGTGCCGGTTTAGTGTTAGAGTCAGTGTTCAATTTAGGGTCAAGGTTAGATTTAGGGTTAGGGTTAGGTTTAGGTCTAGGGTTAGGATTAGGTTTAGGGTTAGGTTCAGGGCTATTGTAAGGGTTAGGTTTAGGGTTACATTTGGACTAGCATTATGGTTAGAGTTATGTTCAAGGATAGGGTTTGGGTTAGGTTTAGGTTTAGGGTTAGGGTTTGGATGAAGTTTAGGATAGGGTGAGGGTTATTTTATGGTTTGGGCTAAAGTTTGGTTTTGTGTTCAGCTTAGTGTTAAGGTTAGGTTTAGGGTTCGGTTTTGGGTTAGGGGTTATGTTTAGGGTTTGGGTTACGCTTTGGTTTAGGGTTAGTGTGAAGTTTAGGTTAAGGGTGAGGGTTAGGATAAAGGTTAGGATTAGGTTTATGGTAAGGTGTTAGTGGTTAGAGGTGTAGTTTAGGGTTAGGGTTTGGGTGAGGGTTCCGGTGAGGAATTGTGGTTCTGGTCATGATTGGGTTTGGTTTAGGTTTATGATTCGGTTTCGGGTTAGTGTTAGAGTTAGGGTTAAGGTTTGGATTAGGCTTTGGTGTTAGGGGTTAGGGTTTGTGTTAGAGTTAGGGTTATCGTTAGGGCTCAGGGGTTTCAGGTTAGTTTTAGGGTTAAGGTTAGGGATTGCATTAGGGTTAGGTTTGGGGGATACGGTTAGGGGTTAGGGTGAGGGTTACGGTTAGTTTTACAGTTAAAGTGTGGGTTTAGGATAAGTGTTATGATTAGGGTTAGAGTTGGAGTTATTTTTAGGTTTAGGGTTAGGTGTAGGGGAAGATTTAGGTTTAGGTCCAGGTTTAGGGTTAGAGTTAGTGTTCTCTCTAGGGTCAAGGGTGCAGTTAGGGTTAGGTTAGGATTAGGCCTAGGGCTAGGATTAGTTTTAGGGTTAATTTCAGGGCTATTGTAACGGTTAGGTTTAGGGTTACAGATGGACTAGCGCTATGGTTAGAGGTAGGTTTAAGGTTAGGGTTTGGGTTAGGTTTAGGTTTAAGGTAGTGTTAGAGTGTGGATGAAGTTTAGGATAGGGTGAGGGTTATTTTTATGGTTAGGGCTAGAGTTTGGGTTTGTGTTCAGGTTAGCTTTAAGGTTAGGGTTCAGGTTAGGGTTAGGGGTTATGTTTAGGGTTAGGGTTATGTTTTGGTTTAGGGTTAGTGTGAAGTTTAGGTTAAGGGTGAGGGTTAGGATAAGAGTTAGAATTAGGGTTAGGATTATAGTTAGTGTTAGAGGTTAGATTTAGGATGCTAACGTTAGGTTTATGGTTAGGGTTGGGTTCATGTTAGAGTTAGGGTTAGATTAGGTTTAATGCTCGTGTTTGGGTTAGGGATAGGGTTACGGATAGCATTAGGTTTAGGTTTGGGGATACGGTTAGGGGTTAGGGTGAGGGTTGTGGTTAGGGTGTGGGTTAGGGTTAGGTTTACAGTTAAGGTGAGGGTTTAGGGTAAGTGTTATAGTTAGGGTTCGAGTTAGGGTTTGGGTTAGGTTTAGGGTGAAGTTTCAGTTAATAGTCAGGGTCAGGGTAAGGGTTAGGGTTAAGACTACAGTTAGGGTTAAGTTTAGTGTTAGGGTTAGGGTTAGGGTAGGGGTAAGGTTAGGGTTAAGGCTAGGTTTACGGTAAAGGGTAGGGCTAGGTTAGGGTTAGGTTTAGAGTTAGAGCTAGTACTAGGGTTTAGGGTAAGAGGTAGGGTCAGGTTTAGAGTTTTTGTTAGTTTTAGGGTGGAGTTAAGGTTAAGTTTAGCGTTAGGGTAAGTGTTAGGTTTAGGTCAGGGTTAAGGTTAGGATTAGGGTTAGGGTTAGGGAAAGGGTTAGGTGTTCGTGGGAGGGTTAGTGTTAGGTTTACACTTAAGCTGATGTTTTACAGTGTTACGGTTAGGTCAGGGTTGTAGTTAGGGTTAGGATGAGGTTTAGGTTTAGGGCTATATTTAGGGGATAGTTTAGGGTTAGGTTTAGTTTTAGGGTTAAGGTTAGGCTTAGGTTTATCTTGAAATTTATGTTAAGGATGAGGGTTAGGGTTAGCGTTAGGGTTAGGTGTTTGGGTTAAGGTTAGGGTTAGGTTTAGGGTTTGGGTTAGGGTTAGGTGTTTCGGTTAATGTTAGGGTCAGGTTTAGGGTAAGGGTTAGGGTTCGGTTTAGGATCAGGCTTAGGGTTAGGATTAGAATTAAGGTTAGTGGTTAGGGTTAGGCTTAGGGTTAAGGTTAGGTTTAGGCTAAAGATCAGGATTTGATTCCGAGTTAGGTGTTAGTGTTTCGGTTAGGTTTAGGGTAGGGTTATATTTAGGGTTAGGTTAAGAGTTAGATTTATGTTTACAGTTAAGGTGAGGGTTTTGGGTAAGTGTTACATTTAGGGTTAGGGTTAGGTTTAGGGCTAGGGCTAGGGTTAGGTTTAGATTTCAGGTTACAGGTTAGAGTTAGGTTTAAGTTTATGGTAGGATAAAGTTAGGGTTAAGGTTTGGTTAGGGTTAGGGTCAGGGTTAGGATTAGGATTAGGTTTAGGGTGAGGGTTAGGGTCAGAGTTATTGTAAGGGTTAGGTTTGGGGTTACAGGTGGGTCAAGGTTAAGGTTACGGTCAGGGTTAAAGTTAGGGTGTGCTTCAGATTAGGGATAGGGTGAAGTTTAAGATAGGGTGAGGGTTAGGGTTATGGCTAAGGTTTGCTTGAGTTTTCAGGTTAGTGTTAAGGTTATGTTTAGGGTTAGGAATAAGTTTATGGGTTCTGTTTACTTTTAGGGTTGGGGTAGATTTTAGGTTAGGGTTAAGTTCAGTGTTACGGTTAGGGTTAGGTTTACGGTTTGTGTTAGGCATTGTGGTTGGTGTGAGGATTAGGTTTAGGATTAGGGTTGGGTAGGGTTAGGATTATGGTTATGGTAAGGTGTTAGGGATTAGAGGAGTAGTTTTGGGTTAGGGCTTGGGTGAGGGTTCCGGTTAGGCATTGTGGTTCTGGTCATGGTTAGGTTTGGTTTAGGGTTAGGGTTAGTTTTATGATTAGGTTTAGGGTTAGTGTTAGAGTTAGGGTTAGGCTTTGGTGCTAGGGGTTAGGTTTTGGGTTAGGGTTAGGGTTATCGCTAGGGCTTAGGTTTTCAGGTGAGTGTTAGGGTTAGGGTTAGGGATAGCATTAGGGTTAGCTTTTGGGGGTACGGTTAGGGGTTAGGTGAGGGTTACAGTTAGTATTGCAGTTAAGGTTAGGTTTTAGGGCAAGTGTTAGGATTAGGGTTAGAGTTAGAGTTAGGGTTAGGTGCAGGGTTAGGTGCAGGGTAAGTTTTAGGTTAAATCCTGGTTTAGGGATAGAGTTAGTGTCCTATTTAGGGTCAGGTTTAGACTTCGGGTTAGGTTTAGGATTAGGTCTATTGTTGGGCTTAGGATTAGGGTTAGGTTCAGAGCTATTGTAAGGCTTAGGTTTAGGGTTACAGATGGACTAGCTTTACGGTTAGAGTTAGGTTTAAGTTAGGGTTTGGGCTAGGTTTACGTTTACGGTTATGGTTAGGGTTAGGATTTGGTTGAAGTTTAGCATAGGCTGAGGGTTACTTTTAGGGTTAGGGCTAGAGTTTGGGTTTGTGTTCAGGTTAGTGTTATGGTTAGATTTAGGGTCCAGTTTAGGGTTAGGGGTTAGGTTTAGTGTTAGGGTTAGTTTTAGGTTTAGGGTTAGTGTGAAGTTTAGGTTAAGGGTGAGAGTTAGGGTTAGGGTTAGGATTAGGGTTAGTGTTAGACGTTAGGTTTAGGGTGCTAGTTTTAGGTTTATGATTAGGGTAGGTTTAAGTTTAGGGTGAATGTTAGGGTTAGTGTTCGATTAGGGTTACTGTTCGTGTTAGGGTTTCTGTTAGGGTTAGGGATAGCATTAGGTTTAGTGTTAGGAATATAGTTAGGCGTTAGGGTGAGGGTTGGGGATATGGTGAGGGTTAGGTTTAGGTTTACAGTTAAGGTGAGGGTTTAGGGTAATTGTTATGGTTAGGGTTAGAGTTAGGGTCATGGTGAAGTTTCAGGTAATAGTGGGGTTCAGGGTTAATGTTAGATTTAGGGTTAAGGTTAGTGTTAGGGTTAGGTTTAGATTAGGGATAAGGTAGCGGTCAGGTTAGGGTTAAGACTAGGTTTACGGTAAAGTGTAAGGCTAGGTTATGGTTAGGTTTAGAGTTAGTGCTAGGCCTTAGGGTTAGGGTTAAGGTCAGGTTTAGAGTTATTGTTAGGTTTACGGTTAAGGTTAGGGTAGAGTTAAGGTTAAGGTTAAGTTTAAGTTTAGGGTAAGAGTTAGGTTTACGTCAGGTTTAGGGTTAGGATGAGGGATAGGGTTAGGGAAAGGGTTAGGGTTTCGTGTGAGGATTAGTGTTATGTTTACATTAAGCTGATGTTTTTGGGTGCTACAGTAAGGTTCAGGGTTAGAGTTAGGTTAGTTTAGAGTTAGGGCTAGAGTATGGTGATAGTGCTTTAGGCTTAGGTTTAGGGTGAAATTTAGGTTAAGGATGAGGGTTAGGGTTGGGGTAGGTGTTTGGATTAATGTTAGGGTCAGGTTTAGGGTTTTGGTTTAGAGTTCAGGTTAGATTCAGGGTTAGGGTTAGATTTAGGTTTAGGGTTAGGGTTAGGTTTAGTGTTAGTTTAGCTTAGGGTTAGGGTTTGAATGAAGTTAGGGTAGGTTTAGGGTTATGGTTAGGTTGAAATTTTGGTTAAGTGTGAGGGTTTGGTTTCGGGTTAGGGTTAGAGTTAGGATTAGTGGTTAAGGTTAGGTTTAGGGTTAAGGTTAGGTTTAGGCTAAGCATTAGGGTTAGAGTTAGGGTTAGTGGTTAGTGTTTCAGTTAGGTTTAGGATAGGGTTATAATTAGGGTTAAGTTTAGGGTTACGGTAAGTGTTAGATTTACGTTTGCAGTTAAGGTGAGGGTTTTGCGTAACTGTTACGGTTAGGGTTAGGGCTAGGTTTAGGGTTAGATTTGGATTAGGGGTTAGGTTTAGGTTAAGTTTATGGTAGGCTAAAGTTAGGGTTAAGGTTAGGTTAGGGTTACGTCAGGGTTAGGATTAGAATTAGGTTTCGGGCGAGGGTTAGTGTCAGAGTTATTATAAGGGTTAGGTTGAGGGTTACAGATGGGCCAAGGTTAAGGTTAGGGTTAGGTTTAGGGGTAGGATTAGGGTTAAAGTTAGGGTTAGCTTTAGGTTAGGGATAGGGTGAAGTAAAGTAGGGTGAGGGTTAGGGTTATGGCTAAGGTTTGGGTTCGTTTTCAGGTTAGTGTTAAGTTTATGTTTAGGGTTAGGGTTAAGTTTATGGGTTGTGTTTAGTTTTAGGGTTAGGGTTAGATTTTAGGTTAGGGTTAAGTTAAGTGTAACAGTTAGGGTTACGATTTGTGTTAGGCATTGTGGTTGGGGTGAGTGTTAGGTTTATGGTTAGGGTTGGGTAGAGTTAGGATTATGGTTATGGTAAGGTGTTAGGGTTTAGAGGTGTAGTTTAGGGTTAGGGTTTGGGTGAGGGTTTCGGTTAGGCATTGTGGTTCTGGTCATGGTTAAGTTTGGTTCAGTGTTAGGGTTAGGTTTATGATTAGGTTTCGGGTTAGTGTTAGAGTTAGGGTGAGGGATAGTGTTAAGGTTTAGCTTAGGTTTTGGTGTTATAGGTTAGGGTTTGCGTTAGGGTTAGTGTTATCTTTATGGCTTAGGGGTTTCAGGTTAGTGTTGTGGTTAGGGCTAGGGTTAGCATTAGGGTTAGGGTTGTGGGCTACGGTTAGGGGTTAGAGTGAAGGCTACGGTTAGTTTTACAGTTAAGGTGAGGGTTTAGGGTAAGTGTTATGATTAGGGTTAGAGTTCGAGTTAGGGTTAGGTTTAGGGTTAGGGTTAGGTGTAGGGTAATATTTAGGTTTACGTCCAAGTTTAGGGTTAGAGTTAGTGCTGTATTTAGGGTCAGAGCTAGTGTTCTATTTAGGGTCAAGTTTAGAGTTAGGGTTAGGTTTAGGATTAGGATTATGTTTAGGGTTAGGGTTAGGTTCAGGGCTATCGTAAGGGTTAGGTTTAGGGTTTCAGATGGACTAGTGTTATGGTTAGAGTTAGGTTTAAGGTAAGGGTTTTGCTTAGGTTTAGGTTAGGGCTAAGGTTAGGGTTAGGGTTTGGATGATGTTTAGGCTAGGGTGAGGGTTATTTTTATGGTTAGGGCTGGAGTTTGGGTTTGTGCTCACGTTACTTTTAAGGTCAGGTTTAGGGTTTGGATTAGGGTTAGGGGTTATGTTTAGGGTTCGATTTACGAACAGGGTTAGTATTAGTGTGAAGTTCAGGTTAAGTGGGAGGGTTAGGATAAGGGTTAGGATTAGGGTTAGAATTATAATGTTAGACATTAGGTTTAGGGTGTTAGGTTTAGGTTCATGGTTAGGCTAGTCTTAAGTTTAAGGTTAATGTTAGGGTTAGGATTAGATTAGGGTTACTCTTCGTGTTAGAGTTAGGGTTAGGGATAAGTTTAGGGATAGCATTAGGTTTAGGGTTGGGGACACGGTTAAGGGTTAGGGTGTGTGTTAGTGTTAGTTTTACCGTTAAGGAGAGGGTTTAGGTTAATTGTTATGGTTAGGGTTAGAGTTAGAGTTAGGGTTAGGGTTAGGGTGAAGTTTCAGTTAATAGTGAGGGTTAGGGTTAAGGTTAGAGTTAGGGTTAAGGTTAGTGTCAGGGTTAGGTTTAGGGTTAGGGTTACGGTAGGGGTAAGGTTACTGTGAAGGCTAGGTTTACAGTAAAGGGTAGTGCTGGGTTAGGGTTAGGGTTACGTTTAGAGTTATTGTTAGGCTTAAGTTTAGGGTTAGGGTAGAGTTAATGTTAGGGTTAATTTTAGGGTTAGGGTAAGGGTTAGGTTTAGTTCAGGGTTAGGGCTAGGATTAGGGATAGGGTTAGGATTGGGGGATGGGTTAGGGATTCTTGTGAGGGTTGGTGTCAGGTTTACAGTTAAGCTGATGTTTTAGTTTGTTACAGTTAGGGTTAGAGTTAGAGTTAGGGTTAGGATTAGGTTTATGCTTAGGGTTAGGGTTAGGGTCAGGGTTAGGTGGAGATTTAGTGTCATGTTTAGGTTGTTTTTTTAGTTTTAGGGTTAGGCTTAGTGTGAAGTTTATTTTAATTAGGAGGTTTAGGGTTAGGGGTTAGGCTTAGGTTATGTTTAGTTTTAGGTTTGGGGTTAGCGTTAGCGTTAGGGTTAGTTTTAGTTTTGGTTAGGGTTTGAATGAATTTAAGGTAGGTTTAGCGTTATGGTTAGGGTGAAATTTTGGTTAAGGGTGAGGGTTTGTTTTAGGTTTAGGGTTAGGGTTAGAGTTCGGGTGAGTGTTTATGTTTTAGGTTTAAGGTTAAGTTTAGGTTTAGGCTAATGATTAGGTTTCGAGTTAGGGTTAGGGGTTATTGTTTCGGTAAGGTTTAGGGTAGGGTTCTGTTTAGGGTTAAGAATAGTGTTAGGGTAAGAGTTAGAGTTCCATTTACAGTTGAGTGTTTTGGGTGTTACTGTTAGGGTTAGGGCTAGGGTTACAGTTAGAGTTAGGGTTAGAGGTTAGGGTTAGGTGTAAGTTTATGGTAGCCTTAATGTTAGGTTAAGGTTAGGTTAGGGTTAGGGTCAGGGTTAGGATTAGGTTTAGGGTGAGGGTTAGGGTCAGAGATATTGTAAGGGTTAGGTTTAGGGTTACAAGTGGGCCATGGTTAAGGTTAGGGTTAGGTTTAGGGTTAAAGTTAGGGTTAGCTTTAGGTTAGGGATAGGATGAAGTTTAAGATAGGGTGAGGGTTAGGGTTATGGCTAAGGTTTGGGTTAGTTTTCAGGTTAGTGTTAAGGTTATGTTTAGGGTTAGGGTTAAGTTTATGGGTTGTGTTTAGTTTTAGGGTTAGGGTTAGATTTTAGGTTAGGGTTAAGTTTAGTGTAAACAGCTAAGGTTACGGTTTGTGTTAGGCATTGTGGTTGGGGTGAGGTTTAGGTTTAGGGTTAGGGTTGTGTATGCTTAGGATTATGGTTATGGTAAGGTGTTAGGGGTTAGAAGTGTAGTTTAGGGTTAGGGGTGGGTGAGGGTTCTGGTAAAGCATTGTGGTTCTGACCATGGTTAGGTTTGGTTTAGGGTTACGGTTAGGTTTATGATTAGGTTTCAGGTTAGTGTTCGAGTTAGAGTTAAGGTTTGGGTTAGGCTTTGGTGTTAGGGGTTAGGGTTTGGGTTATGGTTAGGTGTAGGGCAATATTTAGGTTTAGGTGCCGGTTTAGTGTTAGAGTCAGTGTTCAATTTAGGGTCAAGGTTAGATTTAGGGTTAGGGTTAGGTTTAGGTCTAGGGTTAGGATTAGGTTTAGGGTTAGGTTCAGGGCTATTGTAAGGGTTAGGTTTAGGGTTACATTTGGACTAGCATTATGGTTAGAGTTATGTTCAAGGATAGGGTTTGGGTTAGGTTTAGGTTTAGGGTTAGGGTTTGGATGAAGTTTAGGATAGGGTGAGGGTTATTTTATGGTTTGGGCTAAAGTTTGGTTTTGTGTTCAGCTTAGTGTTAAGGTTAGGTTTAGGGTTCGGTTTTGGGTTAGGGGTTATGTTTAGGGTTTGGGTTACGCTTTGGTTTAGGGTTAGTGTGAAGTTTAGGTTAAGGGTGAGGGTTAGGATAAAGGTTAGGATTAGGTTTATGGTAAGGTGTTAGTGGTTAGAGGTGTAGTTTAGGGTTAGGGTTTGGGTGAGGGTTCCGGTGAGGAATTGTGGTTCTGGTCATGATTGGGTTTGGTTTAGGTTTATGATTCGGTTTCGGGTTAGTGTTAGAGTTAGGGTTAAGGTTTGGATTAGGCTTTGGTGTTAGGGGTTAGGGTTTGTGTTAGAGTTAGGGTTATCGTTAGGGCTCAGGGGTTTCAGGTTAGTTTTAGGGTTAAGGTTAGGGATTGCATTAGGGTTAGGTTTGGGGGATACGGTTAGGGGTTAGGGTGAGGGTTACGGTTAGTTTTACAGTTAAAGTGTGGGTTTAGGATAAGTGTTATGATTAGGGTTAGAGTTGGAGTTATTTTTAGGTTTAGGGTTAGGTGTAGGGGAAGATTTAGGTTTAGGTCCAGGTTTAGGGTTAGAGTTAGTGTTCTCTCTAGGGTCAAGGGTGCAGTTAGGGTTAGGTTAGGATTAGGCCTAGGGCTAGGATTAGTTTTAGGGTTAATTTCAGGGCTATTGTAACGGTTAGGTTTAGGGTTACAGATGGACTAGCGCTATGGTTAGAGGTAGGTTTAAGGTTAGGGTTTGGGTTAGGTTTAGGTTTAAGGTAGTGTTAGAGTGTGGATGAAGTTTAGGATAGGGTGAGGGTTATTTTTATGGTTAGGGCTAGAGTTTGGGTTTGTGTTCAGGTTAGCTTTAAGCTTAGGGTTCAGGTTAGGGTTAGGGGTTATGTTTAGGGTTAGGGTTATGTTTTGGTTTAGGGTTAGTGTGAAGTTTAGGTTAAGGGTGAGGGTTAGGATAAGAGTTAGAATTAGGGTTAGGATTATAGTTAGTGTTAGAGGTTAGATTTAGGATGCTAACGTTAGGTTTATGGTTAGGGTTGGGTTCATGTTAGAGTTAGGGTTAGATTAGGTTTAATGCTCGTGTTTGGGTTAGGGATAGGGTTACGGATAGCATTAGGTTTAGGTTTGGGGATACGGTTAGGGGTTAGGGTGAGGGTTGTGGTTAGGGTGTGGGTTAGGGTTAGGTTTACAGTTAAGGTGAGGGTTTAGGGTAAGTGTTATAGTTAGGGTTCGAGTTAGGGTTTGGGTTAGGTTTAGGGTGAAGTTTCAGTTAATAGTCAGGGTCAGGGTAAGGGTTAGGGTTAAGACTACAGTTAGGGTTAAGTTTAGTGTTAGGGTTAGGGTTAGGGTAGGGGTAAGGTTAGGGTTAAGGCTAGGTTTACGGTAAAGGGTAGGGCTAGGTTAGGGTTAGGTTTAGAGTTAGAGCTAGTACTAGGGTTTAGGGTAAGAGGTAGGGTCAGGTTTAGAGTTTTTGTTAGTTTTAGGGTGGAGTTAAGGTTAAGTTTAGCGTTAGGGTAAGTGTTAGGTTTAGGTCAGGGTTAAGGTTAGGATTAGGGTTAGGGTTAGGGAAAGGGTTAGGTGTTCGTGGGAGGGTTAGTGTTAGGTTTACACTTAAGCTGATGTTTTACAGTGTTACGGTTAGGTCAGGGTTGTAGTTAGGGTTAGGATGAGGTTTAGGTTTAGGGCTATATTTAGGGGATAGTTTAGGGTTAGGTTTAGTTTTAGGGTTAAGGTTAGGCTTAGGTTTATCTTGAAATTTATGTTAAGGATGAGGGTTAGGGTTAGCGTTAGGGTTAGGTGTTTGGGTTAAGGTTAGGGTTAGGTTTAGGGTTTGGGTTAGGGTTAGGTGTTTCGGTTAATGTTAGGGTCAGGTTTAGGGTAAGGGTTAGGGTTCGGTTTAGGATCAGGCTTAGGGTTAGGATTAGAATTAAGGTTAGTGGTTAGGGTTAGGCTTAGGGTTAAGGTTAGGTTTAGGCTAAAGATCAGGATTTGATTCCGAGTTAGGTGTTAGTGTTTCGGTTAGGTTTAGGGTAGGGTTATATTTAGGGTTAGGTTAAGAGTTAGATTTATGTTTACAGTTAAGGTGAGGGTTTTGGGTAAGTGTTACATTTAGGGTTAGGGTTAGGTTTAGGGCTAGGGCTAGGGTTAGGTTTAGATTTCAGGTTACAGGTTAGAGTTAGGTTTAAGTTTATGGTAGGATAAAGTTAGGGTTAAGGTTTGGTTAGGGTTAGGGTCAGGGTTAGGATTAGGATTAGGTTTAGGGTGAGGGTTAGGGTCAGAGTTATTGTAAGGGTTAGGTTTGGGGTTACAGGTGGGTCAAGGTTAAGGTTACGGTCAGGGTTAAAGTTAGGGTGTGCTTCAGATTAGGGATAGGGTGAAGTTTAAGATAGGGTGAGGGTTAGGGTTATGGCTAAGGTTTGCTTGAGTTTTCAGGTTAGTGTTAAGGTTATGTTTAGGGTTAGGAATAAGTTTATGGGTTCTGTTTACTTTTAGGGTTGGGGTAGATTTTAGGTTAGGGTTAAGTTCAGTGTTACGGTTAGGGTTAGGTTTACGGTTTGTGTTAGGCATTGTGGTTGGTGTGAGGATTAGGTTTAGGATTAGGGTTGGGTAGGGTTAGGATTATGGTTATGGTAAGGTGTTAGGGATTAGAGGAGTAGTTTTGGGTTAGGGCTTGGGTGAGGGTTCCGGTTAGGCATTGTGGTTCTGGTCATGGTTAGGTTTGGTTTAGGGTTAGGGTTAGTTTTATGATTAGGTTTAGGGTTAGTGTTAGAGTTAGGGTTAGGCTTTGGTGCTAGGGGTTAGGTTTTGGGTTAGGGTTAGGGTTATCGCTAGGGCTTAGGTTTTCAGGTGAGTGTTAGGGTTAGGGTTAGGGATAGCATTAGGGTTAGCTTTTGGGGGTACGGTTAGGGGTTAGGTGAGGGTTACAGTTAGTATTGCAGTTAAGGTTAGGTTTTAGGGCAAGTGTTAGGATTAGGGTTAGAGTTAGAGTTAGGGTTAGGTGCAGGGTTAGGTGCAGGGTAAGTTTTAGGTTAAATCCTGGTTTAGGGTTAGAGTTAGTGTCCTATTTAGGGTCAGGTTTAGACTTCGGGTTAGGTTTAGGATTAGGTCTATTGTTGGGCTTAGGATTAGGGTTAGGTTCAGAGCTATTGTAAGGCTTAGGTTTAGGGTTACAGATGGACTAGCTTTACGGTTAGAGTTAGGTTTAAGTTAGGGTTTGGGCTAGGTTTACGTTTACGGTTATGGTTAGGGTTAGGATTTGGTTGAAGCTTAGCATAGGCTGAGGGTTACTTTTAGGGTTAGGGCTAGAGTTTGGGTTTGTGTTCAGGTTAGTGTTATGGTTAGATTTAGGGTCCAGTTTAGGGTTAGGGGTTATGCTTAGTGTTAGGGTTAGTTTTAGGTTTAGGGTTAGTGTGAAGTTTAGGTTAAGGGTGAGAGTTAGGGTTAGGGTTAGGATTAGGGTTAGTGTTAGACGTTAGGTTTAGGGTGCTAGTTTTAGGTTTATGATTAGGGTAGGTTTAAGTTTAGGGTGAATGTTAGGGTTAGTGTTCGATTAGGGTTACTGTTCGTGTTAGGGTTACTGTTAGGGTTAGGGATAGCATTAGGTTTAGTGTTAGGAATATAGTTAGGCGTTAGGGTGAGGGTTGGGGATATGGTGAGGGTTAGGTTTAGGTTTACAGTTAAGGTGAGGGTTTAGGGTAATTGTTATGGTTAGGGTTAGAGTTAGGGTCATGGTGAAGTTTCAGGTAATAGTGGGGTTCAGGGTTAATGTTAGATTTAGGGTTAAGGTTAGTGTTAGGGTTAGGTTTAGATTAGGGATAAGGTAGCGGTCAGGTTAGGGTTAAGACTAGGTTTACGGTAAAGTGTAAGGCTAGGTTATGGTTAGGTTTAGAGTTAGTGCTAGGCCTTAGGGTTAGGGTTAAGGTCAGGTTTAGAGTTATTGTTAGGTTTACGGTTAAGGTTAGGGTAGAGTTAAGGTTAAGGTTAAGTTTAAGTTTAGGGTAAGAGTTAGGTTTACGTCAGGTTTAGGGTTAGGATGAGGGATAGGGTTAGGGAAAGGGTTAGGGTTTCGTGTGAGGATTAGTGTTATGTTTACATTAAGCTGATGTTTTTGGGTGCTACAGTAAGGTTCAGGGTTAGAGTTAGGTTAGTTTAGAGTTAGGGCTAGAGTATGGTGATAGTGCTTTAGCCTTAGGTTTAGGGTGAAATTTAGGTTAAGGATGAGGGTTATGGTTGGAGTAGGTGTTTGGATTAATGTTAGGGTCAGGTTTAGGGTTTGGGTTTAGAGTTCAGGTTAGATTCAGGGTTAGGGTTAGATTTAGGTTTAGGGTTAGGGTTAGGTTTAGTGTTAGTTTAGCTTAGGGTTAGGGTTTGAATGAAGTTAGGGTAGGTTTAGGGTTATGGTTAGGTTGAAATTTTGGTTAAGTGTGAGGGTTTGGTTTCGGGTTAGGGTTAGAGTTAGGATTAGTGGTTAAGGTTAGGTTTAGGGTTAAGGTTAGGTTTAGGCTAAGCATTAGGGTTAGAGTTAGGGTTAGTGGTTAGTGTTTCAGTTAGGTTTAGGATAGGGTTATAATTAGGGTTAAGTTTAGGGTTACGGTAAGAGTTAGATTTACGTTTACAGTTAAGGTGAGGGTTTTGCGTAACTGTTACGGTTAGGGTTAGGGCTAGGTTTAGGGTTAGAGTTGGGTTAGGGGTTAGGTTTAGGTTAAGTTTATGGTAGGCTTAATGTTAGGGTTAAGGTTAGGTTAGGGTTACGTCAGGGTTAGGATTAGAATTAGGTTTCGGGCGAGGGTTAGTGTCAGAGTTATTATAAGGGTTAGGTTGAGGGTTACAGATGGGCCAAGGTTAAGGTTAGGGTTAGGTTTAGGGGTAGGATTAGGGTTAAAGTTAGGGTTAGCTTTAGGTTAGGGATAGGGTGAAGTAAAGTAGGGTGAGGGTTAGGGTTATGGCTAAGGTTTGGGTTCGTTTTCAGGTTAGTGTTAAGTTTATGTTTAGGGTTAGGGTTAAGTTTATGGGTTGTGTTTAGTTTTAGGGTTAGGGTTAGATTTTAGGTTAGGGTTAAGTTAAGTGTAACAGTTAGGGTTACGATTTGTGTTAGGCATTGTGGTTGGGGTGAGTGTTAGGTTTATGGTTAGGGTTGGGTAGAGTTAGGATTATGGTTATGGTAAGGTGTTAGGGTTTAGAGGTGTAGTTTAGGGTTAGGGTTTGGGTGAGGGTTTCGGTTAGGCATTGTGGTTCTGGTCATGGTTAAGTTTGGTTCAGTGTTAGGGTTAGGTTTATGATTAGGTTTCGGGTTAGTGTTAGAGTTAGGGTGAGGGATAGTGTTAAGGTTTAGCTTAGGTTTTGGTGTTATAGGTTAGGGTTTGCGTTAGGGTTAGTGTTATCTTTATGGCTTAGGGGTTTCAGGTTAGTGTTGTGGTTAGGGCTAGGGTTAGCATTAGGGTTAGGGTTGTGGGCTACGGTTAGGGGTTAGAGTGAAGGCTACGGTTAGTTTTACAGTTAAGGTGAGGGTTTAGGGTAAGTGTTATGATTAGGGTTAGAGTTCGAGTTAGGGTTAGGTTTAGGGTTAGGGTTAGGTGTAGGGTAATATTTAGGTTTACGTCCAAGTTTAGGGTTAGAGTTAGTGCTGTATTTAGGGTCAGAGCTAGTGTTCTATTTAGGGTCAAGTTTAGAGTTAGGGTTAGGTTTAGGATTAGGATTATGTTTAGGGTTAGGGTTAGGTTCAGGGCTATCGTAAGGGTTAGGTTTAGGGTTTCAGATGGACTAGTGTTATGGTTAGAGTTAGGTTTAAGGTAAGGGTTTTGCTTAGGTTTAGGTTAGGGCTAAGGTTAGGGTTAGGGTTTGGATGATGTTTAGGCTAGGGTGAGGGTTATTTTTATGGTTAGGGCTGGAGTTTGGGTTTGTGCTCACGTTACTTTTAAGGTCAGGTTTAGGGTTTGGATTAGGGTTAGGGGTTATGTTTAGGGTTAGATTTACGAACAGGGTTAGTATTAGTGTGAAGTTCAGGTTAAGTGGGAGGGTTAGGATAAGGGTTAGGATTAGGGTTAGAATTATAATGTTAGACATTAGGTTTAGGGTGTTAGGTTTAGGTTCATGGTTAGGCTAGTCTTAAGTTTAAGGTTAATGTTAGGGTTAGGATTAGATTAGGGTTACTCTTCGTGTTAGAGTTAGGGTTAGGGATAAGTTTAGGGATAGCATTAGGTTTAGGGTTGGGGACACGGTTAAGGGTTAGGGTGTGTGTTAGTGTTAGTTTTACCGTTAAGGAGAGGGTTTAGGTTAATTGTTATGGTTAGGGTTAGAGTTAGAGTTAGGGTTAGGGTTAGGGTGAAGTTTCAGTTAATAGTGAGGGTTAGGGTTAAGGTTAGAGTTAGGGTTAAGGTTAGTGTCAGGGTTAGGTTTAGGGTTAGGGTTACGGTAGGGGTAAGGTTACTGTGAAGGCTAGGTTTACAGTAAAGGGTAGTGCTGGGTTAGGGTTAGGGTTACGTTTAGAGTTATTGTTAGGCTTAAGTTTAGGGTTAGGGTAGAGTTAATGTTAGGGTTAATTTTAGGGTTAGGGTAAGGGTTAGGTTTAGTTCAGGGTTAGGGCTAGGATTAGGGATAGGGTTAGGATTGGGGGATGGGTTAGGGATTCTTGTGAGGGTTGGTGTCAGGTTTACAGTTAAGCTGATGTTTTAGGGTGTTACAGTTAGGGTTAGGGTTAGAGTTAGGGTTAGGACTAGGTTTATGCTTAGGATTAGGGTTAGGGTTAGGGTCAGGGTTAGGTGGACATTTAGTGTCATGTTTAGGTTGTTTTTTTAGTTTTAGGGTTAGGCTTAGTGTGAAGTTTATTTTAATTATGAGGTTTAGGGTTAGGGGTTAGGCTTAGGTTATGTTTAGTTTTAGGTTTGGGGTTAGTGTTAGCGTTAGGGTTAGTTTTAGTTTTGGTTAGGGTTTGAATGAATTTAAGGTAGGTTTAGCGTTATGGTTAGGGTGAAATTTTGGTTAAGGGTGAGGGTTTGTTTTAGGTTTAGGGTTAGGGTTAGAGTTCGGGTGAGTGTTTATGTTTTAGGTTTAAGGTTAAGTTTAGGTTTAGGCTAATGATTAGGTTTCGAGTTAGGGTTAGGGGTTATTGTTTCGGTAAGGTTTAGGGTAGGGTTCTGTTTAGGGTTAAGAATAGTGTTAGGGTAAGAGTTAGAGTTCCATTTACAGTTGAGTGTTTTGGGTGTTACTGTTAGGGTTAGGGCTAGGGTTACAGTTAGAGTTAGGGTTAGAGGTTAGGGTTAGGTGTAAGTTTATGGTAGCCTTAATGTTAGGTTAAGGTTAGGTTAGGGTTAGGGTCAGGGTTAGGATTAGGTTTAGGGTGAGGGTTAGGGTCAGAGATATTGTAAGGGTTAGGTTTAGGGTTACAAGTGGGCCATGGTTAAGGTTAGGGTTAGGTTTAGGGTTAAAGTTAGGGTTAGCTTTAGGTTAGGGATAGGATGAAGTTTAAGATAGGGTGAGGGTTAGGGTTATGGCTAAGGTTTGGGTTAGTTTTCAGGTTAGTGTTAAGGTTATGTTTAGGGTTAGGGTTAAGTTTATGGGTTGTGTTTAGTTTTAGGGTTAGGGTTAGATTTTAGGTTAGGGTTAAGTTTAGTGTAAACAGCTAAGGTTACGGTTTGTGTTAGGCATTGTGGTTGGGGTGAGGTTTAGGTTTAGGGTTAGGGTTGTGTATGCTTAGGATTATGGTTATGGTAAGGTGTTAGGGGTTAGAAGTGTAGTTTAGGGTTAGGGGTGGGTGAGGGTTCTGGTAAAGCATTGTGGTTCTGACCATGGTTAGGTTTGGTTTAGGGTTACGGTTAGGTTTATGATTAGGTTTCAGGTTAGTGTTCGAGTTAGAGTTAAGGTTTGGGTTAGGCTTTGGTGTTAGGGGTTAGGGTTTGGGTTATGGTTAGGTGTAGGGCAATATTTAGGTTTAGGTGCCGGTTTAGTGTTAGAGTCAGTGTTCAATTTAGGGTCAAGGTTAGATTTAGGGTTAGGGTTAGGTTTAGGTCTAGGGTTAGGATTAGGTTTAGGGTTAGGTTCAGGGCTATTGTAAGGGTTAGGTTTAGGGTTACATTTGGACTAGCATTATGGTTAGAGTTATGTTCAAGGATAGGGTTTGGGTTAGGTTTAGGTTTAGGGTTAGGGTTTGGATGAAGTTTAGGATAGGGTGAGGGTTATTTTATGGTTTGGGCTAAAGTTTGGTTTTGTGTTCAGCTTAGTGTTAAGGTTAGGTTTAGGGTTCGGTTTTGGGTTAGGGGTTATGTTTAGGGTTTGGGTTACGCTTTGGTTTAGGGTTAGTGTGAAGTTTAGGTTAAGGGTGAGGGTTAGGATAAAGGTTAGGATTAGGTTTATGGTAAGGTGTTAGTGGTTAGAGGTGTAGTTTAGGGTTAGGGTTTGGGTGAGGGTTCCGGTGAGGAATTGTGGTTCTGGTCATGATTGGGTTTGGTTTAGGTTTATGATTCGGTTTCGGGTTAGTGTTAGAGTTAGGGTTAAGGTTTGGATTAGGCTTTGGTGTTAGGGGTTAGGGTTTGTGTTAGAGTTAGGGTTATCGTTAGGGCTCAGGGGTTTCAGGTTAGTTTTAGGGTTAAGGTTAGGGATTGCATTAGGGTTAGGTTTGGGGGATACGGTTAGGGGTTAGGGTGAGGGTTACGGTTAGTTTTACAGTTAAAGTGTGGGTTTAGGATAAGTGTTATGATTAGGGTTAGAGTTGGAGTTATTTTTAGGTTTAGGGTTAGGTGTAGGGGAAGATTTAGGTTTAGGTCCAGGTTTAGGGTTAGAGTTAGTGTTCTCTCTAGGGTCAAGGGTGCAGTTAGGGTTAGGTTAGGATTAGGCCTAGGGCTAGGATTAGTTTTAGGGTTAATTTCAGGGCTATTGTAACGGTTAGGTTTAGGGTTACAGATGGACTAGCGCTATGGTTAGAGGTAGGTTTAAGGTTAGGGTTTGGGTTAGGTTTAGGTTTAAGGTAGTGTTAGAGTGTGGATGAAGTTTAGGATAGGGTGAGGGTTATTTTTATGGTTAGGGCTAGAGTTTGGGTTTGTGTTCAGGTTAGCTTTAAGGTTAGGGTTCAGGTTAGGGTTAGGGGTTATGTTTAGGGTTAGGGTTATGTTTTGGTTTAGGGTTAGTGTGAAGTTTAGGTTAAGGGTGAGGGTTAGGATAAGAGTTAGAATTAGGGTTAGGATTATAGTTAGTGTTAGAGGTTAGATTTAGGATGCTAACGTTAGGTTTATGGTTAGGGTTGGGTTCATGTTAGAGTTAGGGTTAGATTAGGTTTAATGCTCGTGTTTGGGTTAGGGATAGGGTTACGGATAGCATTAGGTTTAGGTTTGGGGATACGGTTAGGGGTTAGGGTGAGGGTTGTGGTTAGGGTGTGGGTTAGGGTTAGGTTTACAGTTAAGGTGAGGGTTTAGGGTAAGTGTTATAGTTAGGGTTCGAGTTAGGGTTTGGGTTAGGTTTAGGGTGAAGTTTCAGTTAATAGTCAGGGTCAGGGTAAGGGTTAGGGTTAAGACTACAGTTAGGGTTAAGTTTAGTGTTAGGGTTAGGGTTAGGGTAGGGGTAAGGTTAGGGTTAAGGCTAGGTTTACGGTAAAGGGTAGGGCTAGGTTAGGGTTAGGTTTAGAGTTAGAGCTAGTACTAGGGTTTAGGGTAAGAGGTAGGGTCAGGTTTAGAGTTTTTGTTAGTTTTAGGGTGGAGTTAAGGTTAAGTTTAGCGTTAGGGTAAGTGTTAGGTTTAGGTCAGGGTTAAGGTTAGGATTAGGGTTAGGGTTAGGGAAAGGGTTAGGTGTTCGTGGGAGGGTTAGTGTTAGGTTTACACTTAAGCTGATGTTTTACAGTGTTACGGTTAGGTCAGGGTTGTAGTTAGGGTTAGGATGAGGTTTAGGTTTAGGGCTATATTTAGGGGATAGTTTAGGGTTAGGTTTAGTTTTAGGGTTAAGGTTAGGCTTAGGTTTATCTTGAAATTTATGTTAAGGATGAGGGTTAGGGTTAGCGTTAGGGTTAGGTGTTTGGGTTAAGGTTAGGGTTAGGTTTAGGGTTTGGGTTAGGGTTAGGTGTTTCGGTTAATGTTAGGGTCAGGTTTAGGGTAAGGGTTAGGGTTCGGTTTAGGATCAGGCTTAGGGTTAGGATTAGAATTAAGGTTAGTGGTTAGGGTTAGGCTTAGGGTTAAGGTTAGGTTTAGGCTAAAGATCAGGATTTGATTCCGAGTTAGGTGTTAGTGTTTCGGTTAGGTTTAGGGTAGGGTTATATTTAGGGTTAGGTTAAGAGTTAGATTTATGTTTACAGTTAAGGTGAGGGTTTTGGGTAAGTGTTACATTTAGGGTTAGGGTTAGGTTTAGGGCTAGGGCTAGGGTTAGGTTTAGATTTCAGGTTACAGGTTAGAGTTAGGTTTAAGTTTATGGTAGGATAAAGTTAGGGTTAAGGTTTGGTTAGGGTTAGGGTCAGGGTTAGGATTAGGATTAGGTTTAGGGTGAGGGTTAGGGTCAGAGTTATTGTAAGGGTTAGGTTTGGGGTTACAGGTGGGTCAAGGTTAAGGTTACGGTCAGGGTTAAAGTTAGGGTGTGCTTCAGATTAGGGATAGGGTGAAGTTTAAGATAGGGTGAGGGTTAGGGTTATGGCTAAGGTTTGCTTGAGTTTTCAGGTTAGTGTTAAGGTTATGTTTAGGGTTAGGAATAAGTTTATGGGTTCTGTTTACTTTTAGGGTTGGGGTAGATTTTAGGTTAGGGTTAAGTTCAGTGTTACGGTTAGGGTTAGGTTTACGGTTTGTGTTAGGCATTGTGGTTGGTGTGAGGATTAGGTTTAGGATTAGGGTTGGGTAGGGTTAGGATTATGGTTATGGTAAGGTGTTAGGGATTAGAGGAGTAGTTTTGGGTTAGGGCTTGGGTGAGGGTTCCGGTTAGGCATTGTGGTTCTGGTCATGGTTAGGTTTGGTTTAGGGTTAGGGTTAGTTTTATGATTAGGTTTAGGGTTAGTGTTAGAGTTAGGGTTAGGCTTTGGTGCTAGGGGTTAGGTTTTGGGTTAGGGTTAGGGTTATCGCTAGGGCTTAGGTTTTCAGGTGAGTGTTAGGGTTAGGGTTAGGGATAGCATTAGGGTTAGCTTTTGGGGGTACGGTTAGGGGTTAGGTGAGGGTTACAGTTAGTATTGCAGTTAAGGTTAGGTTTTAGGGCAAGTGTTAGGATTAGGGTTAGAGTTAGAGTTAGGGTTAGGTGCAGGGTTAGGTGCAGGGTAAGTTTTAGGTTAAATCCTGGTTTAGGGATAGAGTTAGTGTCCTATTTAGGGTCAGGTTTAGACTTCGGGTTAGGTTTAGGATTAGGTCTATTGTTGGGCTTAGGATTAGGGTTAGGTTCAGAGCTATTGTAAGGCTTAGGTTTAGGGTTACAGATGGACTAGCTTTACGGTTAGAGTTAGGTTTAAGTTAGGGTTTGGGCTAGGTTTACGTTTACGGTTATGGTTAGGGTTAGGATTTGGTTGAAGCTTAGCATAGGCTGAGGGTTACTTTTAGGGTTAGGGCTAGAGTTTGGGTTTGTGTTCAGGTTAGTGTTATGGTTAGATTTAGGGTCCAGTTTAGGGTTAGGGGTTAGGTTTAGTGTTAGGGTTAGTTTTAGGTTTAGGGTTAGTGTGAAGTTTAGGTTAAGGGTGAGAGTTAGGGTTAGGGTTAGGATTAGGGTTAGTGTTAGACGTTAGGTTTAGGGTGCTAGTTTTAGGTTTATGATTAGGGTAGGTTTAAGTTTAGGGTGAATGTTAGGGTTAGTGTTCGATTAGGGTTACTGTTCGTGTTAGGGTTACTGTTAGGGTTAGGGATAGCATTAGGTTTAGTGTTAGGAATATAGTTAGGCGTTAGGGTGAGGGTTGAGGATATGGTGAGGGTTAGGTTTAGGTTTACAGTTAAGGTGAGGGTTTAGGGTAATTGTTATGGTTAGGGTTAGAGTTAGGGTCATGGTGAAGTTTCAGGTAATAGTGGGGTTCAGGGTTAATGTTAGATTTAGGGTTAAGGTTAGTGTTAGGGTTAGGTTTAGATTAGGGATAAGGTAGCGGTCAGGTTAGGGTTAAGACTAGGTTTACGGTAAAGTGTAAGGCTAGGTTATGGTTAGGTTTAGAGTTAGTGCTAGGCCTTAGGGTTAGGGTTAAGGTCAGGTTTAGAGTTATTGTTAGGTTTACGGTTAAGGTTAGGGTAGAGTTAAGGTTAAGGTTAAGTTTAAGTTTAGGGTAAGAGTTAGGTTTACGTCAGGTTTAGGGTTAGGATGAGGGATAGGGTTAGGGAAAGGGTTAGGGTTTCGTGTGAGGATTAGTGTTATGTTTACATTAAGCTGATGTTTTTGGGTGCTACAGTAAGGTTCAGGGTTAGAGTTAGGTTAGTTTAGAGTTAGGGCTAGAGTATGGTGATAGTGCTTTAGGCTTAGGTTTAGGGTGAAATTTAGGTTAAGGATGAGGGTTAGGGTTGGGGTAGGTGTTTGGATTAATGTTAGGGTCAGGTTTAGGGTTTTGGTTTAGAGTTCAGGTTAGATTCAGGGTTAGGGTTAGATTTAGGTTTAGGGTTAGGGTTAGGTTTAGTGTTAGTTTAGCTTAGGGTTAGGGTTTGAATGAAGTTAGGGTAGGTTTAGGGTTATGGTTAGGTTGAAATTTTGGTTAAGTGTGAGGGTTTGGTTTCGGGTTAGGGTTAGAGTTAGGATTAGTGGTTAAGGTTAGGTTTAGGGTTAAGGTTAGGTTTAGGCTAAGCATTAGGGTTAGAGTTAGGGTTAGTGGTTAGTGTTTCAGTTAGGTTTAGGATAGGGTTATAATTAGGGTTAAGTTTAGGGTTACGGTAAGTGTTAGATTTACGTTTGCAGTTAAGGTGAGGGTTTTGCGTAACTGTTACGGTTAGGGTTAGGGCTAGGTTTAGGGTTAGATTTGGATTAGGGGTTAGGTTTAGGTTAAGTTTATGGTAGGCTAAAGTTAGGGTTAAGGTTAGGTTAGGGTTACGTCAGGGTTAGGATTAGAATTAGGTTTCGGGCGAGGGTTAGTGTCAGAGTTATTATAAGGGTTAGGTTGAGGGTTACAGATGGGCCAAGGTTAAGGTTAGGGTTAGGTTTAGGGGTAGGATTAGGGTTAAAGTTAGGGTTAGCTTTAGGTTAGGGATAGGGTGAAGTAAAGTAGGGTGAGGGTTAGGGTTATGGCTAAGGTTTGGGTTCGTTTTCAGGTTAGTGTTAAGTTTATGTTTAGGGTTAGGGTTAAGTTTATGGGTTGTGTTTAGTTTTAGGGTTAGGGTTAGATTTTAGGTTAGGGTTAAGTTAAGTGTAACAGTTAGGGTTACGATTTGTGTTAGGCATTGTGGTTGGGGTGAGTGTTAGGTTTATGGTTAGGGTTGGGTAGAGTTAGGATTATGGTTATGGTAAGGTGTTAGGGTTTAGAGGTGTAGTTTAGGGTTAGGGTTTGGGTGAGGGTTTCGGTTAGGCATTGTGGTTCTGGTCATGGTTAAGTTTGGTTCAGTGTTAGGGTTAGGTTTATGATTAGGTTTCGGGTTAGTGTTAGAGTTAGGGTGAGGGATAGTGTTAAGGTTTAGCTTAGGTTTTGGTGTTATAGGTTAGGGTTTGCGTTAGGGTTAGTGTTATCTTTATGGCTTAGGGGTTTCAGGTTAGTGTTGTGGTTAGGGCTAGGGTTAGCATTAGGGTTAGGGTTGTGGGCTACGGTTAGGGGTTAGAGTGAAGGCTACGGTTAGTTTTACAGTTAAGGTGAGGGTTTAGGGTAAGTGTTATGATTAGGGTTAGAGTTCGAGTTAGGGTTAGGTTTAGGGTTAGGGTTAGGTGTAGGGTAATATTTAGGTTTACGTCCAAGTTTAGGGTTAGAGTTAGTGCTGTATTTAGGGTCAGAGCTAGTGTTCTATTTAGGGTCAAGTTTAGAGTTAGGGTTAGGTTTAGGATTAGGATTATGTTTAGGGTTAGGGTTAGGTTCAGGGCTATCGTAAGGGTTAGGTTTAGGGTTTCAGATGGACTAGTGTTATGGTTAGAGTTAGGTTTAAGGTAAGGGTTTTGCTTAGGTTTAGGTTAGGGCTAAGGTTAGGGTTAGGGTTTGGATGATGTTTAGGCTAGGGTGAGGGTTATTTTTATGGTTAGGGCTGGAGTTTGGGTTTGTGCTCACGTTACTTTTAAGGTCAGGTTTAGGGTTTGGATTAGGGTTAGGGGTTATGTTTAGGGTTAGATTTACGAACAGGGTTAGTATTAGTGTGAAGTTCAGGTTAAGTGGGAGGGTTAGGATAAGGGTTAGGATTAGGGTTAGAATTATAATGTTAGACATTAGGTTTAGGGTGTTAGGTTTAGGTTCATGGTTAGGCTAGTCTTAAGTTTAAGGTTAATGTTAGGGTTAGGATTAGATTAGGGTTACTCTTCGTGTTAGAGTTAGGGTTAGGGATAAGTTTAGGGATAGCATTAGGTTTAGGGTTGGGGACACGGTTAAGGGTTAGGGTGTGTGTTAGTGTTAGTTTTACCGTTAAGGAGAGGGTTTAGGTTAATTGTTATGGTTAGGGTTAGAGTTAGAGTTAGGGTTAGGGTTAGGGTGAAGTTTCAGTTAATAGTGAGGGTTAGGGTTAAGGTTAGAGTTAGGGTTAAGGTTAGTGTCAGGGTTAGGTTTAGGGTTAGGGTTACGGTAGGGGTAAGGTTACTGTGAAGGCTAGGTTTACAGTAAAGGGTAGTGCTGGGTTAGGGTTAGGGTTACGTTTAGAGTTATTGTTAGGCTTAAGTTTAGGGTTAGGGTAGAGTTAATGTTAGGGTTAATTTTAGGGTTAGGGTAAGGGTTAGGTTTAGTTCAGGGTTAGGGCTAGGATTAGGGATAGGGTTAGGATTGGGGGATGGGTTAGGGATTCTTGTGAGGGTTGGTGTCAGGTTTACAGTTAAGCTGATGTTTTAGTTTGTTACAGTTAGGGTTAGAGTTAGAGTTAGGGTTAGGATTAGGTTTATGCTTAGGATTAGGGTTAGGGTCAGGGTTAGGTGGAGATTTAGTGTCATGTTTAGGTTGTTTTTTTAGTTTTAGGGTTAGGCTTAGTGTGAAGTTTATTTTAATTAGGAGGTTTAGGGTTAGGGGTTAGGCTTAGGTTATGTTTAGTTTTAGGTTTGGGGTTAGTGTTAGCGTTAGGGTTAGTTTTAGTTTTGGTTAGGGTTTGAATGAATTTAAGGTAGGTTTAGCGTTATGGTTAGGGTGAAATTTTGGTTAAGGGTGAGGGTTTGTTTTAGGTTTAGGGTTAGGGTTAGAGTTCGGGTGAGTGTTTATGTTTTAGGTTTAAGGTTAAGTTTAGGTTTAGGCTAATGATTAGGTTTCGAGTTAGGGTTAGGGGTTATTGTTTCGGTAAGGTTTAGGGTAGGGTTCTGTTTAGGGTTAAGAATAGTGTTAGGGTAAGAGTTAGAGTTCCATTTACAGTTGAGTGTTTTGGGTGTTACTGTTAGGGTTAGGGCTAGGGTTACAGTTAGAGTTAGGGTTAGAGGTTAGGGTTAGGTGTAAGTTTATGGTAGCCTTAATGTTAGGTTAAGGTTAGGTTAGGGTTAGGGTCAGGGTTAGGATTAGGTTTAGGGTGAGGGTTAGGGTCAGAGATATTGTAAGGGTTAGGTTTAGGGTTACAAGTGGGCCATGGTTAAGGTTAGGGTTAGGTTTAGGGTTAAAGTTAGGGTTAGCTTTAGGTTAGGGATAGGATGAAGTTTAAGATAGGGTGAGGGTTAGGGTTATGGCTAAGGTTTGGGTTAGTTTTCAGGTTAGTGTTAAGGTTATGTTTAGGGTTAGGGTTAAGTTTATGGGTTGTGTTTAGTTTTAGGGTTAGGGTTAGATTTTAGGTTAGGGTTAAGTTTAGTGTAAACAGCTAAGGTTACGGTTTGTGTTAGGCATTGTGGTTGGGGTGAGGTTTAGGTTTAGGGTTAGGGTTGTGTATGCTTAGGATTATGGTTATGGTAAGGTGTTAGGGGTTAGAAGTGTAGTTTAGGGTTAGGGGTGGGTGAGGGTTCTGGTAAAGCATTGTGGTTCTGACCATGGTTAGGTTTGGTTTAGGGTTACGGTTAGGTTTATGATTAGGTTTCAGGTTAGTGTTCGAGTTAGAGTTAAGGTTTGGGTTAGGCTTTGGTGTTAGGGGTTAGGGTTTGGGTTATGGTTAGGTGTAGGGCAATATTTAGGTTTAGGTGCCGGTTTAGTGTTAGAGTCAGTGTTCAATTTAGGGTCAAGGTTAGATTTAGGGTTAGGGTTAGGTTTAGGTCTAGGGTTAGGATTAGGTTTAGGGTTAGGTTCAGGGCTATTGTAAGGGTTAGGTTTAGGGTTACATTTGGACTAGCATTATGGTTAGAGTTATGTTCAAGGATAGGGTTTGGGTTAGGTTTAGGTTTAGGGTTAGGGTTTGGATGAAGTTTAGGATAGGGTGAGGGTTATTTTATGGTTTGGGCTAAAGTTTGGTTTTGTGTTCAGCTTAGTGTTAAGGTTAGGTTTAGGGTTCGGTTTTGGGTTAGGGGTTATGTTTAGGGTTTGGGTTACGCTTTGGTTTAGGGTTAGTGTGAAGTTTAGGTTAAGGGTGAGGGTTAGGATAAAGGTTAGGATTAGGTTTATGGTAAGGTGTTAGTGGTTAGAGGTGTAGTTTAGGGTTAGGGTTTGGGTGAGGGTTCCGGTGAGGAATTGTGGTTCTGGTCATGATTGGGTTTGGTTTAGGTTTATGATTCGGTTTCGGGTTAGTGTTAGAGTTAGGGTTAAGGTTTGGATTAGGCTTTGGTGTTAGGGGTTAGGGTTTGTGTTAGAGTTAGGGTTATCGTTAGGGCTCAGGGGTTTCAGGTTAGTTTTAGGGTTAAGGTTAGGGATTGCATTAGGGTTAGGTTTGGGGGATACGGTTAGGGGTTAGGGTGAGGGTTACGGTTAGTTTTACAGTTAAAGTGTGGGTTTAGGATAAGTGTTATGATTAGGGTTAGAGTTGGAGTTATTTTTAGGTTTAGGGTTAGGTGTAGGGGAAGATTTAGGTTTAGGTCCAGGTTTAGGGTTAGAGTTAGTGTTCTCTCTAGGGTCAAGGGTGCAGTTAGGGTTAGGTTAGGATTAGGCCTAGGGCTAGGATTAGTTTTAGGGTTAATTTCAGGGCTATTGTAACGGTTAGGTTTAGGGTTACAGATGGACTAGCGCTATGGTTAGAGGTAGGTTTAAGGTTAGGGTTTGGGTTAGGTTTAGGTTTAAGGTAGTGTTAGAGTGTGGATGAAGTTTAGGATAGGGTGAGGGTTATTTTTATGGTTAGGGCTAGAGTTTGGGTTTGTGTTCAGGTTAGCTTTAAGGTTAGGGTTCAGGTTAGGGTTAGGGGTTATGTTTAGGGTTAGGGTTATGTTTTGGTTTAGGGTTAGTGTGAAGTTTAGGTTAAGGGTGAGGGTTAGGATAAGAGTTAGAATTAGGGTTAGGATTATAGTTAGTGTTAGAGGTTAGATTTAGGATGCTAACGTTAGGTTTATGGTTAGGGTTGGGTTCATGTTAGAGTTAGGGTTAGATTAGGTTTAATGCTCGTGTTTGGGTTAGGGATAGGGTTACGGATAGCATTAGGTTTAGGTTTGGGGATACGGTTAGGGGTTAGGGTGAGGGTTGTGGTTAGGGTGTGGGTTAGGGTTAGGTTTACAGTTAAGGTGAGGGTTTAGGGTAAGTGTTATAGTTAGGGTTCGAGTTAGGGTTTGGGTTAGGTTTAGGGTGAAGTTTCAGTTAATAGTCAGGGTCAGGGTAAGGGTTAGGGTTAAGACTACAGTTAGGGTTAAGTTTAGTGTTAGGGTTAGGGTTAGGGTAGGGGTAAGGTTAGGGTTAAGGCTAGGTTTACGGTAAAGGGTAGGGCTAGGTTAGGGTTAGGTTTAGAGTTAGAGCTAGTACTAGGGTTTAGGGTAAGAGGTAGGGTCAGGTTTAGAGTTTTTGTTAGTTTTAGGGTGGAGTTAAGGTTAAGTTTAGCGTTAGGGTAAGTGTTAGGTTTAGGTCAGGGTTAAGGTTAGGATTAGGGTTAGGGTTAGGGAAAGGGTTAGGTGTTCGTGGGAGGGTTAGTGTTAGGTTTACACTTAAGCTGATGTTTTACAGTGTTACGGTTAGGTCAGGGTTGTAGTTAGGGTTAGGATGAGGTTTAGGTTTAGGGCTATATTTAGGGGATAGTTTAGGGTTAGGTTTAGTTTTAGGGTTAAGGTTAGGCTTAGGTTTATCTTGAAATTTATGTTAAGGATGAGGGTTAGGGTTAGCGTTAGGGTTAGGTGTTTGGGTTAAGGTTAGGGTTAGGTTTAGGGTTTGGGTTAGGGTTAGGTGTTTCGGTTAATGTTAGGGTCAGGTTTAGGGTAAGGGTTAGGGTTCGGTTTAGGATCAGGCTTAGGGTTAGGATTAGAATTAAGGTTAGTGGTTAGGGTTAGGCTTAGGGTTAAGGTTAGGTTTAGGCTAAAGATCAGGATTTGATTCCGAGTTAGGTGTTAGTGTTTCGGTTAGGTTTAGGGTAGGGTTATATTTAGGGTTAGGTTAAGAGTTAGATTTATGTTTACAGTTAAGGTGAGGGTTTTGGGTAAGTGTTACATTTAGGGTTAGGGTTAGGTTTAGGGCTAGGGCTAGGGTTAGGTTTAGATTTCAGGTTACAGGTTAGAGTTAGGTTTAAGTTTATGGTAGGATAAAGTTAGGGTTAAGGTTTGGTTAGGGTTAGGGTCAGGGTTAGGATTAGGATTAGGTTTAGGGTGAGGGTTAGGGTCAGAGTTATTGTAAGGGTTAGGTTTGGGGTTACAGGTGGGTCAAGGTTAAGGTTACGGTCAGGGTTAAAGTTAGGGTGTGCTTCAGATTAGGGATAGGGTGAAGTTTAAGATAGGGTGAGGGTTAGGGTTATGGCTAAGGTTTGCTTGAGTTTTCAGGTTAGTGTTAAGGTTATGTTTAGGGTTAGGAATAAGTTTATGGGTTCTGTTTACTTTTAGGGTTGGGGTAGATTTTAGGTTAGGGTTAAGTTCAGTGTTACGGTTAGGGTTAGGTTTACGGTTTGTGTTAGGCATTGTGGTTGGTGTGAGGATTAGGTTTAGGATTAGGGTTGGGTAGGGTTAGGATTATGGTTATGGTAAGGTGTTAGGGATTAGAGGAGTAGTTTTGGGTTAGGGCTTGGGTGAGGGTTCCGGTTAGGCATTGTGGTTCTGGTCATGGTTAGGTTTGGTTTAGGGTTAGGGTTAGTTTTATGATTAGGTTTAGGGTTAGTGTTAGAGTTAGGGTTAGGCTTTGGTGCTAGGGGTTAGGTTTTGGGTTAGGGTTAGGGTTATTGCTAGTGCTTAGGTTTTCAGGTGAGTGTTAGGGTTAGGGTTAGGGATAGCATTAGGGTTAGCTTTTGGGGGTACGGTTAGGGGTTAGGTGAGGGTTACAGTTAGTATTGCAGTTAAGGTTAGGTTTTAGGGCAAGTGTTAGGATTAGGGTTAGAGTTAGAGTTAGGGTTAGGTGCAGGGTTAGGTGCAGGGTAAGTTTTAGGTTTAAGTCCTGGTTTAGGGTTAGAGTTAGTGTCCTATTTAGGGTCAGGTTTAGAGTTCGGGTTAGGTTTAGGATTAGGTCTATTGTTGGGCTTAGGATTAGGGTTAGGTTCAGAGCTATTGTAAGGCTTAGGTTTAGGGTTACAGATGGACTAGCTTTACGGTTAGAGTTAGGTTTAAGTTAGGGTTTGGGCTAGGTTTACGTTTACGGTTATGGTTAGGGTTAGGATTTGGTTGAAGTTTAGCATAGGCTGAGGGTTACTTTTAGGGTTAGGGCTAGAGTTTGGGTTTCTGTTCAGGTTAGTGTTATGGTTAGATTTAGGGTCCAGTTTAGGGTTAGGGGTTATGCTTAGTGTTAGGGTTAGTTTTAGGTTTAGGGTTAGTGTGAAGTTTAGGTTAAGGGTGAGAGTTAGGGTTAGGGTTAGGATTAGGGTTAGTGTTAGACGTTTGGTTTAGGGTGCTAGTTTTAGGTTTATGGTTAGGGTAGGTTTAAGTTTAGGGTTAATGTTAGGGTTAGTGTTAGATTAGGGTTACTGTTCGTGTTAGGGATACAGCTAGGGTTAGGGATAGCATTAGGTTTAGGGTTAGGAATATAGTTAGGGGTTAGGGTGAGGGTTGGGGATATGGTGAGGGTTAGGTTTAGGTTTACAGTTAAGGTGAGGGTTTAGGGTAATTGTTATGGTTAGGGTTAGAGTTAGGGTCATGGTGAAGTTTCAGGTAATAGTGGGGTTCAGGGTTAATGTTAGATTTAGGGTTAAGGTTAGTGTTAGGGTTAGGTTTAGATTAGGGATAAGGTAGCGGTCAGGTTAGGGTTAAGACTAGGTTTACGGTAAAGTGTAAGGCTAGGTTGGGGTTAGGTTTAGAGTTAGTGCTAGGGTTTAGGGTTAGGGTTAAGGTCAGGTTTAGAGTTATTGTTAGGTTTACGGTTAAGGTTAGGGTAGAGTTAAGGTTAAGGTTAAGTTTAAGGTTAGGGTAAGAGTTAGGTTTACGTCAGGTTTAGGGTTAGGATGAGGGATAGGGTTAGGGTTAGGGAAATGGTTAGGGTTTCGTGTGAGGATTAGTGTTACGTTTACATTAAGCTGATGTTTTTGGGTGTTACAGTAAGGTTTAGGGTTAGAGTTAGGTTAGGTTTAGAGTTAGGGCTAGAGTATGGTGATAGTGCTTTAGGCTTAGGTTTAGGGTGGAATTTAGGTTAAGGATGAGGGTTAGGGTTGGGGTAGGTGTTTGGATTAATGTTAGGGTCAGGTTTAGGGTTTTGGTTTAGAGTTCAGGTTAGATTCAGGGTTAGGGGTAGATTTAGGTTTAGGGTTAGGTTTAGTGTCAGTATAGCTTAGGGTTAGGGTTTGAATGAAGTTAGGGTAGGTTTAGGGTTATGGTTAGTTTGAAATTTTGGTTAAGTGTGAGGGTTTGGTTTCGGGTTAGGGTTAGAGTTAGGGTTAGTGGTTAAGGTTAGGTTTAGGGTTAAGGTTAGGTTTAGGCTAAGCATTAGGGTTAGAGTTAGGGTTAGTGGTTAGTGTTTCAGTTAGGTTTAGGATAGGGTTATAATTAGGTTTAAGTTTAGGGTTACGGTAAGAGTTAGATTTACGTTTACAGTTAAGGTGAGGGTTTTGTGTAACTGTTACGGTTAGGGTTAGGGCTAGGTTTAGGGTGAGAGTTGGGTTAGGGGTTAGGTTTAGGTTAAGTTTATGGTAGGCTTAAAGTTAGGGTTAAGGTTAGGTTAGGGTTAGGGTCAGGGTTAGGATTAGAATTAGGTTTCGGGCGAGGGTTAGTGTCAGAGTTATTATAAGGGTTAGGTTTAGGGTTAGAGATGGGCCAAGGTTAAGGTTAGGGTTAGGTTTAGGGGTAGGATTAGGGTTAAAGTTAGGGTTAGCTTTAGGTTAGGGATAGGGTGAAGTAAAGTAGGGTGAGGGTTAGGGTTATGGCTAAGGTTTGGGTTCGTTTTCAGGTTAGTGTTAAGTTTATGTTTAGGGTTAGGGTTAAGTTTATGGGTTGTGTTTAGTTTTAGGGTTAGGGTTAGATTTTAGGTTAGGGTTAAGTTAAGTGTAACAGTTAGGTTTACGATTTGTGTTAGGCATTGTGGTTGGGGTGAGTGTTAGGTTTATGGTTAGGGTTGGTAGATTTAGGATTATGGTTATGGTAAGGTGTTAGGGTGTAGAGGTGTAGTTTAGGGTTAGGGTTTGGGTGAGGGTTTCAGTTAGGCATTGTGGTTCTGGTCATGGTTAAGTTTGGTTCAGTGTTAGGGTTAGGTTTATGATTAGGTTTCGGGTTAGTGTTAGAGTTAGGGTGAGGGATTGTGTTAAGGTTTAGCTTAGGTTTTGGTGTTATAGGTTAGGGTTTGCGTTAGGGTTAGTGTTATCTTTATGGCTTAGGGGTTTCAGGTTAGTGTTGTGGTTAGGGCTAGGGTTAGCATTAGGGTTAGGGTTGTGGGCTACGGTTAGGGGTTAGAGTGAAGGTTACGGTTAGTTTTACAGTTAAGGTGAGGGTTTAGGGTAAGTGTTATGATTAGGGTTAGAGTTCGAGTTAGGGTTAGGTTTAGGGTTAGGGTTAGGTGTAGGGTAATATTTAGGTTTACGTCCAAGTTTAGGGTTAGAGTTAGTGCTGTATTTAGGGTCAGAGCTAGTGTTCTATTTAGGGTCAAGTTTAGAGTTAGGGTTAGGTTTAGGATTAGGATTATGTTTAGGGTTAGGGTTAGGTTCAGGGCTATCGTAAGGGTTAGGTTTAGGGTTTCAGATGGACTAGTGTTATGGTTAGAGTTAGGTTTAAGGTAAGGGTTTTGCTTAGGTTTAGGTTAGGGCTAAGGTTAGGGTTAGGGTTTGGATGATGTTTAGGCTAGGGTGAGGGTTATTTTTATGGTTAGGGCTGGAGTTTGGGTTTGTGCTCACGTTACTTTTAAGGTCAGGTTTAGGGTTTGGATTAGGGTTAGGGGTTATGTTTAGGGTTAGATTTACGAACAGGGTTAGTATTAGTGTGAAGTTCAGGTTAAGTGGGAGGGTTAGGATAAGGGTTAGGATTAGGGTTAGAATTATAATGTTAGACATTAGGTTTAGGGTGTTAGGTTTAGGTTAGGCTAGTCTTAAGTTTAAGGTTAATGTTAGGGTTAGGATTAGATTAGGGTTACTCTTCGTGTTAGAGTTAGGGTTAGGGATAAGTTTAGGGATAGCATTAGGTTTAGGGTTGGGGACACGGTTAAGGGTTAGGGTGTGTGTTAGTGTTAGTTTTACCGTTAAGGAGAGGGTTTAGGTTAATTGTTATGGTTAGGGTTAGAGTTAGAGTTAGGGTTAGGGTTAGGGTGAAGTTTCAGTTAATAGTGAGGGTTAGGGTTAAGGTTAGAGTTAGGGTTAAGGTTAGTGTCAGGGTTAGGTTTAGGGTTAGGGTTACGGTAGGGGTAAGGTTACTGTGAAGGCTAGGTTTACAGTAAAGGGTAGTGCTGGGTTAGGGTTAGGGTTACGTTTAGAGTTATTGTTAGGCTTAAGTTTAGGGTTAGGGTAGAGTTAATGTTAGGGTTAATTTTAGGGTTAGGGTAAGGGTTAGGTTTAGTTCAGGGTTAGGGCTAGGATTAGGGATAGGGTTAGGATTGGGGGATGGGTTAGGGATTCTTGTGAGGGTTGGTGTCAGGTTTACAGTTAAGCTGATGTTTTAGTTTGTTACAGTTAGGGTTAGAGTTAGAGTTAGGGTTAGGATTAGGTTTATGCTTAGGATTAGGGTTAGGGTCAGGGTTAGGTGGAGATTTAGTGTCATGTTTAGGTTGTTTTTTTAGTTTTAGGGTTAGGCTTAGTGTGAAGTTTATTTTAATTAGGAGGTTTAGGGTTAGGGGTTAGGCTTAGGTTATGTTTAGTTTTAGGTTTGGGGTTAGTGTTAGCGTTAGGGTTAGTTTTAGTTTTGGTTAGGGTTTGAATGAATTTAAGGTAGGTTTAGCGTTATGGTTAGGGTGAAATTTTGGTTAAGGGTGAGGGTTTGTTTTAGGTTTAGGGTTAGGGTTAGAGTTCGGGTGAGTGTTTAGGTTTAGGTTTAAGGTTAAGTTTAGGTTTAGGCTAATGATTAGGTTTAGAGTTAGGGTTAGGGGTTATTGATTCGGTAAGGTTTAGGGTAGGGTTCTGTTTAGGGTTAAGAATAGTGTTAGGGTAAGAGTTAGAGTTCCATTTACAGTTGAGTGTTTTGGGTGTTACTGTTAGGGTTAGGGCTAGGGTTACAGTTAGAGTTAGGGTTAGAGGTTAGGGTTAGGTGTAAGTTTATGGTAGCCTTAATGTTAGGTTAAGGTTAGGTTAGGGTTAGGGTCAGGGTTAGGATTAGGTTTAGGGTGAGGGTTAGGGTCAGAGATATTGTAAGGGTTAGGTTTAGGGTTACAAGTGGGCCATGGTTAAGGTTAGGGTTAGGTTTAGGGTTAAAGTTAGGGTTAGCTTTAGGTTAGGGATAGGATGAAGTTTAAGATAGGGTGAGGGTTAGGGTTATGGCTAAGGTTTGGGTTAGTTTTCGGGTTAGTGTTAAGGTTATGTTTAGGGTTAGGGTTAAGTTTATGGGTTGTGTTTAGTTTTAGGGTTAGGGTTAGATTTTAGGTTAGGGTTAAGGTTAGTGTAAACAGCTAAGGTTACGGTTTGTGTTAGGCATTGAGGTTGGGGTGAGGTTTAGGTTTAGGGTTAGGGTTGTGTATGCTTAGGATTATGGTTATGGTAAGGTGTTAGGGGTTAGAAGTGTAGTTTAGGGTTAGGGGTGGGTGAGGGTTCTGGTAAAGCATTGTGGTTCTGACCATGGTTAGGTTTGGTTTAGGGTTACGGTTAGGTTTATGATTAGGTTTCAGGTTAGTGTTCGAGTTAGAGTTAAGGTTTGGGTTAGGCTTTGGTGTTAGGGGTTAGGGTTTGGGTTAGGGTTAGGGTTATTGTTAGGGCTCAGGGGTTCAGGTTTGTGTTAGGGTTAGGGTTACGGATAGCATTAGGGTTAGGGTTGGGTATACGGTTAGGGGTTAGGGTGAGGGTTACGGTTACTTTTACAGTTTAGGTGAGGGTTTAGGTTAAGTGTCATCATTAGGGTTAGAGTTAGGGTTATGGTTAGGTGTAGGGCAATATTTAGGTTTAGGTGCCGGTTTAGTGTTAGAGTCAGTGTTCAATTTAGGGTCAAGGTTAGATTTAGGGTTAGGGTTAGGTTTAGGTCTAGGGTTAGGATTAGGTTTAGGGTTAGGTTCAGGGCTATTGTAAGGGTTAGGTTTAGGGTTACATTTGGACTAGCATTATGGTTAGAGTTATGTTCAAGGATAGGGTTTGGGTTAGGTTTAGGTTTAGGGTTAGGGTTTGGATGAAGTTTAGGATAGGGTGAGGGTTATTTTTATGGTTTGGGCTAAAGTTTGGTTTTGTGTTCAGCTTAGTGTTAAGGTTAGGTTTAGGGTTCGGTTTTGGGTTAGGGGTTATGTTTAGGGTTTGGGTTACGCTTTGGTTTAGGGTTAGTGTGAAGTTTAGGTTAAGGGTGAGGGTTAGGATAAAGGTTAGGATTAGGTTTATGGTAAGGTGTTAGTGGTTAGAGGTGTAGTTTAGGGTTAGGGTTTGGGTGAGGGTTCCGGTTAGGAATTGTGGTTCTGGTCATGGTTGGGTTTGGTTTAGGTTTATGATTCGGTTTCGGGTTAGTGTTAGAGTTAGGGTGAGAGTTAGGGTTAAGGTTTGGATTAGGCTTTGGTGTTAGGGGTTAGGGTTTGTGTTAGAGTTAGGGTTATCGTTAGGGCTCAGGGGTTTCAGGTTAGTTTTAGGGTTAAGGTTAGGGATTGCATTAGGGTTAGGTTTGGGGATACGTTTAGGGGTTAGGGTGAGGGTTACGGTTAGTTTTACAGTTAGAGTGTGGGTTTAGGATAAGTGTTATGATTAGGGTTAGAGTTGGAGTTATTTTTAGGTTTAGGGTTAGGTGTAGGGGAAGATTTAGGTTTAGGTCCAGGTTTAGGGTTAGAGTTAATGTTCTCTTTAGGGTCAAGGGTGCAGTTAGGGTTAGGTTAGGATTAGGTCTAGGGCTAGGATTAGGTTTAGGGTTAATTTCAGGGCTATTGTAAGGGTTAGGTACAGGGTTACAGATGGACTAGCGCTATGGTTAGAGGTAGGTTTAAGGTTAGGGTTTGGGTTAAGTTTAGGTTTAAGGTAGTGTTAGAGTTTGGATGAAGTTTAGGATAGGGTGAGGGTTATTTTTATGGTTAGGGCTAGAGTTTGGGTTTGTGTTCAGGTTAGCTTTAAGGCTAGGGTTCAGGTTAGGGTTAGGGGTTATGTTTAGGGTTAGGGGTTATGTTTAGGGTTAGGGTTATGTTTTGGTTTAGGGTTAGTGTGAAGTTTAGGTTAAGGGTGAGGGTTAGGATAAGAGTTAGAATTAGGGTTAGGATTATAGTTAGTGTTAGAGGTTAGATTTAGGATGCTAACGTTAGGTTTATGGTTAGGGTTGGGTTCATGTTAGAGTTAGGGTTAGATTAGGTTTAATGTTCGTGTTTGGGTTAGGGATAGGGTTAGGGATAGCATTAGGTTTAGGTTTGGGGATACGGTTAGGGGTTAGGGTGAGGGTTGTGGTTAGGGTGTGGGTTAGGGTTAGGTTTACAGTTAAGGTGAGGGTTTAGGGTAAGTGTTATAGTTAGGATTCGAGTTAGGGTTTGGGTTAGGTTTAGGGTGAAGTTTCAGTTAATAGTCAGGGTCAGGGTAAGGGTTAGGGTTAAGATTACAGTTAGGGTTAAGTTTAGTGTTAGGGTTAGGGTTAGGGTTAGGGTAGGGTTAAGGTTAGGGGTAAGGCTAGGTTTACGGTAAAGGGTAGGGCTAGGTTAGGGTTAGGTTTAGAGTTAGAGCTAGTACTAGGGTTTAGGGTAAGAGGTAGGGTCAGGTTTAGAGTTTTTGTTAGTTTTAGGGTGGAGTTAAGGTTAAGCTTAGCGTTAGGGTAAGTGTTAGGTTTAGGTCAGGGTTAAGGTTAGGATTAGGGATAGGGTTAGGGTTAGGGAAAGGGTTAGGTGTTCATGGGAGGGTTAGTGTTAGGTTTACACTTAAGCTGATGTTTTACAGTGTTACGGTTAGGTCAGGGTTGTAGTTAGGGTTAGGATGAGGTTTAGGTTTAGGGCTATATTTAGGGGATAGTTTAGGGTTAGGTTTAGTTTTAGGGTTAAGGTTAGGCTTAGGTTTATCTTGAAATTTATGTTAAGGATGAGGGTTAGGGTTAGCGTTAGGGTTAGGTGTTTGGGTTAAGGTTAGGGTTAGGTTTAGGGTTTGGGTTAGGGTTAGGTGTTTCGTTTAATGTTAGGGTCAGGTTTAGGGTAAGGGTTAGGGTTCGGTTTAGGATCAGGCTTAGGGTTCGGATTAGAATTAGGGTTAGTGGTTAGGGTTAGGCTTAGGGTTAAGGTTAGGTTTAGGCTAAACATCAGGATTTGATTCCAAGTTAGGTGTTAGTGTTTCGGTTAGGTTTAGGGTAGGGTTATATTTAGGGTTAGGTTAAGAGTTAGATTTATGTTTACAGTTAAGGTGAGGGTTTTGGGTAAGTGTTACATTTAGGGTTAGGGTTAGGTTTAGGGCTAGGGCTAGGGTTAGGTTTAGATTTCAGGTTACAGGTTAGGGTTAGGTTCAAGTTTATGGTAGGGTAAAGTTACGGTTAAGGTTTGGTTAGGGTTAGGGTCAGGGTTAGGATTAGGATTAGGTTTAGGGTGAGGGTTAGGGTCAGAGTTATTGTAAGGGTTAGGTTTGGGGTTACAGGTGGGTCAAGGTTAAGGTTACGGTCAGGGTTAAAGTTAGGGTGTGCTTTAGATTAGGGATAGGGTGAAGTTTAAGATAGGGTGAGGGTTAGGGTTATGGCTAAGGTTTGCTTGAGTTTTCAGGTTAGTGTTAAGGTTATGTTTAGGGTTAGAAATAAGTTTATGGGTTCTGTTTACTTTTAGGGTTAGGGGTAGATTTTAGGTTAGGGTTAAGTTCAGTGTTACGGTTAGGGTTAGGTTTACGGTTTGTGTTAGGCATTGTGGTTGGTGTGAGGATTAGGTTTAGGATTAGGGTTGGGTAGGGTTAGGATTATGGTTATGGTAAGGTGTTAGGGATTAGAGGAGTAGTTTTGGGTTAGGGCTTGGGTGAGGGTTCCGGTTAGGCATTGTGGTTCTGGTCATGGTTAGGTTTGGTTTAGGGTTAGGGTTAGTTTTATGATTAGGTTTAGGGTTAGTGTTAGAGTTAGGGTTAGGCTTTGGTGCTAGGGGTTAGGTTTTGGGTTAGGGTTAGGGTTATCGCTAGGGCTTAGGTTTTCAGGTGAGTGTTAGGGTTAGGGTTAGGGATAGCATTAGGGTTAGCTTTTGGGGGTACGGTTAGGGGTTAGGTGAGGGTTACAGTTAGTATTGCAGTTAAGGTTAGGTTTTAGGGCAAGTGTTAGGATTAGGGTTAGAGTTAGAGTTAGGGTTAGGTGCAGGGTTAGGTGCAGGGTAAGTTTTAGGTTTAAGTCCTGGTTTAGGGTTAGAGTTAGTGTTCTATTTAGCGTCAAGTTTAGAGTTCGGGTTAGGTTTACGATTAGGTCTATTGTTGGGCTTAGGATTAGGGTTAGGTTCAGAGCTATTGTAAGGCTTAGGTTTAGGGTTACAGATGGACTAGCTTTACGGTTAGAGTTAGGTTTAAGGTTAGGGTTTGGGCTAGGTTTACGTTTACGGTTATGGTTAGGGTTAGGATTTGGTTGAAGTTTAGCATAGGCTGAGGGTTACTTTTAGGGTTAGGGCTAGAGTTTGGGTTTGTGTTCAGGTTAGTGTTATGGTTAGATTTAGGGTCCAGTTTAGGTTTAGGGGTTATGCTTAGTGTTAGGGTTAGTTTTAGGTTTAGGGTGAGTGTGAAGTTTAGGTTAAGGGTGAGAGTTAGGGTTAGGGTTAGGATTAGGGTTAGTGTTAGACGTTAGGTTTAGGGTGCTAGTTTTAGGTTTATGGTTAGGGTAGGTTTAAGTTTAGGGTTAGTGTTAGATTAGGGTTACTGTTCGTGTTAGGGTTACTGTTAGGGTTAGGGATAGCATTAGGTTTAGTGTTAGGAATATAGTTAGGTGTTAGGGTGAGGGGTGGGGATATGGTGAGGGTTAGGTTTAGGTTTACAGTTAAGGTGAGGGTTTAGGGTAATTGTTATGGTTAGGGTTAGAGTTAGGGTCATGGTGAAGATTCAGTTAATAGTGGGGTTCAGGGTTAATGTTAGATTTGGGGTTAAGGTTAGTGTTAGGGTTAGGTTTAGGTTAGGGTTAAGGTAGCGGTCAGGTTAGGGTTAAGACTATGTTTACGGTAAAGTGTAAGGCTAGGTTAGGATTAGGTTTAGAGTTAGTGCTAGGGTTTAGGGTTAGGGTTAAGGTCAGGTTTAGAGTTATTGTTAGGTTTACGGTTAAGGTTAGGGTAGAGTTAAGGTTAAGGTTAAGTTTAAGGTTAAGGTAAGAGTTATGTTTATGTCAGGTTTAGGGTTAGGATGAGGGATAGGGTTAGGGAAATGGTTAGGGTTTCGTGTGAGGATTAGTGTTATGTTTATATTAAGCTGATGTTTTTGGGTGTTACAGTAATGTTTAGGGTTAGAGTTAGGTTAGGTTTAGAGTCAGGTCTAGAGTATGGTGATAGTGCTTTAGGCTTAGGTTTAGGGTGAAATTTAGGTTAAGGATGAGGGTTATGGTTGGGGTAGGTGTTTGGATTAATGTTAGGGTCAGGTTTAGGGTTTGGGTTTAGAGTTCAGGTTAGATTCAGGGTTAGGGTTAGATTTAGGTTTAGGGTTAGGGTTAGGTTTAGTGTCAGTTTAGCTTAGGGTTAGGGTTTGAATGAAGTTAGGGTAGGTTTAGGATTATGGTTAGGTTGAAATTTTGGTTAAGTGTGAGGGTTTGGTTTCGGGTTAGGGTTAGGGTTAGTGGTTAAGGTTAGGTTTAGGCTAAGCATTAGGGTTAGAGTTAGGGTTAGTGGTTAGTGTTTCAGTTAGGTTTAGGATAGAGTTATAATTAGGGTTAAGTTTAGGGTTACGGTAAGATTTAGATTTACGTTTACAGTTAAGGTGAGGGTTTTGCGTAACTGTTACGGTTAGGGTTAGGGCTAAGTTTAGGGTTAGAGTTGGGTTAGGGGTTAGGTTTCGGTTAAGTTTATGGTAGGCTTAAAGTTAGGGTTAAGGTTAGGTTAGGGTTAGGGTCAGGGTTAGGATTAGAATTAGGTTTCGGGCGAGGGTTAGTGTCAGAGTTATTATAAGGGTTAGGTTTAGGGTTAGAGATGGGCCAAGGTTAAGGTTAGGGTTAGGTTTAGGGGTAGGATTAGGGTTAAAGTTAGGGTTAGCTTTAGGTTAGGGATAGGGTGAAGTAAAGTAGGGTGAGGGTTAGGGTTATGGCTAAGGTTTGGGTTCGTTTTCAGGTTAGTGTTAAGCTTATGTTTAGGGTTAGGGTTAAGTTTATGGGTTCTGTTTAGTTTTAGGGTTAGGGTTAGATTTTAGGTTAGGGTTAAGTGTAACAGTTAGGGTTATGATTTGTGTTAGGCATTGTGGTTGGGGTGAGTGTTAGGTTTATGGTTAGGGTTGGGTAGAGTTAGGATTATGGTTATGGTAAGGTGTTAGGGTGTAGAGGTGTAGTTTAGGGTTAGGGTTTGGGTGAGGGTTTCGGTTAGGCATTGTGGTTCTGGTCATGGTTAAGTTTGGTTCAGTGTTAGGGTTAGGTTTATGATTAGGTTTCGGATTAGTGTTAGAGTTAGGGTGAGGGATAGTGTTAAGGTTTAGGTTAGGTTTTGGTGTTATATTTTAGGGTTTGCGTTAGGGTTTGCGTTAGAAAGAAAAGAGAATAACAAGAGGCCTTTTCTCCCCGGCTGCTCTGCCAAGCCCTTCCAGCTAAAACTATGTCGTTGCTCCTCTGGAAGGATCCCTGCACCGTGACATAGTTTTTTAGAAGAAGCCTTGCGTTTCCAAGAGCAAATGAGGAATTCGTTGCAGAAAAGAGGACGGAAAGAAAGTTTCTCTTCTTCTGCCTGCTTTGGTCAGAGGACTGGATGAAGTCAGGGAGTTCTCCCTTTCACTGATAATCGTGCAGGCTGCTGTTGCCTGTGCGCTCTCTTCTTTGCAAAAGAGTCTGCAGTTCCACGCTTTGAACCGTGGAAAGGCGCCGGGCTCTGCTAAGATTTCCCCCGGCGCTTCCTTTGCCCTGGGCCAATGAGAGCCTTCACAATAGCTGAACGTTAACACTGCATACTCGTTCTACTTCCAGAACAGGGCTACCGCGAGGCAGTTCTCCAGGGGAAAACGGACCTTCGCGAAGGGCAGATCTGTCGAGCTCATTGCGGGAAAGCGAAAGCAAAGGACGCTTTTCTCCCTCCAACTGCTTTCGTCAGAGGAACGGGGGAAGTCACAGTGTTCTTTTCTCACTGAGATACACACAATCTGACGTTGCCTCTGAGCTCCGTTGCTGGCAAAGAACTGAAACAGACATACATTCCTGTGGGGAAACACAGGGCTTTGCTAGGATTTCTCTAGGCAGTGTGTTTTCCCTGGGCCTCACTGTAGCAACACTATCTCGCCAGGGCAACACTGCATGGGATTTCCTCTGCCAGAAGAGAGCTGCTGCTTTGTAGTTTGTGCTGGGAAACCTTGCTTTGGCAAGTGCCAATTGACCGCATTCGGGCAGAAAGAAAAAAGAACAGCCAGAGGCCTTTTCTCCCTGGCTGCTCTGCCAAGTCCTTCCAGCTAAAACTATGTCGTTGCTCCTCTGGAAGGATCCCTGCACCGTGACGTAGTTTTTCAGAAGAAGCCTTGCGTTTGCAAGAGCAAATGAGGAATTCGTTGCAGGAAAGAGGAAGGAAAGAAAGTTTCTCTCCTTCTGCCTGCTTTGCTCAGAGGACTGGATGAAGTCAGGGAGTTCTCCCTTTCACTGAGAAATTGCAGGCTGCTGTTGCCTGGGCGCTCTCTTCTTTGCAAAAGCGTCTGCAGTTCCACGCTTTGAACCGTGGAAAGGCGCTGGGCTCTGCTAAGATTTCCCCCGGCGCTTCCTTTGCCCTGGGCCAAAGCGAGCCTTCACAATAGCTGAACGTTAACACTGCATACTCGTTCTACTTCCAGAACAGGGCTACCGCGAGGCAGTTCTCCGGGGGAAAACGGCCCTTCGCGAAGGGCAGATCTGTCGAGCTCATTGCGGGAAAGCGAAAGCAAAGGACGCTTTTCTCCCTCTAACTGCTTTCGTCAGAGGAACGGGGGAAGTCACAGTGTTCTTTCTCTCACTGAGATACACACAATCTGACGTTGCCTCTTTGCTCCGTTGCTGGCGAAGAACTGAAACGGACATACATTCCTGTGGGGAAACACAGGGCTTTGCTAGGATTTCTCTAGGCAGTGTGTTTTCCCTGGGCCACACTGTAGCAACACTATCTCGCCAGGGCAACACTGCATGGGATTTCCTCTGCCAGGAGAGAGCTGCTGCTTTGTAGTTTGTGCTAGGAAACCTTGCTTTGGCAAGTGCCAATTGACCGCAGTGAGGCAGAAAGAAAAGAGAATAGCAGGAGACCTTTTCTCCCCAGCTGCTCAGCCAAGCCCTTCCAGCTAAAACTATGTCGTTTCTCCTCTGGAAGGATCCCTGCACCGTGACGTAGTTTTTCAGAAGAAGCCTTGCGTTTGCAAGAGCAAATGAGGAATTCGTTGCAGGAAAGAGGAAGGAAAGAAAGTTTCTCTCCTTCTGCCTGCTTTGCTCAGAGGACTGGATGAAGTCAGGGAGTTCTCCCTTTCACTGAGAAACGTGCAGGCTGCTGTTGCCTGTGCGCTCTCTTCTTTGCAAGAGTCTGCAGTTCCACGCTTTGAACCGTGGAAAGGCGCCGGGCTCTCCTAAGATTTCCCCCGGCGCTTCTTTTGCCCTGGGCCAAAGTGAGCCTTCACATTCGCTGAACGTTAACACTGCATACTCGTTCCACTTCCAGAACAGGGCTACCGCAAGGCAGTTCTCCGGGGGAAAACGGCCCTTCGCGAAGGGCAGATCTGTCAAGCTCATTGCGGGAAAGCGAAAGCAAAGGACGCTTTTCTCCCGCTAACTGCTTTCGTCAGAGGAACGGGGGAAGTCACAGTGTTCTTTCTCTCACTGAGATACACACAATCTGACATTGCCTCTTTGCTCCGTTGCTGGCAAAGAACTGAAACGGACATACATTCCTGTGGGGAAACACAGGGCTTTGCTAGGATTTCTCTAGGCAGTGTGTTTTCCCTGGGCCTCACTGTAGCAACACTATCTCGCCAGGGCAACACTGCATGGGATTTCCTCTGCCAGGAGAGAGCTGCTGCTTTGTAGTTTGTGCTGGGAAACCTTGCTTTGGCAAGTGCCAATTGACCGCATTCGGGCAGAAAGAAAAGAGAACAGCAAGAGGCCTTTTCTCCCCGGCTGCTCTGCCAAGCCCTTCCAGCTAAAACTATGTCGTTGCTCCTCTGGAAGGATCCCTGCACCGCGACGTAGTTTTTTAGAAGAAGCCTTGCGTTTCCAAGAGCAAATGAGGAATTCGTTGGAGAAAAGAGGACGGAAAGAAAGTTTCTCTTCTTCTGCCTGCTTTGGTCAGAGGACTGGATGAAGTCAGGGAGTTCTCCCTTTCACTGATAAACGTGCAGGCTGCTGTTGCCTGGGCGCTCTCTTCTTTGCAAAAGAGTCTGCAGTTCCACGCTTTGAACCGTGGAAAGGCGCCGGGCTCTGCTAAGATTTCCCCCGGTGCTTCCTTTGCCCTGGGCCAAAGCGAGCCTTCACAATAGCTGAACGTTAACACTGCATACTCGTTCCACTTCCAGAACAGGGCTACCGCGAGGCAGTTCTCCGGGGGAAAACGGCCCTTCGCGAAGGGCAGATCTGTCGAGCTCATTGCGGGAAAGCGAAAGCAAAGGACGCTTTTCTCCCTCCAACCGCTTTTGTCAGAGGAACGGGGGAAGTCACAGTGTTCTTTCTCTCACTGAGATACACACAATCTGACGTTGCCTCTGAGGTGCGTTGCTGGCAAACAAGTGAAATGGACATACATTCCTGTGGGGAAACACAGGGGTGTGCTAGGATTTCTCTAGGCAGTGTGTTTTAAACCCCTAACAACAAAAAACACTAACCCCCTAACAACAACCAACATTAACCCCCTAACAACAAACAACTCTAACCCCCTAACAACAAACAATCCTAACCACCTAACAACAAACAACACTCACCCCCAAAAAACAAATTACCCTAAAACCCTAAAAACAAACAACAGTAAGCCCCTAACAACAAATAGTACTAAGCGACTAACAACAAAAAACACAACCCACTAACAACAGCCAACACTAACCCCCTAACAACAAACAGCACTAACACCCGAACAACACCACTAAACCGCAACAAGAAACAACCCTAAACCCATAACAACAAGCAACACTAACCCCCTAACAACAAACAACATTAACACCCTAACAACAAACATCCCTAACCCCCTAACAGCAAACAACGCTAACCCCCTAAAAACAAACAACACGAACCCCCAACAACAAACAAACCTTACCCCTAACAACAAACAACCCTAACCCCCTAACAACGAACAAAACTAACCCCCTAACAACCAACAACACTAACCCCCTAACCACAAACAAAACTAACACCCTAACAACAAGGAACACTAAACCCCTAATAAGAAACTACTCTAACCCCGTAACAACAAACAACACTACCCCCCTAACAACGAACAACACTAAACCCCTAACGAGAAACTAACCTAACCCCGTTACAACAAACAACACTAAGCTCCTAACAACAAACAACCTTAACCCTCTAACAACAAACAACCCTAAACCCCTAACAACAAACAATCCTAACCCCCTAACAACCAACCAAACTAACCCACTAACCACAAAAAACACTAACACCCTAAACACAAACAACACTAACCCAGCAAGAAGAAACAACACTAACCCCCTAACAAGAAAAAACACTAACACCCTAACAACAAAAACCACTAAACCCCAACAAGAAACAACCCTAAACCCCTAAATAAAAACAACACTAACCCCCTGACAACAACCCTAACCCCCTAACAACAAACAACCCTAACCCCCAACAAGAAAGAACTTTAACCCACTAACACCAAACAACCCTAACCCCCTAACAACAAAGAACCCTAACTCTCTAAGAAGAAACAACACTAACCCCTTAACAACAAAAAACTCTGAACCCCTAACAACAAACAACACTTACCCACTAACAACAAACAACCCTAAACCCCTAACAAAAAACAACCCTAACCCCCTAACAACCAACACTAACCCCCTAAAAACAGTCCTAACCACCTAACAACAAACACTAAACCCCTAAAAAGAAACAACAATAAACCCCTGAAAACAAACACCACTCATCCCCGAAGAACAAACAACACTAACCCTCTAACAACAAACACTAACCTCTAAGAACAAAAACACTAACCCCCTAACAACAAACAAAACTAACCCCCTAAAAACAAACAACCCTAAAACTTAAAAGGAAACAACACTGAACCCCTAAAAACAAACAACACTAAGCTCCTAACAACAAACAACACTAACACCCTAACAACAAACACCACTAAACCCCAACAAGAAACAACCCTAAACCCCTAACAACAAACAACACTAACCCCGTAACAAGAAACAACACTAAACCCCTAACAACAAACAAAACTAACCCCCTAATAACAAACACCACTAACACCCTAACAACAAACTACATTAACCCCCTAACAAGAAACAACACTAACCACCTAACAAGAAACAACACTAACACCCTAACAACAAAAACCACTAAACCCCAACAAGAAAAAACTCAAAACCCCTAAATACAAACAACACTAACCCCCTAACAACAAACAACACTAACACCCTAACAACAAAAACCACTAAACCCCAACAAGAAACAACCCTAAACCCCTAACAACAAACACTAACCCCATAACTACAAACAACACTAAACCCCTAACAAGAAACTAACCTAACCCCGTAACGACAAACAACACCAACCCCCTAACAACAAACAACCCTAAATCCCTAACATCAAAGAACACTAACACCCTAACAACAAACAACCCTAACCCCCTAACAGCAAACACTAACCCCCAAACAACAAACAACCCTAACCCCTAAAAACCAAAAACACTAACCCACTAACAACAAACAATCCTAACGCACTAACAACAAACAACCCTAACACCCTAACAACAAACAACACTAACCCCCTAAGAACAAACAACCCTAAACCCCTAACATCAAACAACACTAACCCCCTAACAACACAAAACACTAACACCATAACAACAAACAACACTAACACCCTAACAACAAACAACACTAACCCCCTAACAACAAACAACGCTAAACCCCTAACATCAAACAACACTAAACCCCTAACAACACAAAACACTAACACCCTAACAACAAACAACACTAACAGCCTAACAACAAAAACCACTAAACCCCTAACAAGAAACTACCCTAACCCCGTAACAACAAACAACACTAACCCCGTAACAACAAACAACGCTAATCCCCAAACAACAAACAACACTAACCCCCAAACAACAAACAACCCTAACCCCCTAACAACAAACAATCCTAACCCCCGAACAGCCAACAACACTAACCCCCTAACCACAATAAACACTAACACCCGAACAACAAAAACCACTAAACGCCAACAAGAAACAAACCTAAACCCCTAACAACAAACAACACTAACCCCCTAACAACAAACAACCCGAACCAAACAACAAAAAACCCTATCCCACTAACAACAAACAACACTAACACCCTAACAACAAACAACACTAACTCCCTAAAAACAAAGAACACTAACACCCTAACAACAAACAACCCTAACCCCCTAAAAACAAACAACACTAACTCCCTAACAACAAACAACCCTAAACCCCTAACATCAAAGAACACTAACACCCTACCTGCAAACAACCCTAACCAAACAACAAACAACCCTAACCTGCTAACAAAAAACAACACTAATCCTCAACAAGAAACTACTCTAACCCCGTAACAACAAACAACCCTAACCCCTAAAAACAAACAACCCTAACCCCCTAACAACAAACAACCCTAACCAAACAACAAACAACCCTAACCGACTAACAAACAACACTAGCCTCCTAACAAGAAACAACACTAACTCCCTAAGAAGAAACAACACTAACTCATTAAACAACAAACAACACTAACCCCCTAACAACAAACAACACTAACACCCTAACAACAACCAACCCTAACCCCCTAAGAACAAACACTAACCCCCAAACAACAAACAACCCTAACCCCTAAAAACCAAAAACACTAACCCACTAACAACAAACAACCCTGAACCGCTAACAACAAACAACCCTAACACCCTAACAACAAACAACACTAACCCCCTAACAACAAACAACCATAAACCCCTAACATCAAACAACACTAACCCCCTAACAACACAAAACACTAACACCCTAACAACAAACAACACTAACACCCTAACAACAAAAACCACTAAACCCCAACAAGAAACAACCCTAAACCCCTAACAACAAACACTAACCCCCAAACAACAAACAACCCTAACCCCTAAAAACCAAAAACACTAACCCACTAACAACAAACAACTCTAACCCACTAACAACAAACAACACTAAACCCCTAACAAGAAACTACCATAACCCCGTAACAACAAACAACACTAACCCCGTAACAACAAACAACCCTAACCCCCAAACAACAAACAACCCTAACCCCCTAACAACAAACAACCCTAACCAAACAACAAACAAACATAACCCACTAACAACAAACAACACTAACACTCCAACAACAAACAACTCTAACGCCCTAACAACAAACAACACTAACACCCTAACAACAAACAACCCTAACCCCCAAAAAACAAACAACACTAACCCCCTAACAACAAACAACCCTAAACCCCTAACATCAAAGAACACTAACACCCTAACAACAAACAACCCTAACCCCATAACAACAAACACTAACCCACAAGCAACAAACAACCCTAACTCCTAAAAACCAAAAACACTAACCCACTAACAGCAAACAACCCTAACCCACAATTAACAAACAACCCTAACACCCTAACAACAAAAAACACTAACCCCCTAACAACAAACAACCCTAAACCCCTAACATCAAACAACACTAACCCCTTAACAACAAAAACACTAACACCCTAACAACAAACAACATTAACATCCTAACAACAAAAACCACTAAACCCCAACAAGAAACAACCCTAAACGCCTAACAACAAGCAACACCACTCCCTAACAACAAACAACCCTAACCAAACAACAAAAAACTCTAACCCACTAACAACAAACAACACTAACACCCTAACAAAAAACAACCCTAACCCCCTAACAACAAACAACACTAACACCCTAACAACAAACAACCCTAACCCCCTAACAACAAACAACACTAACCCCCTAACAACAAACAACCCTAAACCCTAACATCAAAGAACACTAACACCCTAACAACAAACAACCCTAACCCCCAACAACAAACACTAACCCCCAAACAACAAACAACCCTAACCCCTAAAAACCAAAAACACTAACCCACTAACAACAAACAACCCTAACGCACTAACAACAAACAACCCTAACATCCTAACAACAAACAACACTAACACCCTAACAACAAACAACACTAACACCCTAACAGCAAAAACCACTAAAACCCAACAAGAAAAAACCCTAAACCCCTAACAACAAACACTAACCCCCAACAGCAAAGAACACCAAACCCCTAACAAGAAACTACCCTAACCCCGTAACAACAAACAACACTAACCCGGTAACAACAAACAACCCTAACCCCCAAACAACAAACACCCCTAACCACCTAACAACAAACAATCCTAACCACCGAACAACCAACAACACTAACCCCCTAACCACAATAAACACTAACACCCGAACAACAAAAACCACTAAACCCCAACAAGAAACAACCCTAAACCCCTAACAACAAACACTAACCCCCAAACAACAAACAACCCTAACCCCTAAAAACCAAAAACACTAACCCACTAACAACAAACAACTCTAACCCACTAACAACAAACAACACTAAACCCCTAACAAGAAACTACCATAACCCCGTAACAACAAACAACACTAACCCCGTAACAACAAACAACCCTAACCCCCAAACAACAAACAACCCTAACCCCCTAACAACAAACAACCCTAACCAAACAACAAACAAACATAACCCACTAACAACAAACAACACTAACACTCCAACAACAAACAACTCTAACGCCCTAACAACAAACAACACTAACACCCTAACAACAAACAACCCTAACCCCCAAAAAACAAACAACACTAACCCCCTAACAACAAACAACACTAAACCCCTAACATCAAAGAACACTAACACCCTAACAACAAACAACCCTAACCCCATAACAACAAACACTAACCCACAAGCAACAAACAACCCTAACTCCTAAAAACCAAAAACACTAACCCACTAACAGCAAACAACCCTAACCCACAATTAACAAACAACCCTAACACCCTAACAACAAAAAACACTAACCCCCTAACAACAAACAACCCTAAACCCCTAACATCAAACAACACTAACCCCTTAACAACAAAAACACTAACACCCTAACAACAAACAACGTTAACATCCTAACAACAAAAACCACTAAACCCCAACAAGAAACAACCCTAAACGCCTAACAACAAGCAACACCACTCCCTAACAACAAACAACCCTAACCAAACAACAAAAAACTCTAACCCACTAACAACAAACAACACTAACACCCTAACAAAAAACAACCCTAACCCCCTAACAACAAACAACACTAACACCCTAACAACAAACAACCCTAACCCCCTAACAACAAACAACACTAACCCCCTAACAACAAACAACCCTAAACCCTAACATCAAAGAACACTAACACCCTAACAACAAACAACCCTAACCCCCAACAACAAACACTAACCCCCAAACAACAAACAACCCTAACCCCTAAAAACCAAAAACACTAACCCACTAACAACAAACAACCCTAACGCACTAACAACAAACAACCCTAACATCCTAACAACAAACAACACTAACACCCTAACAACAAACAACACTAACACCCTAACAGCAAAAACCACTAAAACCCAACAAGAAAAAACCCTAAACCCCTAACAACAAACACTAACCCCCAACAGCAAAGAACACCAAACCCCTAACAAGAAACTACCCTAACCCCGTAACAACAAACAACACTAACTCGGTAACAACAAACAACCCTAACCCCCAAACAACAAACACCCCTAACCACCTAACAACAAACAATCCTAACGCCCGAACAACCAACAACACTAACCCCCTAACCACAATAAACACTAACACCCGAACAACAAAAACCACTAAACCCCAACAAGAAACAACCCTAAACCCCTAACAACAAACACTAACCCCCAAACAACAAACAACCCTAACCCCTAAAAACCAAAAACACTAACCCACTAACAACAAACAACTCTAACCCACTAACAACAAACAACACTAAACCCCTAACAAGAAACTACCATAACCCCGTAACAACAAACAACACTAACCCCGTAACAACAAACAACCCTAACCCCCAAACAACAAACAACCCTAACCCCCTAACAACAAACAACCCTAACCAAACAACAAACAAACATAACCCACTAACAACAAACAACACTAACACTCCAACAACAAACAACTCTAACGCCCTAACAACAAACAACACTAACACCCTAACAACAAACAACCCTAACCCCCAAAAAACAAACAACACTAACCCCCTAACAACAAACAACCCTAAACCCCTAACATCAAAGAACACTAACACCCTAACAACAAACAACCCTAACCCCATAACAATAAACACTAACCCACAAGCAACAAACAACCCTAACTCCTAAAAACCAAAAACACTAACCCACTAACAGCAAACAACCCTAACCCACAATTAACAAACAACCCTAACACCCTAACAACAAAAAACACTAACCCCCTAACAACAAACAACCCTAAACCCCTAACATCAAACAACACTAACCCCTTAACAACAAAAACACTAACACCCTAACAACAAACAACATTAACATCCTAACAACAAAAACCACTAAACCCCAACAAGAAACAACCCTAAACGCCTAACAACAAGCAACACCACTCCCTAACAACAAACAACCCTAACCAAACAACAAAAAACTCTAACCCACTAACAACAAACAACACTAACACCCTAACAAAAAACAACCCTAACCCCCTAACAACAAACAACCCTAAACCCTAACATCAAAGAACACTAACACCCTAACAACAAACAACCCTAACCCCCAACAACAAACACTAACCCCCAAACAACAAACAACCCTAACCCCTAAAAACCAAAAACACTAACCCACTAACAACAAACAACCCTAACGCACTAACAACAAACAACCCTAACATCCTAACAACAAACAACACTAACACCCTAACAACAAACAACACTAACACCCTAACAGCAAAAACCACTAAAACCCAGCAAGAAAAAACCCTAAACCCCTAACAACAAACACTAACCCCCAACAGCAAAGAACACCAAACCCCTAACAAGAAACTACCCTAACCCCGTAACAACAAACAACACTAACCCGGTAACAACAAACAACCCTAACCCCCAAACAACAAACAACCCTAACCCCCTAACAACAAACAATCCTTACCCCCTTACATCCTACAACACTAACCCACTAACCACAAACAACACTAACCCCGTAAGAACAAACAACACTAACCCCCTAACAACAGTCCTAACCACCTAACAACAAACAACACTAACCCCCTAAAAAGAAACAATAAACCCCGAAAAACAAACAACACTCATCCCCTAAGAACAAAAAACACTAACCCTCTAAAAACAAACAGCACTAACCTCTAAGAACAAAAACACTAATCCCCTAATAACAAACAACACTAACCCCCTAAAAACAAACAACCCTAAAACCCTAAAAACAAACAACACTGAACCCCTTAAAACAAACACTAAGCCCCTAACAAGAAACAGCACTAACACTCTAACAACAAAAAACACTGACACGCTAACAATAACCAACACTAACCCCCTAACAACAAACAATCCTAAACAGCTAAAAACAAACAACACTAACCCCCTAAAAGTAAACAACCCTAAAACCCTGAAAACAAACAACACTGAACCCCTAAAAACAAACAACACTAAGCCAATAACAACAAACAGCACTAACCCACTAACAACAAACAACACTAACACCCTAAGAACAACCAACCCTAACCACTAAAAACAAAAAAACACTAACGCCCTAAGAACCAACAACACTAACCCCCAGCAACGAACAGTAATAACCCCCTAACAACACAAAACCTAACCCCTTATCAACAAACAACCCTAACCCACTAACAACAAACAACCCTAACACCCTAAGAACAAACAACACTAACCCCTAACAACAAACAACCCTAAACCCCTAACATCAAAGAACACTAACACCCTAAGAACAAACAACCCTAGCCCCCTAACAACAAACACTACCCCCAAACAACAAACAACCCTAACCCCTAAAAACCAAAAACACTAACCCACTAACAACAAACAACCCTAACCCACTAACAGCAAACAACCCTAACCCCCTAACAACAAACAACCCTAAACCCCTAACATCAAACAACATTAACCCCCTAACAACACAAAACACTAACACCCTAACAACAAACAACACTAACTCCCTAACAACAAACAACACTAACACCCTAACAACAAACAACGCTAACCCCCTAAAAACAAACACTAACCCCCTAACAAAAAACAACCCTAACCCCCTAACAACAAACACTAACCCCCAAGCAATAAACAACCCTAACTCCTAAAATCCAAAAACACTAACCCACTAACAGCAAACAACCCTAACCTACAATCAACAAAAAACCCTAACACCCTAACAACAAAAAACAGTAACCCCCTAACAACAAACAACCCTAAACCCCTAACATCAAACAACACTAACCCCCGAACAACACAAAACACTAACACCCGAACAACAAACAACACTAACACCCTAACAACAAATACCACTAAACCCCAACAAGAAACAACCCTAAACCCCTAACAACAAACAACACCACTCCCTAACAACAAACAACCCTAACCAAACAACAAAAAACTCTAACCCACTAACAACAAACAACACTAACACCCTAACAAAAAACAACCCTAACCCCCTAACAACAAACAACACTAACACCCTAACAACAAACAACCCTAACCCCCTAACAACAAACAACCCTAACCAAACAATAAACAACCCTAACCCACTAACAACAAACAACACTAACACCCTAAAAACAAACAACCCTAACCCCCTAACAACAAACAACACTAACACCCTAACAACAAACAACCCTAACCCCCTAACAACAAACACTAACCCCCAAGCAACAAACACCCCTAACTCCTAAAAACCAAAAACACTAACCCACTAACAGCAAACAACCCTAACCCACAATCAACAAGCAACGCTAACACCCTAACAACAAAAAACACTAAGCCCCTAACAACAAACAACCCTAACCCACTAACAACAAACAACCCTAACCCCCTAACAACAAACAACACTAACCCCATAACATGAAACAACCCTAAACCCCTAACATCAAACAACACTAACCCCCTAACAACACAAAACACTAACAGCCTAACAACAAACAACACTAACACCCTAACAACAAAAACCACTAAACCCCAAAAAGAAACAACCCTAAACCCCTAACAACAAACACTAACCCCCTAACAACAAACAACACTAAACCCCTGACAAGAAACTACCCTAATCCCGTAACAACCAACAACACTAACCCCGTAACAACAAACAACCCTAACCCCCTAACAACAAACAATCCTAACCCCCGAACAACCAACAACACTAACCCCTTACCACAATAAACACTAACACCCTAACAACAAAAACCACTAAACCCCAACAAGAAGCAACCCTAAACCCCTAACAAAAAACAACACTAACCTCCTAACAACAAACAACCCTAACCAAACAACAAACAACCCTAACCCACTAACAACAAACAACACTAACACCCTAACAACAAACAACCCTAACCCCCAACAACAAACAACACTAACACCCTATCAACAAACAACCCTAACCCCCTAACAACAAACAACACTAACCCCCGAACAACAAACAACCCTAAACCCCTAACATCAAAGAACACTAACACCTAACAACAAACAACCCTAACCCCCTAACAACAAACACTACCCCCAAACAACAAACAACCCTAACCCACTAACAACAAACAACACTAACCCCCTAACAACAAACAACCCTAAACCCCTAACATCAAACAACACTAAACTCTTACAACACAAAACACTAACACCCTAAAAACAAACAACACTAACACCCTAAGAACAAAAACCACTAAACCCCAACAAGAAACAACCCTAAACCCCTAACAAAAAACACTAACCCCCTAACAACAAACAACACTAAACCCCTAACAAGAAACTACCCTAACCCCGTAACAACAAACAACACTAACCCGGTAACAACAAACAACCCTAACCCCCTAACAACAAACAATCCTAATCCCCGAACAACCAACAACACTAACCCCCTAACCACAATAAACACTAACACCCGAACAACAAAAACCACTAAACCCCAACAAGAAACAACCTTAAACCCCTAACAACAAACAACCCTAAACCCCTAACAACAAACAACACTAACACCCTAACAACAAACAACCCTAACCCCCTAACAACAAACAACACTAACACCCTAACAACAAACAACCCTAACCCCCTAACAACAAACAATCCTAACCCCCGAACAACCAACAACACTAACCCCCTAACCACAGTACAAATTAACACCCTAACAACAAAAACCACTAAACCCCAACAAGAAAAAACAATAAAACCCTAACAACAAACAACACTAACCCCCTAAGAACAAACAACCCTAACCAAACAACAAACAACCTTAACCCCTAAAAACAAACAACCCTAACCCCCTAAAAACAAACAACCCTAAGCAAACAACAAACAACCCTAACCGACTAACAAGAAACAACACTAACCCCCTAACAAGAAACCGCACTAACCCCCTAAGAAGAAACAACACAAACCCCCTAAGAAGAAACAACACTAACCCCCTAACAACAAACAACACTAACCCCCTAACAACAAACACCACTAACACCCTAACAACAAACAACCCTAACCCCCTAACAACAAACAACACTAACCCCCTAACAACAAACAACCCTAAACCCCTAACATCAAACAACACTAACCCACTAACAACACAAAACACTAACACCCTAACAACAAAATACACTAACACCCTAACAACAAAAACCACTAAACCCCAACAAGAAACAACCCTAAACCCCTAACAACAAACACTAACCCCCTAACAACAAACAACACTAAACCCCTAACAAGGAACTACCCTAACCCCGTAACAAAAAACAACACTAACCCCGTAACAACAAACAATCCTAACCCCCAAACAACAAACAACCCTAAACCCCAAACAACAAACAACCCTAACCAAACAACAAAAAACTCTAACCCACTAGCAACAAACAACACTAACACCCTAAGAACAAACAACCCTAACCCCCTAACAACAAACAACACTAACCCCCTAACAACAAACAACCCTAAACCCCTAACATCAAAGAACACTAACACCCTAACAACAAACAACCCTAACCCCCTAACAACAAACACTAACCCATAAACAACAAACAACACTAACCCCTAAAAACCAAAAACCCTAACCCACTAACAACAAACAACCCTAACCCACTAACAACAAACAACCCTAACCCACTAACAACAAACAACCCTAACTCCCTAAAAACAAACAACACTAACCCCCTAACAACAAACAACCCTAAACCCCTAACATCAAACAACACTAACCCCCTAACAACACAAAACACTAACACCCTAACAACAAACAACACTAACACCCTAACAACAAAAACCACTAAACCCCAACAAGAAACAACCCGAAACCCCTAACAACAAACACTAACTCCCTAACAACAAACAACACTAAACCCCTAACAAGAAACTACCCTAACCCCGTAACAGCAAACAACACTAACCCCGTAACAACAAACAACCCTAACCCCCAAACAACAAACAACGCTAACCCCCTAACAACAAACAATCCTAACCCCCGAACAACCAACAACACTAACCCCCTAACCACAATAAACACTAACACCCTAAGAACAAAAACCACTAAACCCCAACAAGAAACAACCCTAAACCCCTAAGAACAAACAACACTAACCGCCTAACAACAAACAACCCTAACCAAACAACAAAAAACCCTAACCCACTAACAACAAACAACACTAACACCCTAAAAACAAACAACCCTAACCCCCTAACAACAAACAACACTAACACCCTAACAACAAACAACCCTAACCCCCTAAGAACAAACAACACTAACCCCCTAACAACAAACAACCCTGACCAAACAACAAAAAACCCTAACCCACTAACAACAAAGAACACTAACACCCTAACAACAAACAACCATAACCCCCTAACAACAAACAACACTGACACCCTAACAACAAACAACCCTAACCCCCTAACAACAAACAACACTAACCCCCTAACAACAAACAACCCTAAACCCCTAACAAGAAACTAACCTAACCCCGTAACAACAAACAACACTAACCTCCTAACAACAAACAACCTTAACCCCCTAACAACAAACACCCCTAAACCCCTAACAACAAACAATCCTAACCCCCTAACAACCTACAACACTAACCCCCTAACCACAAACAACACTAACCCCGTAAGAACAAACACTAACCCCCTAACAACAGTCCTAACCACCTAACAACAAACAACACTAACCCCCTAAAAAGAAACCACAATAAACCCCTAAAAACAAACAACACTCATCCCCTAAGAACAAACAACACTAACCCTCTAACAACAAACAACACTAACCCCTAAGAACAAAAACACTAACCCCCTAACAACAAACAACACTAACCCCCTAAAAACAAACAACCCTGAAACCCTAAAAAGAAACAACACTGAACCCCTTAAAACAAACAACACTAAGCCCCTAACAACAAACAGCACTAACACTCTAACAACAAAAAACACTGACACGCTCACAACAACCAACACTAACCCCCTAAGAACAAACAATCCTAACCCCCTAAAAACAAACAACACTAACCGCCTAAAAACAAACAACCCTAAAACCCTAAAAACAAACAACACTGAACCCCTAAAAACAAACAACACTAAGCCAATAACAACAAACAGCACTAGCCCACTAACAACAAAAAACACTAACCCGCTAACAACATCCAACAGTAAAGCCCTAACCACAAACAACACTAACCCCCTAAAAACAAACAACCCTAACCCCCTAACAACAAACAACACTCACCCCTAAAAAACAAACAACCCTAAAACCCTAAAAGCAAACAACACTAACCCCCTAAAAACAAACAACCCTAACCCCCTAACAACAAACAACACTCACCCCTAAAAAACAAACAACCCTAAAACCCTAAAAGCAAACAACACTGAACCCCTAAAAACAAACAACACTGAGCCCCTAACAACAAACAACACTAACACCCGAACAACAAACACCACTAAACCCCAACAAGAAACAACCCTAAGCCCCTAACAACAAACAACACTAACCCCCTAACAACAAACAACACTAACACCCTAACAACAACCAACCCTAACCCCCTAAGAACAAACAACACTAACCCCCTGAGAACAAACAACACTAACCCCCAGCAACGAACAATACTAACCCCCTAACAACACAAAACCTAACCCCTTATTAACAAACAACCCTAACCCACTAACAACAAACAACCGTAACCCCCGAACAACCAACAACAATAACCCCCTAACCACAATAAACACTAACACCCTATCAACAAAAACCACTAAACCCCAACAGGAAACAACCCTAATCCCCTAACAACAAACAACACTAACTCCCTAACAACAAACAACCCTAACCAAACAACAAACAAACCTAACCCACTAACAACAAACAACACTAACATCCTAACAACAAACAACCCTAACCCCCTAACAACAAACAACACTAACACCCTAACAACAAACAACCCTAACCCCCTAACAACAAACAACACTAACCCCCTAACAACAAACAACCCTAAACCCCTAACATCAAAGAACACTAACACCCTAACAACAAACAACCCTAACCCCCTAACAACAAACACTAACCCCCAAACAACAAACAACACTAACCCCTAAAAACCAAAAACACTAACCCTCTAACAACAAACAACTCTAACCCACTAACAACAAACAACCCTAACTCCCTAACAGCAAACAACACTAACCCCCTAACAACAAACAACCCTAAACCCCTAACATCAAACAACACTAACCCCCTAACAACACAAAACACTAACACCCTAACAACAAACAACACTAACACCCTAACAACAAAAACCACTAAACCCCAACAAGAAACAGCCCTAAACCCCTCACAACAAACACTAACCCCCTAACAACAAACAATCCTAACCCCTGAACAACCAACAACACTAACCACTAACCACAATAAACACTAACACCCTAACAACAAAAACCACTAAACCCCAACAAGAAACAACCCTAAACCCCTAACAACAAACAACACTAACCCCCTAACAACAAACAACCCTAACCAAACAATAAACAACCCAAACCCACTAACAACAAACAACACTAACACCCTAACAACAAACAACCCTAACCCCCTAACAACAAACAACACTAACACCCTAACAACAAACAACCCTAACCCCCTAACAACAAACACTAACCCCCAAGCAACAAACACCCCTAACTCCTAAAAACCAAAAACACTAACCCACTAACAGCAAACAACCCTAACCCACAATCAACAAGCAACGCTAACACCCTAACAACAAAAAACACTAAGCCCCTAACAACAAACAACCCTAACCCACTAACAACAAACAACCCTAACACCCTAACAACAAACAACACTAACCCCATAACATGAAACAACCCTAAACCCCTAACATCAAACAACACTAACCCCCTAACAACACAAAACACTAACAGCCTAACAACAAACAACACTAACACCCTAACAACAAAAACCACTAAACCCCAAAAAGAAACAACCCTAAACCCCTAACAACAAACACTAACCCCCTAACAACAAACAACACTAAACCCCTGACAAGAAACTACCCTAATCCCGTAACAACCAACAACACTAACCCCGTAACAACAAACAACCCTAACCCCCTAACAACAAACAATCCTAACCCCCGAACAACCAACAACACTAACCCCTTACCACAATAAACACTAACACCCTAACAACAAAAACCACTAAACCCCAACAAGAAACAACCCTAAACCCCTAACAAAAAACAACACTAACCTCCTAACAACAAACAACCCTAACCAAACAACAAACAACCCTAACCCACTAACAACAAACAACACTAACACCCTAACAACAAACAACCCTAACCCCCAACAACAAACAACACTAACACCCTATCAACAAACAACCCTAACCCCCTAACAACAAACAACACTAACCCCCGAACAACAAACAACCCTAAACCCCTAACATCAAAGAACACTAACACCTAACAACAAACAACCCTAACCCCCTAACAACAAACACTACCCCCAAACAACAAACAACCCTAACCCACTAACAACAAACAACACTAACCCCCTAACAACAAACAACCCTAAACCCCTAACATCAAACAACACTAAACTCTTACAACACAAAACACTAACACCCTAAAAACAAACAACACTAACACCCTAAGAACAAAAACCACTAAACCCCAACAAGAAACAACCCTAAACCCCTAACAAAAAACACTAACCCCCTAACAACAAACAACACTAAACCCCTAACAAGAAACTACCCTAACCCCGTAACAACAAACAACACTAACCCGGTAACAACAAACAACCCTAACCCCCTAACAACAAACAATCCTAATCCCCGAACAACCAACAACACTAACCCCCTAACCACAATAAACACTAACACCCGAACAACAAAAACCACTAAACCCCAACAAGAAACAACCTTAAACCCCTAACAACAAACAACCCTAAACCCCTAACAACAAACAACACTAACACCCTAACAACAAACAACCCTAACCCCCTAACAACAAACAACACTAACACCCTAACAACAAACAACCCTAACCCCCTAACAACAAACAATCCTAACCCCCGAACAACCAACAACACTAACCCCCTAACCACAGTACAAATTAACACCCTAACAACAAAAACCACTAAACCCCAACAAGAAAAAACAATAAAACCCTAACAACAAACAACACTAACCCCCTAAGAACAAACAACCCTAACCAAACAACAAACAACCTTAACCCCTAAAAACAAACAACCCTAACCCCCTAAAAACAAACAACCCTAAGCAAACAACAAACAACCCTAACCGACTAACAAGAAACAACACTAACCCCCTAACAAGAAACCGCACTAACCCCCTAAGAAGAAACAACACAAACCCCCTAAGAAGAAACAACACTAACCCCCTAACAACAAACAACACTAACCCCCTAACAACAAACACCACTAACACCCTAACAACAAACAACCCTAACCCCCTAACAACAAACAACACTAACCCCCTAACAACAAACAACCCTAAACCCCTAACATCAAACAACACTAACCCACTAACAACACAAAACACTAACACCCTAACAACAAAATACACTAACACCCTAACAACAAAAACCACTAAACCCCAACAAGAAACAACCCTAAACCCCTAACAACAAACACTAACCCCCTAACAACAAACAACACTAAACCCCTAACAAGGAACTACCCTAACCCCGTAACAAAAAACAACACTAACCCCGTAACAACAAACAATCCTAACCCCCAAACAACAAACAACCCTAAACCCCAAACAACAAACAACCCTAACCAAACAACAAAAAACTCTAACCCACTAGCAACAAACAACACTAACACCCTAAGAACAAACAACCCTAACCCCCTAACAACAAACAACACTAACCCCCTAACAACAAACAACCCTAAACCCCTAACATCAAAGAACACTAACACCCTAACAACAAACAACCCTAACCCCCTAACAACAAACACTAACCCATAAACAACAAACAACACTAACCCCTAAAAACCAAAAACCCTAACCCACTAACAACAAACAACCCTAACCCACTAACAACAAACAACCCTAACCCCCTAACAACAAACACTAACCCCCAAACAACAAACAACACTAACCCCTAAAAACCAAAAACACTAACCCACTAACAACAAACAACTCTAACCCACTAACAACAAACAACCCTAACTCCCTAACAGCAAACAACACTAACCCCCTAACAACAAACAACCCTAAACCCCGAACATCAAACAACACTAACCCCCTAACAACACAAAACACTAACACTCTAACAACAAACAACACTAACACCCTAACAACAAAAACCACTAAACCCCAACAAGAAACAACCCTAAACCCCTAACAACAAACACTAACCCCCTAACAACAAACAACACTAAACCCCTAACAAGAAACTACCCTAACCCCGTAACAACAAACAACACTAACCCCGTAACAACAAACAACCCTAACCCCCTAACAACAAACAATCCTAACCCCCGAACAACCAACAACACTAACCCCCTAACCACAATAAACACTAACACCCTAACAACAAAAACCACTAAAACCCAACAAGAAACAGCCCTAAACCCCTAAGAACAAACAACACTAACCCCCTAACAACAAACAACCCTAACCAAACAACAAAAAAACCTAACCCACTAACAACAAACAACACTAACACCTTAACAACAAACAACCCTAACCCCCTAACAACAAACAACACTAACCCCCTAACAACAAACAACACTAAACCCCTAACATCAAAGAACACTAACACCCTAACAACAAACAACCCTAACCCCCTAACAACAAACACTAACCCATAAACAACAAACAATACTAACCCCTAAAAACCAAAAACCCTAACCCACTAACAACAAACAACCCTAACCCACTAGCAACAAACAACCCTAACTCCCTAAAAACAAACAACAGTGAACCCCTAAAAACGAACAACACTAAGCCCCTAACAACGAACAACACTAACACCCGAACAACAAACACCACTAAACCCCAACAAGAAACAACCCTAAGACCCTAACAACAAACAACACTAACCCCCAACAATAAACAACCCTAAACCCCTAACAACAAACAACACTAACCCCCTAACAACAAACAACACTAACACCCTAACAACAACCAACCCTAACCCCTAAGAACAAACACTAACGCCCTAAGAACAAACAACACTAACCCCCAGCAACGAACAATACTAACCCCCTAACAACACAAAACCTAACCCCTTATCAACAAGCAACCCTAACCCACTAACAACAAACAACCCTAACACCCTAACAACAAACAACACTAACCCCCTAACAACAAACAACTCTAAACCCCTAACGTCAAAGAACACTAACACCCTAACAACAAACAACCCTAGCCCCCTAACAACAAACACTAACCCCCAAACAACAAACAACCCTAACCCCTAAAAACCAAAAACACTAACACACTAACAACAAACAACCCTAACCCACTAACAACAAACAACCCTAACACCCTAACAACAAACAACACTAACCCCTAAGAACAAAAACACTAACCCCCAAACAACAAACAACCCTAACCCCCTAACAACAAACAATCCTAACCCCCGAACAACCAACAACACTAACCCCCTAACCACAATAAACACTAACACCCTAACAACAAAAACCACTAAACCCCAACAAGAAACAACCCTAAACCCCTAAGAACAAACAACACTAACCGCCTAACAACAAACAACCCTAACCAAACAACAAAAAACCCTAACCCACTAACAACAAACAACACTAACACCCTAAAAACAAACAACCCTAACCCCCTAACAACAAACAACACTAACCCCATAACAACAAACAAACCTAACCCCCTAAGAACAAACAACACAAACCCCCTAACAACAAACAACCCTGACCAAACAACAAAAAACCCTAACCCACTAACAACAAAGAACACTAACACCCTAACAAACAACCATAACCCCCTAACAACAAACAACACTGACACCCTAACAACAAACAACCCTAACCCCCTAACAACAAACAACACTAACCCCCTAACAACAAACAACCCTAAACCCCTAACAAGAAACTAACCTAACCCCGTAACAACAAACAACACTAACCTCCTAACAACAAACAACCTTAACCCCCTAACAACAAACACCCCTAAACCCCTAACAACAAACAATCCTAACCCCCTAACAACCTACAACACTAACCCCCTAACCACAAACAACACTAACCCCGTAAGAACAAACAACACTAACCCCCTAACAAGAGTCCTAACCACCTAACAACAAACAACACTAACCCCCTAAAAAGACACCACAATAAACCCCTAAAAACAAACAACACTCATCCCCTAAGAACAAACAACACTAACCCTCTAACAACAAACAACACTAACCCCTAAGAACAAAAACACTAACCCCCTAACAACAAACAACACTAACCCCCTAAAAACAAACAACCCTAAAGCCCTAAAAAGAAACAACACTGAACCCCTTAAAACAAACAACACTAAGCCCCTAACAACAAACAGCACTAACACTCTAACAACAAAAAACACTGACACGCTCACAACAACCAACACTAACCCCCTAACAACAAACAATCCTAACCCCCTAAAAACAAACAACACTAACCCCCTAAAAACAAACAACCCTAAAACCCTAAAAACAAACAACACTGAACCCCTAAAAACAAACAACACTAAGCCAATAACAACAAACAGCACTAACCCACTAACAACAAAAAACACTAACCCGCTAACAACATCCAACAGTAAAGCCCTAACCACAAACAACACTAACCCCCTAAAAATAAACAACCCTAACCCCCTAACAACAAACAACACTCACCCCTAAAAACCAAACAACCCTAAAACCCTAAAAGCAAACAACACTGAACCCCTAAAAACAAACAACACTGAGCCCCTAACAACAAACAACACTAACACCCGAACAACAAACACCACTAAACCCCAACAAGAAACAACCCTAAGCCCCTAACAACAAACAACACTAACCCCCTAACAACAAACAACACTAACACCCTAACAACAACCAACCCTAACCCCCTAAGAACCAACAACACTAACCCCCTAAGAACAAACAACACTAACCCCCAGCAACGAACAATACTAACCCCCTAACAACACAAAACCTAACCCCTTATTAACAAACAACCCTAACCCACTAACAACAAACAACCCTAACCCCCGAACAACCAACAACACTAACCCCCTAACCACAATAAACACTAACACCCTATCAACAAAAACCACTAAACCCCAACAGGAAACAACCATAAACCCCTAACAACAAACAACACTAACTCCCTAACAACAAACAACCCTAACCAAACAACAAACAAACCTAACCCACTAACAACAAACAACACTAACATCCTAACAACAAACAACCCTAACCCCCTAACAACAAACAACACTAACACCCTAACAACAAACAACCCTAACCCCCTAACAACAAACAACACTAAACCCGTAACAACAAACAACCCTTAACCCCTAACATCAAAGAACACTAACACCCTAACAACAAACAACCCTAACCCCCTAACAACAAACTCTAACCCCCAAACAACAAACAACACTAACCCCAAAAAACCAAAAACACTAACCCACTAACAACAAACAACTCTAACCCACTAACAACAAACAACCCTAACTCCCTAACAGCAAACAACACTAACCCCCTAACAACAAACAACCCTAAACCCCTAACATCAAACAACACTAACCCCCTAACAACACAAAACACTAACACCCTAACAACAAACAACACTAACACCCTAACAACAAAAACCACTAAACCCCAACAAGAAACAACCCTAAACCCCTAACAACAAACACTAACCCCCTAACAACAAACAACACTAAACCCCTAACAAGAAACTACCCTAACCCCGTAACAACAAACAACACTAACCCCGTAACAACAAACAACCCTAACCCCCTAACAACAAACAATCCTAACCCCCGAACAACCAACAACACTAACCCCCTAACCACAATAAACACTAACACCCTAACAACAAAAACCACTAAACCCCAACAAGAAACAACCCTAAACCCCTAAGAACAAACAACACTAACCCCCTAACAACAAACAACCCTAACCAAACAACAGAAAACACTAACCCATTAACAACAAACAACACTAACACCCTAACAACAAACAACCCTAACCCCCTAGCAACAAACAACACTAACCCCCTAACAACAAACAACCCTAACCCCCTAACAACAAACAACACTAACCCCCTAACAACAAACAACCCTAAACCCCTAACATCAAAGAACACTAACACCCTAACAACAAACAACCCTAACCCCCTAACAACAAACACTAACCCATAAACAACAAACAACACTAACCCCTAAAAACCAAAAACCCTAACCCACTAACAACAAACAACCCTAACCCACTAACAACAAACAACCCTAACTCCCTAAAAACAAACAACACTAACCCCCTAACAACAAACAACACTAAACCCCTAACATCAAACAACACTAACCCCCTAACAACACAAAACACTAACACCCTAACAACAAACAACACTAACACCCTAACAACAAAAACCACTAAACCCCAACAAGAAACAACCCGAAACCCCTCACAACAAACACTAACTCCCTAACAACAAACAACACTAAACCCCTAACAAGAAACTACCCTAACCCCGTAACAACAAACAACACTAACCCCGTAACAACAAACAACCCTAACCCCCAAACAACAAACAACCCTAACCCCCTAACAACAAACAATCCTAACCCCCGAACAACCAACAACACTAACCCCCTAACCACAATAAACACTAACACCCTAACAACAAAAACCACTAAACCCCAACAAGAAACAACCCTAAACCCCTAAGAACAAACAACACTAACCGCCTAACAACAAACAACCCTAACCAAACAACAAAAAAACCTAACCCACTAACAACAAACAACACTAACACCCTAAAAACAAACAACCCTAACCCCCTAACAACAAACAACACTAAACCCCTAACATAAACAACCCTAACCCCCTAAGAACAAACAACACTAACCCCCTAACAACAAACAACCCTGACCAAACAACAAAAAACCCTAAAACACTAACAACAAAGAACACTAACACCCTAACAACAAACAACCATAACCCCCTAACAACAAACAACACTGACACCCTAACAACAAACAACCCTAACCCCCTAACAACAAACAACACTAACCCCCTAACAACAAACAACCCTAAACCCCTAACACCAAAGAACACTAACACCCTAACAACAAACAACCCTAACCCCCTAACAACAAACACTATCCCCCAAACAACAAACAACCCTAACCCACTAACAACAAACAACCCTAAACCCCTAACATCAAACAACACTAACCCCCTAACAACACAAAACAATAACACCCTAACAACAAACAACACTAACACCCTAACAACAAAAACCACTAAACCCCAACAAGAAACAACCCTAAACCCGTAACAACAAACACTAACCTCCTAACAACAAACAACTCTAAACCCCTAACAAGAAACCAACCTAACCCCGTAACAACAAACAACACTAACCTCCTAACAACAAACAACCTTAACCCCCTAACAACAAACACCCCTAAACTCCTAACAACAAACAATCCTAACCCCCTAACAACCTACAACACTAACCCCCTAACCACAAAAAACCCTAACCCACTAAGAACAAACAACACTAACCCCCTAACAACAGTCCTAACCACCTAACAACAAACAACACTAACCCCCTAAAAAGAAACAACAAGAAACCCCTAAAAAGAAACAACACTCATCCCCTAAGAACAAACAACACTAACCCTCTAACAACAAACAACACTAACCCCTAAGAACAAAAACACTAACCCCCTAACAACAAACAACACTAACCCCCTAAAAACAAACAACCCTAAAACCCTAAAACAAACAACACTGAACCCCTTAAACAAACAACACTAAGCCCCTAACAACAAACAGCACTAACACTCTAACAACAAAAAACACGACACGCTAACAACAACCAACACTAACCCCCTAACAGCAAACAATCCTAACCCCCTAAAAACAAACAACACTAACCCCCTAAAAACAAACAACCCTAAAACCCTAAAAACAAACAACACTGAACCCCTAAAAACAAACAACACTAAGCCAATAACAACAAACAGCACTAACCCACTAACAACAAAAACACTAACCCGCTAACAACATCCAACAGTAACGCCCTAACCACAAACAACACTAACCCCCTAAAAACAAACAATCCTAACCCCCTAACAACAAACAACACTCACCCCTAAAAAACAAACAACCCTAAAACCCTAAAAGCAAACAACAGTGAACCCCTAAAAACAAACAACACTAAGCCCCTAACAACGAACAACACTAACACCCGAACAACAAACACCACTAAACCCCAACAAGAAACAACCCTAAGACCCTAACAACAAACAACACTAACCCCCTAACAATAAACAACCCTAAACCCCTAACAACAAACAACACTAACCCCCTAACAACAAACAACACTAACACCCTAACAACAACCAACCCTAACCCCTAAGAACAAACACTAACGCCCTAAGAACAAACAACACTAACCCCCAGCAACGAACAATACTAACCCCCTAACAACACAAAACCTAACCCCTTATCAACAAACAACCCTAACCCACTAACAACAAACAACCCTAACACCCTAACAACAAACAACACTAACCCCCTAACAACAAACAACTCTAAACCCCTAACGTCAAAGAACACTAACACCCTAACAACAAACAACCCTAGCCCCCTAACAACAAACACTAACCCCCAAACAACAAACAACCCTAACACCTAAAAACCAAAAACACTAACCCACTAACAACAAACAACACTAACCCACTAACAACAAACAACCCTAACACCCTAACAACAAACAACACTAACCCCGTAACAACAAACAACCCTAAACCCCTAACATCAAAGAACACTAACACCCTAACAACAAACAACCCTAACCCCCTAACAACAAACACTAACCCCCAAACAACAAACAACACTAACCCCTAAAAACCAAAAACACTAACCCACTAACAACAAACAACTCTAACCCACTAACAACAAACAACCCTAACTCCCTAACAGCAAACAACACTAACCCCCTAACAACAAACAACCCTAAACCCCGAACATCAAACAACACTAACCCCCTAACAACACAAAACACTAACACCCTAACAACAAACAACACTAACACCCTATCAACAAAAACCACTAAACCCCAACAAGAAACAGCCCTAAACCCCTCACAACAAACACTAACCCCCTAACAACAAACAACACTAAACCCCTAACAAGAAACTACCCTAACCCCGTAACAACAAACAACACTAACCCCGTAACAACAAACAACCCTAACCCCCTAACAACAAACAATCCTAACCCCCGAACAACCAACAACACTAACCCCCTAACCACAATAAACACTAACACCCTAACAAAAAAAACCACTAAACCCCAACAAGAAAAAACCCTAAACCCCTAAGAACAAAAAACACTAACCCCCTAACAACAAACAACCCTAAACAAACAACAAAAAACCCTAACTCACTAACAACAAACAACACTAACACCCTAACAACAAACAACCCTAACCCCCTAACAACAAACAACACTAACCCACTAACAACAAACAACCCTAACCCCCTAACAACAAACAACCCTAACCCCCTAACAACAAACAACCCTAAACCCCTAATATCAAAGAACACTAACACCCTAACAACAAACAACCCTAACCCCCTAACAACAAACACTAACCCATAAACAACAAACAACACTAACCCCTAAAAACCAAAAACCCTAACCCACTAACAACAAACAACCCTAACGCACTAACAACAAACAACCCTAACTCCCTAAAAACAAACAACACTAACCCCCTAACAACAAACAACCCTAAGCCCCTAACATCAAACAACACTAACCCCCTAACAACACAAAACACTAACACCCTAACAACAAACAACACTAACACCCTAACAACGAAAACCACTAAACCCCAACAAGAAACAACCCAAAACCCCTAACAACAAACACTAACTCCCTAACAACAAACAACACTAAACCCCTAACAAGAAACTACCCTAACCCCGTAACAACAAACAACACTAACCCCGTAACAACAAACAACCCTAACCCCCAAACAACAAACAACCCTAACCCCCTAACAACAAACAATCCTAACCCCCGAACAACCAACAACACTAACCCCCTAACCACAATAAACACTAACACCCTAACAACAAAAACCACTAAACCCCAACAAGAAACAACCCTAAACCCCTAAGAACAAACAACACTAACCGCCTAACAACAAACAACCCTAACCAAACAACAAAAAACCCTAACCCACTAACAACAAACAACACTAACACCCTAAAAACAAACAACCCTAACCCCCTAACAACAAACAACACTAACACCCTAACAACAAACAACCCTAACCCCCTAAGAACAAACAACACTAACCCCCTAACAACAAACAACCCTGACCAAACAACAAAAAACCCTAACCCACTAACAACAAAGAACACTAACACCCTAACAACAAACAACCATAACCCCCTAACAACAAACAACACTGACACCCTAACAACAAACAACCCTAACCCCCTAACAACAAAAAACACTAACCCCCTAACAACAAACAACCCTAAACCCCTAACAAGAAATTAACCTAACCCCGTAACAACAAACAACACTAACCTCCTAACAACAAACAACCTTAACCCCCTAACAACAAACACCCCTAAACCCCTAACAACAAACAATCCTAACCCCCTAACAACCTACAACACTAACCCCCAACCACAAACAACACTAACCCCGTAAGAACAAACAACACTAACCCCCTAACAACAGTCCTAACCACCTAACAACAAACAACACTAACCCCCTAAAAAGAAACCACAATAAACCCCTAAAAACAAACAACACTCATCCCCTAAGAACAAACAACACTAACCCTCTAACAACAAACAACACTAACCCCTAAGAACAAAAACACTAACCCCCTAACAACAAACAACACTAACCCCCTAAAAACAAACAACCCTAAAACCCTAAAAAGAAACAACACTGAACCCCTTAAAACAAACAACACTAAGCCCCTAACAACAAACAGCACTAAAACTCTAACAACAAAAAACACTGACACGCTCACAACAACCAACACTACCCCCCTAACAACAAACAATCCTAACCCCCTAAAAACAAACAACACTAACCCCCGAAAAACAAACAACCCTAAAACCCTAAAAACAAACAACACTGAACCCCTAAAAACAAACAACACTAAGCCAATAACAACAAACAGCACTAACCCACTAACAACAAAAAACACTAACCCGCTAACAACATCCAACAGTAAAGCCCTAACCACAAACAACACTAACCCCCTAAAAACAAACAACCCTAACCCCCTAACAACAAACAACACTCACCCCAAAAAAACAAACAACCCTAAAACCCTAAAAGCAAACAACACTGAACCCCTAAAAACAAACAACACTGAGCCCCTAACAACAAACAACACTAACACCCGAACAACAAACACCACTAAACCCCAACAAGAAACAACCCTAAGCCCCTAACAACAAACAACACTAACCCCCTAACAACAAACAACACTAACACCCTGACAACAACCAACCCTAACCCCCTAAGAACAAACAACACTAACCCCCTAAGAACAAACAAAGCTAACCCCCAGCAACGAACAATACTAACCCCCAAACAACACAAAACCTAACCCCTTATTAACAAACAACCCTAACCCACTAACAACAAACAACCCTAACCCCCGAACAACCAACAACACTAACCCCCTAACCACAATAAACACTAACACCCTATCAACAAAAACCACTAAACCCCAACAGGAAACAACCCTAAACCCCTAACAACAAACAACACTAACTCCCTAACAACAAACAACCCTAACCAAACAACAAACAAACCTAACCCACTAACAACAAACAACACTAACATCCTAACAACAAACAACCCTAACCCCCTAACAACAAACAACACTAACACCCTAACAACAAACAACCCTAACCCCCTAACATCAAAGAACACTAACACTCTAACAACAAACAACCCTAACCCCCAACAACAAACACTAACCCCCAAACAACAAACAACCCTAACCCCTAAAAACCAAAAACACTAATCCACTAACAACAAACAACACTAACCCACTAACAACAAACAACCCTAACATCCTAACAACAAAAACCACTAAAACCCAACAAGAAAAACCCTAAACCCCTAGCAACAAACACTAACCCCCAAACAACAAAGAACCCTAACCCCTGAAAACCAAAAACACTAACCCACTAACAACAAACAACCCTAACCCACTAACAACAACCCTAACACCCTAACAACAAACAACACTAACCCCCTAACAACACAAAACACTAACACCCTAACAACAAACAACACTAACACCCTAACAACAAAAACCACTAAACCCCAACAAGAAACAACCCTAAACCCCTAAAAACAAACACTAACCCCCTAACAACAAACAACACTAAACCCCTAACAAGAAATTAACCTAACCCCATAACAACAAACAACACTAACCTCCTAACAACAAACAACCTTAACCCCCTAACAACAAACACCCCTAAACCCCTAACAACAAACAATCCTAACCCCCTAACAACCTACAACACTAACCCCCTAACCACAAATAGCACTAACCCCGTAAGAAGAAACAACACTAACCCCCTAACAACAGTCCTAACCACCTAACAACAAACAACACTAACCCCCTAAAAAAAAACCACAATAAACCCCTAAAAACAAACAACACTCATCCCCTAAGAACAAACAACACTAACCCTCTAACAACAAACAACACTAACCCCTAAGAACAAAAACACTAACCCCCTAACAACAAACAACACTAACCCCCTAAAAACAAACAACCCTAAAACCCTAAAAAGAAACAACACTGAACCCCTTAAAACAAACAACACTAAGCCCCTAACAACAAACAGCACTAACACTCTAACAACAAAAAACACTGACACGCTCACAACAACCAACACTAACCCCCTAAGAACAAACAATCCTAACCCCCTAAAAACAAACAACACTAACCCCCTAAAAACAAACAACCCTAAAACCCTAAAAACAAACAACACTGAACCCCTAAAAACAAACAACACTAAGCCAATAACAACAAACAGCACTAACCCACTAACAACAAAAAACACTAACCCGCTAACAACATCCAACAGTAAAGCCCTAACCACAAACAACACTAACCCCCTAAAAACAAACAACCCTAACCCCCTAACAACAAACAACACTCACCCCTAAAAAACAAACAACCCTAAAACCCTAAAAGCAAACAACACTGAACCCCTAAAAACAAACAACACTGAGCCCCTAACAACAAACAACACTAACACCCGAACAACAAACACCACTAAACCCCAACAAGAAACAACCCTAAGCCCCTAACAACAAACAACACTAACCCCCTAACAACAAACAACACTAACACCCTAACAACAACCAACCCTAACCCCCTAAGAACAAACAACACTAACCCCCTAAGAACAAACAACACTAACCCCCAGCAACGAACAATACTAACCCCCTAACAACACAAAACCTAACCCCTTATTAACAAACAACCCTAACCCACTAACAACAAACAAACCTAACCCCCGAACAACCAACAACACTAACACCCTAACCACAATAAACACTAACACCCTATCAACAAAAACCACTAAACCCCAACAGGAAACAACCATAAACCCCTAACAACAAACAACACTAACTCCCTAACAACAAACAACCCTAACCAAACAACAAACAAACCTAACCCACTAACAACAAACAACACTAACATCCTAACAACAAACAACCCTAACCCCCTAACAACAAACAACACTAACACCCTAACAACAAACAACCCTAACCCCCTAACAACAAACAACACTAACCCCCTAACAACAAACAACCCTAAACCCCTAACATCAAAGAACACTAACACCCTAACAACAAACAACCCTAACCCCCTAACAACAAACACTAACCCCCAAACAACAAACAACACTAACCCCTAAAAACCAAAAACACTAACCCACTAACAACAAACAACTCTAACCCACTAACAACAAACAACCCTAACTCGCTAACAGCAAACAACACTAACCCCCTAACAACAAACAACCCTAAACCCCGAACATCAAACAACACTAACCCCCTAACAACACAAAACACTAACACCCTAACAACAAACAACACTAACACCCTAACAACAAAAACCACTAAACCCCAACAAGAAACAACCCTAAACCCCTAACAACAAACACTAACCCCCTAACAACAAACAACACTAAACCCCTAACAAGAAACTACCCTAACCCCGTAACAACAAACAACACTAACCCCGTAACAACAAACAACCCTAACCCCCTAACAACAAACAATCCTAACCCCCGAACAACCAACAACACTAACCCCCTAACCACAATAAACACTAACACCCTAACAACAAAAACCACTAAACCCCAACAAGAAACAACCCTAAACCCCTAAGAACAAACAACACTAACCCCCTAACAACAAACAACCCTAACCAAACAACAAAAAAACCTAACCCACTAACAACAAACAACACTAACACCCTAACAACAAACAACCCTAACCCCCTAACAACAAACAACACTAACCCCCTAACAACAAACAACACTAAACCCCTAACATCAAAGAACACTAACACCCTAACAACAAACAACCCTAACCCCCTAACAACAAACACTAACCCATAAACAACAAACAATACTAACCCCTAAAAACCAAAAACACTAACCCACTAACAACAAACAACCCTAACCCACTAGCAACAAACAACCCTAACTCCCTAAAAACAAACAACACTAACCCCCTAACAACAAACAACCCTAACCCCCAAACAACAAACAACCCTAACCCCCTAACAACAAACAATCCTAACCCCCGAACAACCAACAACACTAACCCCCTAACCACAATAAACACTAACACCCTAACAACAAAAACCACTAAACCCCAACAAGAAACAACCCTAAACCCCTAAGAACAAACAACACTAACCGCCTAACAACAAACAACCCTAACCAAACAACAAAAAACCCTAACCCACTAACAACAAACAACACTAACACCCTAAAAACAAACAACCCTAACCCCCTAACAAAAAACAACACTAACCCCATAACAACAAACAAACCTAACCCCCTAAGAACAAACAACACTAACCCCCTAACAACAAACAACCCTGACCAAACAACAAAAAACCCTAACCCACTAACAACAAAGAACACTAACACCCTAACAACAAACAACCATAACCCCCTAACAACAAACAACACTGACACCCTAACAACAAACAACCCTAACCCCCTAACAACAAACAACACTAACCCCCTAACAACAAACAACCCTAAACCCCTAACAAGAAACTAACCTAACCCCGTAACAACAAACAACACTAACCTCCTAACAACAAACAACCTTAACCCCCTAACAACAAACACCCCTAAACCCCTAACAACAAACAATCCTAACCCCCTAACAACCTACAACACTAACCCCCTAACCACAAACAACACTAACCCCGTAAGAACAAACAACACTAACCCCCTTACAAGAGTCCTAACCACCTAACAACAAACAACACTAACCCCCTAAAAAGACACCACAATAAACCCCTAAAAACAAACAACACTCATCCCCTAAGAACAAACAACACTAACCCTCTAACAACAAACAACACTAACCCCTAAGAACAAAAACACTAACCCCCTAACAACAAACAACACTAACCCCCTAAAAACAAACAACCCTAAAGCCCTAAAAAGAAACAACACTGAACCCCTTAAAACAAACAACACTAAGCCCATAACAACAAACAGCACTAACACTCTAACAACAAAAAACACTGACACGCTCACAACAACCAACACTAACCCCCTAACAACAAACAACCCTAAAACCCTAAAAACAAACAACACTGAACCCCTAAAAACAAACAACACTAAGCCAATAACAACAAACAGCACTAACCCACTAACAACAAAAAACACTAACCCGCTAACAACATCCAACAGTAAAGCCCTAACCACAAACAACACTAACCCCCTAAAAACAAACAACCCTAACCCCCTAACAACAAACAACACTCACCCCTAAAAAACAAACAACCCTAAAACCCTAAAAGCAAACAACACTGAACCCCTAAAAACAAACAACACTGAGCCCCTAACAACAAACAACACTAACACCCGAACAACAAACACCACTAAACCCCAACAAGAAACAACCCTAAGCCCCTAACAACAAACAACACTAACCCCCTAACAACAAACAACACTAACACCCTAACAACAACCAACCCTAACCCCCTAAGAACAAACAACACTAACCCCCTAAGAACAAACAACACTAACCCCCAGCAACGAACAATACTAACCCCCTAACAACACAAAACCTAACCCCTTATTAACAAACAACCCTAACCCACTAACAACAAACAACCCTAACCCCCGAACAACCAACAACACTAACCCCCTAACCACAATAAACACTAACACCCTATCAACAAAAACCACTAAACCCCAACAGGAAACAACCATAAACCCCTAACAACAAACAACACTAACTCCCTAACAACAAACAACCCTAACCAAACAACAAACAAACCTAAGCCACTAACAACAAACAACACTAACATCCTAACAACAAACAACCCTAACCCCCTAACAACAAACAACACTAACACCCTAACAACAAACAACCCTAACCCCCTAACAACAAACACTAACCCCCAAACAACAAACAACACTAACCCCTAAAAACGAAAAACACTAACCCACTAACAACAAACAACTCTAACCCACTAACAACAAACAACCCTAACTCCCTAACAGCCAACAACACTAACCCCCTAACAACAAACAACCCTAAACCCCGAACATCAAACAACACTAACCCCCTAACAACACAAAACACTAACACCCTAACAACAAACAACACTAACACCCTAACAACAAAAACCACTAAACCCCAACAAGAAACAACCCTAAACCCCTAACAACAAACACTAACCCCCTAACAACAAACAACACTAAACCCCTAACAAGAAACTATCCTAACCCCGTAACAACAAACAACACTAACCCCGTAACAACAAACAACCCTAACCCCCTAACAACAAACAATCCTAACCCCCGAACAACCAACAACACTAACCCCCTAACCACAATAAACACTAACACCCTAACAACAAAAAGCACTAAACCCCAACAAGAAACAACCCTAAACCCCTAAGAACAAACAACACTAACCCCCTAACAACAAACAACCCTAACCAAACAACAGAAAACACTAACCCACTAACAACAAACAACACTAACACCCTAACAACAAACAACCCTAACCCCCTAGCAACAAACAACACTAACCCCCTAACAACAAACAACCCTAACCCCCTAACAACAAACAACACTAACCCCCTAACAACAAACAACCCTAAACCCCTAACAACCAACAACACTAAACCCCTAACATCAAAGAACACTAACACCCTAACAACAAACAACCCTAACCCCCAACAACAAACACTAACCCCCAATCAACAAACAACCCTAACTCCTAAAAACCAAAAACGCTAACCCACTAACAGCAAACAACCCTAACCCACAATCAACAAACAACCCTAACACCCTAACAACAAAAAACACTAACCCCCTAACAACAAACAACCCTAAACCCCTAACATCGAACAACACTTATCCTCTAACAACACAAAACACTAACACCCTAACAACAAACAACACTAACACCCTAACAACAAAAACCACTAAACCCCAACAAGAAACAACCCTAAAACCCTAGCAACAAACAACACCACTCCCTAACAACAAACAACCCTAACCAAACAACAAAAAACACTAACCCACTAGCAACAAACAACACTAACACCCTAACAACAACCAACCCTAACCCCCTAACAACAAACAACACTAACCCCCTAACAACAAACAACACTAACACCCTAACAACAAACAACCCTAACCCCCTAACAACAAACAACACTAACCCCCTAACAACAAACAACCCTAAACCCCTAACATCAAAGAACACTAACACTCTAACAACAAACAACCCTAACCCCCAACAACAAACACTAACCCCCAAACAACAAACAACCCTAACCCCTAAAAACCAAAAACACTAATCCACTAACAACAAACAACACTAACCCACTAACAACAAACAACCCTAACATCCTAACAACAAAAACCACTAAAACCCAACAAGAAAAACCCTAAACCCCTAGCAACAAACACTAACCCCCAAACAACAAAGAACCCTAACCCCTGAAAACCAAAAACACTAACCCACTAACAACAAACAACCCTAACCCACTAACAACAACCCTAACACCCTAACAACAAACAACACTAACCCCCTAACAACACAAAACACTAACACCCTAACAACAAACAACACTAACACCCTAACAACAAACAACCCTAACCAAACAACAAACAAACCTAACCCACTAACAACAAACAACACTAACATCCTAACAACAAACAACCCTAACCCCCTAACAACAAACAACACTAACACCCTAACAACAAACAACCCTAACCCCCTAACAACAAACAACACTAACCCCCTAACAACAAACAACCCTAAACCCCTAACATCAAAGAACACTAACACCCTAACAACAAACAACCCTAACACCCTAACAACAAACACTAACCCCCAAACAACAAACAACACTAACCCCTAAAAACCAAAAACACTAACCCACTAACAACAAACAACTCTAACCCACTAACAACAAACAACCCTAACTCCCTAACAGAAAACAACACTAACCCCCTAACAACAAACAACCCTAAACCCCTAACAAGAAACTACCCTAACCCCGTAACAACAAACAATCCTAACCCCCAAACAACAAACAACCCTAACCCCCTAACAACAAACAATCCTAACCCCCTAACAACCAACAACACTAAACCCCTAACATCAAAGAACACTAACACCCTAACAACAAACAACCCTAACCCCCAACAACAAACACTAACCCCCAATCAACAAACAACCCTAACTCCTAAAAACCAAAAACGCTAACCCACTAACAGTAAACAACCCTAACCCACAATCAACAAACAACCCTAACACCGTAACAACAAAAAACACTAACCCCCTAACAACAAACAACCCTAAACCCCTAACATCGAACAACACTTATCCTCTAACAACACAAAACACTAACACCCTAACAACAAACAACACTAACACCCTAACAACAAAAACCACTAAACCCCAACAAGAAACAACCCTAAAACCCTAGCAACAAACAACACCACTCCCTAACAACAAACAACCCTAACCAAACAACAAAAAACACTAACCCACTAGCAACAAACAACACTAACACCCAAACAACAACCAACCCTAACCCCCTAACAACAAACAACACTAACCCCCTAACAACAAACAACACTAAACCCCTAACATCAAAGAACACTAACACCCTAACAACAAACAACCCTAACCCCCAACAACAAACACTAACCCCCAAACAACAAACAACCCTAACCCCTAAAAACCAAAAACACTAATCCACTAACAACAAACAACACTAACCCACTAACAACAAACAACCCTAACATCCTAACAACAAAAACCACTAAAACCCAACAAGAAAAACCCTAAACTCCTAGCAACAAACACTAACCCCCAAACAACAAAGAACCCTAACCCCTGAAAACCAAAAACACTAACCCACTAACAACAAACAACCCTAACCCACTAACAACAACCCTAACACCCTAACAACAAACAACACTAACCCCCTAACAACACAAAACACTAACACCCTAACAACAAACAACACTAACACCCTAACAACAAAAACCACTAAACCCCAACAAGAAACAACCCTAAACCCCTAAAAACAAACACTAACCCCCTAACAACAAACAACACTAAACCCCTAACAAGAAATTAACCTAACCCCATAACAACAAACAACACTAACCTCCTAACAACAAACAACCTTAACCCCCTAACAACAAACACCCCTAAACCCCTAACAACAAACAATCCTAACCCCCTAACAACCTACAACACTAACCCCCTAACCACAAATAGCACTAACCCCGTAAGAAGAAACAACACTAACCCCCTAACAACAGTCCTAACCACCTAACAACAAACAACACTAACCCCCTAAAAAAAAACCACAATAAACCCCTAAAAACAAACAACACTCATCCCCTAAGAACAAACAACACTAACCCTCTAACAACAAACAACACTAACCCCTAAGAACAAAAACACTAACCCCCTAACAACAAACAACACTAACCCCCTAAAAACAAACAACCCTAAAACCCTAAAAAGAAACAACACTGAACCCCTTAAAACAAACAACACTAAGCCCCTAACAACAAACAGCACTAACACTCTAACAACAAAAAACACTGACACGCTCACAACAACCAACACTAACCCCCTAAGAACAAACAATCCTAACCCCCTAAAAACAAACAACACTAACCCCCTAAAAACAAACAACCCTAAAACCCTAAAAACAAACAACACTGAACCCCTAAAAACAAACAACACTAAGCCAATAACAACAAACAGCACTAACCCACTAACAACAAAAAACACTAACCCGCTAACAACATCCAACAGTAAAGCCCTAACCACAAACAACACTAACCCCCTAAAAACAAACAACCCTAACCCCCTAACAACAAACAACACTCACCCCTAAAAAACAAACAACCCTAAAACCCTAAAAGCAAACAACACTGAACCCCTAAAAACAAACAACACTGAGCCCCTAACAACAAACAACACTAACACCCGAACAACAAACACCACTAAACCCCAACAAGAAACAACCCTAAGCCCCTAACAACAAACAACACTAACCCCCTAACAACAAACAACACTAACACCCTAACAACAACCAACCCTAACCCCCTAAGAACAAACAACACTAACCCCCTAAGAACAAACAACACTAACCCCCAGCAACGAACAATACTAACCCCCTAACAACACAAAACCTAACCCCTTATTAACAAACAACCCTAACCCACTAACAACAAACAAACCTAACCCCCGAACAACCAACAACACTAACACCCTAACCACAATAAACACTAACACCCTATCAACAAAAACCACTAAACCCCAACAGGAAACAACCATAAACCCCTAACAACAAACAACACTAACTCCCTAACAACAAACAACCCTAACCAAACAACAAACAAACCTAACCCACTAACAACAAACAACACTAACATCCTAACAACAAACAACCCTAACCCCCTAACAACAAACAACACTAACACCCTAACAACAAACAACCCTAACCCCCTAACAACAAACAACACTAACCCCCTAACAACAAACAACCCTAAACCCCTAACATCAAAGAACACTAACACCCTAACAACAAACAACCCTAACCCCCTAACAACAAACACTAACCCCCAAACAACAAACAACACTAACCCCTAAAAACCAAAAACACTAACCCACTAACAACAAACAACTCTAACCCACTAACAACAAACAACCCTAACTCGCTAACAGCAAACAACACTAACCCCCTAACAACAAACAACCCTAAACCCCGAACATCAAACAACACTAACCCCCTAACAACACAAAACACTAACACCCTAACAACAAACAACACTAACACCCTAACAACAAAAACCACTAAACCCCAACAAGAAACAACCCTAAACCCCTAACAACAAACACTAACCCCCTAACAACAAACAACACTAAACCCCTAACAAGAAACTACCCTAACCCCGTAACAACAAACAACACTAACCCCGTAACAACAAACAACCCTAACCCCCTAACAACAAACAATCCTAACCCCCGAACAACCAACAACACTAACCCCCTAACCACAATAAACACTAACACCCTAACAACAAAAACCACTAAACCCCAACAAGAAACAACCCTAAACCCCTAAGAACAAACAACACTAACCCCCTAACAACAAACAACCCTAACCAAACAACAAAAAAACCTAACCCACTAACAACAAACAACACTAACACCCTAACAACAAACAACCCTAACCCCCTAACAACAAACAACACTAACCCCCTAACAACAAACAACACTAAACCCCTAACATCAAAGAACACTAACACCCTAACAACAAACAACCCTAACCCCCTAACAACAAACACTAACCCATAAACAACAAACAATACTAACCCCTAAAAACCAAAAACCCTAACCCACTAACAACAAACAACCCTAACCCACTAGCAACAAACAACCCTAACTCCCTAAAAACAAACAACACTAACCCCCTAACAACAAACAACCCTAACCCCCAAACAACAAACAACCCTAACCCCCTAACAACAAACAATCCTAACCCCCGAACAACCAACAACACTAACCCCCTAACCACAATAAACATTAACACCCTAACAACAAAAACCACTAAACCCCAACAAGAAACAACCCTAAACCCCTAAGAACAAACAACACTAACCGCCTAACAACAAACAACCCTAACCAAACAACAAAAAACCCTAACCCACTAACAACAAACAACACTAACACCCTAAAAACAAACAACCCTAACCCCCTAACAAAAAACAACACTAACCCCATAACAACAAACAAACCTAACCCCCTAAGAACAAACAACACTAACCCCCTAACAACAAACAACCCTGACCAAACAACAAAAAACCCTAACCCACTAACAACAAAGAACACTAACACCCTAACAACAAACAACCATAACCCCCTAACAACAAACAACACTGACACCCTAACAACAAACAACCCTAACCCCCTAACAACAAACAACACTAACCCCCTAACAACAAACAACCCTAAACCCCTAACAAGAAACTAACCTAACCCCGTAACAACAAACAACACTAACCTCCTAACAACAAACAACCTTAACCCCCTAACAACAAACACCCCTAAACCCCTAACAACAAACAATCCTAACCCCCTAACAACCTACAACACTAACCCCCTAACCACAAACAACACTAACCCCGTAAGAACAAACAACACTAACCCCCTTACAAGAGTCCTAACCACCTAACAACAAACAACACTAACCCCCTAAAAAGACACCACAATAAACCCCTAAAAACAAACAACACTCATCCCCTAAGAACAAACAACCCTAAAGCCCTAAAAAGAAACAACACTGAACCCCTTAAAACAAACAACACTAAGCCCATAACAACAAACAGCACTAACACTCTAACAACAAAAAACACTGACACGCTCACAACAACCAACACTAACCCCCTAAGAACAAACAATCCTAACCCCCTAAAAACAAACAACACTAACCCCCTAAAAACAAACAACCCTAAAACCCTAAAAACAAACAACACTGAACCCCTAAAAACAAACAACACTAAGCCAATAACAACAAACAGCACTAACCCACTAACAACAAAAAACACTAACCCGCTAACAACATCCAACAGTAAAGCCCTAACCACAAACAACACTAACCCCCTAAAAACAAACAACCCTAACCCCCTAACAACAAACAACACTCACCCCTAAAAAACAAACAACCCTAAAACCCTAAAAGCAAACAACACTGAACCCCTAAAAACAAACAACACTGAGCCCCTAACAACAAACAACACTAACACCCGAACAACAAACACCACTAAACCCCAACAAGAAACAACCCTAAGCCCCTAACAACAAACAACACTAACCCCCTAACAACAAACAACACTAACACCCTAACAACAACCAACCCTAACCCCCTAAGAACAAACAACACTAACCCCCTAAGAACAAACAACACTAACCCCCAGCAACGAACAATACTAACCCCCTAACAACACAAAACCTAACCCCTTATTAACAAACAACCCTAACCCACTAACAACAAACAACCCTAACCCCCGAACAAGCAACAACACTAACCCCCTAACCACAATAAACACTAACACCCTATCAACAAAAACCACTAAACCCCAACAGGAAACAACCATAAACCCCTAACAACAAACAACACTAACTCCCTAACAACAAACAACCCTAACCAAACAACAAACAAACCTAACCCACTAACAACAAACAACACTAACATCCTAACAACAAACAACACTAACCCCCTAACAACAAACAACACTAACACCCTAACAACAAACAACCCTAACCCCCTAACAACAAACAACACTAACCCCCTAACAACAAACAACCCTAAACCCCTAACATCAAAGAACACTAACACTCTAACAACAAACAACCCTAACCCCCAACAACAAACACTAACCCCCAAACAACAAACAACCCTAACCCCTAAAAACCAAAAACACTAATCCACTAACAACAAACAACACTAACCCACTAACAACAAACAACCCTAACATCCTAACAACAAAAACCACTAAAACCCAACAAGAAAAACCCTAAACCCCTAGCAACAAACACTAACCCCCAAACAACAAAGAACCCTAACCCCTGAAAACCAAAAACACTAACCCACTAACAACAAACAACCCTAACCCACTAACAACAACCCTAACACCCTAACAACAAACAACACTAACCCCCTAACAACACAAAACACTAACACCCTAACAACAAACAACACTAACACCCTAACAACAAAAACCACTAAACCCCAACAAGAAACAACCCTAAACCCCTAAAAACAAACACTAACCCCCTAACAACAAACAACACTAAACCCCTAACAAGAAATTAACCTAACCCCATAACAACAAACAACACTAACCTCCTAACAACAAACAACCTTAACCCCCTAACAACAAACACCCCTAAACCCCTAACAACAAACAATCCTAACCCCCTAACAACCTACAACACTAACCCCCTAACCACAAATAGCACTAACCCCGTAAGAAGAAACAACACTAACCCCCTAACAACAGTCCTAACCACCTAACAACAAACAACACTAACCCCCTAAAAAAAAACCACAATAAACCCCTAAAAACAAACAACACTCATCCCCTAAGAACAAACAACACTAACCCTCTAACAACAAACAACACTAACCCCTAAGAACAAAAACACTAACCCCCTAACAACAAACAACACTAACCCCCTAAAAACAAACAACCCTAAAACCCTAAAAAGAAACAACACTGAACCCCTTAAAACAAACAACACTAAGCCCCTAACAACAAACAGCACTAACACTCTAACAACAAAAAACACTGACACGCTCACAACAACCAACACTAACCCCCTAAGAACAAACAATCCTAACCCCCTAAAAACAAACAACACTAACCCCCTAAAAACAAACAACCCTAAAACCCTAAAAACAAACAACACTGAACCCCTAAAAACAAACAACACTAAGCCAATAACAACAAACAGCACTAACCCACTAACAACAAAAAACACTAACCCGCTAACAACATCCAACAGTAAAGCCCTAACCACAAACAACACTAACCCCCTAAAAACAAACAACCCTAACCCCCTAACAACAAACAACACTCACCCCTAAAAAACAAACAACCCTAAAACCCTAAAAGCAAACAACACTGAACCCCTAAAAACAAACAACACTGAGCCCCTAACAACAAACAACACTAACACCCGAACAACAAACACCACTAAACCCCAACAAGAAACAACCCTAAGCCCCTAACAACAAACAACACTAACCCCCTAACAACAAACAACACTAACACCCTAACAACAACCAACCCTAACCCCCTAAGAACAAACAACACTAACCCCCTAAGAACAAACAACACTAACCCCCAGCAACGAACAATACTAACCCCCTAACAACACAAAACCTAACCCCTTATTAACAAACAACCCTAACCCACTAACAACAAAAAAACCTAACCCCCGAACAACCAACAACACTAACACCCTAACCACAATAAACACTAACACCCTATCAACAAAAACCACTAAACCCCAACAGGAAACAACCATAAACCCCTAACAAAAAACAACACTAACTCCCTAACAACAAACAACCCTAACCAAACAACAAACAAACCTAACCCACTAACAACAAACAACACTAACATCCTAACAACAAACAACCCTAACCCCCTAACAACAAACAACACTAACACCCTAACAACAAACAACCCTAAACCCCTAACAACAAACAACACTAACCCCCTAACAACAAACAACCCTAAACCCCTAACATCAAAGAACACTAACACCCTAACAACAAACAACCCTAACCCCCTAACAACAAACACTAACCCCCAAACAACAAACAACACTAACCCCTAAAAACCAAAAACACTAACCCACTAACAACAAACAACTCTAACCCACTAACAACAAACAACCCTAACTCCCTAACAGCAAACAACACTAACCCCCTAACAACAAACAACCCTAAACCCCGAACATCAAACAACACTAACCCCCTAACAACACAAAACACTAACCCCCTAACAACACAAAACACTAACACCCTAACAACAAACAACACTAACACCCTAACAACAAAAACCACTAAACCCCAACAAGAAACAACCCTAAACCCCTAACAACAAACACTAACCCCCTAACAACAAACAACACTAAACCCCTAACAAGAAACTACCCTAACCCCGTAACAACAAACAACACTAACCCCGTAACAACAAACAATCCTAACCCCCGAACAACCAACAACACTAACCCCCTAACCACAATAAACACTAACACCCTAACAACAAAAACCACTAAACCCCAACAAGAAACAACCCTAAACCCCTAAGAACAAACAACACTAACCCCCTAACAACAAACAACCCTAACCAAACAACAAAAAAACCTAACCCACTAACAACAAACAACACTAACACCCTAACAACAAACAACCCTAACCCCCTAACAACAAACAACACTAACCCCCTAACAACAAACAACACTAAACCCCTAACATCAAAGAACACTAACACCCTAACAACAAACAACCCTAACCCCCTAACAACAAACACTAACCCATAAACAACAAACAATACTAACCCCTAAAAACCAAAAACCCTAACCCACTAACAACAAACAACCCTAACCCACTAGCAACAAACAACCCTAACTCCCTAAAAACAAACAACACTAACCCCCTAACAACAAACAACCCTAACCCCCAAACAACAAACAACCCTAACCCCCTAACAACAAACAATCCTAACCCCCGAACAACCAACAACACTAACCCCCTAACCACAATAAACATTAACACCCTAACAACAAAAACCACTAAACCCCAACAAGAAACAACCCTAAACCCCTAAGAACAAACAACACTAACCGCCTAACAACAAACAACCCTAACCAAACAACAAAAAACCCTAACCCACTAACAACAAACAACACTAACACCCTAAAAACAAACAACCCTAACCCCCTAACAAAAAACAACACTAACCCCATAACAACAAACAAACCTAACCCCCTAAGAACAAACAACACTAACCCCCTAACAACAAACAACCCTGACCAAACAACAAAAAACCCTAACCCACTAACAACAAAGAACACTAACACCCTAACAACAAACAACCATAACCCCCTAACAACAAACAACACTGACACCCTAACAACAAACAACCCTAACCCCCTAACAACAAACAACACTAACCCCCTAACAACAAACAACCCTAAACCCCTAACAAGAAACTAACCTAACCCCGTAACAACAAACAACACTAACCTCCTAACAACAAACAACCTTAACCCCCTAACAACAAACACCCCTAAACCCCTAACAACAAACAATCCTAACCCCCTAACAACCTACAACACTAACCCCCTAACCACAAACAACACTAACCCCGTAAGAACAAACAACACTAACCCCCTTACAAGAGTCCTAACCACCTAACAACAAACAACACTAACCCCCTAAAAAGACACCACAATAAACCCCTAAAAACAAACAACACTCATCCCCTAAGAACAAACAACCCTAAAGCCCTAAAAAGAAACAACACTGAACCCCTTAAAACAAACAACACTAAGCCCATAACAACAAACAGCACTAACACTCTAACAACAAAAAACACTGACACGCTCACAACAACCAACACTAACCCCCTAAGAACAAACAATCCTAACCCCCTAAAAACAAACAACACTAACCCCCTAAAAACAAACAACCCTAAAACCCTAAAAACAAACAACACTGAACCCCTAAAAACAAACAACACTAAGCCAATAACAACAAACAGCACTAACCCACTAACAACAAAAAACACTAACCCGCTAACAACATCCAACAGTAAAGCCCTAACCACAAACAACACTAACCCCCTAAAAACAAACAACCCTAACCCCCTAACAACAAACAACACTCACCCCTAAAAAACAAACAACCCTAAAACCCTAAAAGCAAACAACACTGAACCCCTAAAAACAAACAACACTGAGCCCCTAACAACAAACAACACTAACACCCGAACAACAAACACCACTAAACCCCAACAAGAAACAACCCTAAGCCCCTAACAACAAACAACACTAACCCCCTAACAACAAACAACACTAACACCCTAACAACAACCAACCCTAACCCCCTAAGAACAAACAACACTAACCCCCTAAGAACAAACAACACTAACCCCCAGCAACGAACAATACTAACCCCCTAACAACACAAAACCTAACCCCTTATTAACAAACAACCCTAACCCACTAACAACAAACAACCCTAACCCCCGAACAAGCAACAACACTAACCCCCTAACCACAATAAACACTAACACCCTATCAACAAAAACCACTAAACCCCAACAGGAAACAACCATAAACCCCTAACAACAAACAACACTAACTCCCTAACAACAAACAACCCTAACCAAACAACAAACAAACCTAACCCACTAACAACAAACAACACTAACATCCTAACAACAAACAACACTAACCCCCTAACAACAAACAACACTAACACCCTAACAACAAACAACCCTAACCCCCTAACAACAAACAACACTAACCCCCTAACAACAAACAACCCTAAACCCCTAACATCAAAGAACACTAACACTCTAACAACAAACAACCCTAACCCCCAACAACAAACACTAACCCCCAAACAACAAACAACCCTAACCCCTAAAAACCAAAAACACTAATCCACTAACAACAAACAACACTAACCCACTAACAACAAACAACCCTAACATCCTAACAACAAAAACCACTAAAACCCAACAAGAAAAACCCTAAACCCCTAGCAACAAACACTAACCCCCAAACAACAAAGAACCCTAACCCCTGAAAACCAAAAACACTAACCCACTAACAACAAACAACCCTAACCCACTAACAACAACCCTAACACCCTAACAACAAACAACACTAACCCCCTAACAACACAAAACACTAACACCCTAACAACAAACAACACTAACACCCTAACAACAAAAACCACTAAACCCCAACAAGAAACAACCCTAAACCCCTAAAAACAAACACTAACCCCCTAACAACAAACAACACTAAACCCCTAACAAGAAATTAACCTAACCCCATAACAACAAACAACACTAACCTCCTAACAACAAACAACCTTAACCCCCTAACAACAAACACCCCTAAACCCCTAACAACAAACAATCCTAACCCCCTAACAACCTACAACACTAACCCCCTAACCACAAATAGCACTAACCCCGTAAGAAGAAACAACACTAACCCCCTAACAACAGTCCTAACCACCTAACAACAAACAACACTAACCCCCTAAAAAAAAACCACAATAAACCCCTAAAAACAAACAACACTCATCCCCTAAGAACAAACAACACTAACCCTCTAACAACAAACAACACTAACCCCTAAGAACAAAAACACTAACCCCCTAACAACAAACAACACTAACCCCCTAAAAACAAACAACCCTAAAACCCTAAAAAGAAACAACACTGAACCCCTTAAAACAAACAACACTAAGCCCCTAACAACAAACAGCACTAACACTCTAACAACAAAAAACACTGACACGCTCACAACAACCAACACTAACCCCCTAAGAACAAACAATCCTAACCCCCTAAAAACAAACAACACTAACCCCCTAAAAACAAACAACCCTAAAACCCTAAAAACAAACAACACTGAACCCCTAAAAACAAACAACACTAAGCCAATAACAACAAACAGCACTAACCCACTAACAACAAAAAACACTAACCCGCTAACAACATCCAACAGTAAAGCCCTAACCACAAACAACACTAACCCCCTAAAAACAAACAACCCTAACCCCCTAACAACAAACAACACTCACCCCTAAAAAACAAACAACCCTAAAACCCTAAAAGCAAACAACACTGAACCCCTAAAAACAAACAACACTGAGCCCCTAACAACAAACAACACTAACACCCGAACAACAAACACCACTAAACCCCAACAAGAAACAACCCTAAGCCCCTAACAACAAACAACACTAACCCCCTAACAACAAACAACACTAACACCCTAACAACAACCAACCCTAACCCCCTAAGAACAAACAACACTAACCCCCTAAGAACAAACAACACTAACCCCCAGCAACGAACAATACTAACCCCCTAACAACACAAAACCTAACCCCTTATTAACAAACAACCCTAACCCACTAACAACAAAAAAACCTAACCCCCGAACAACCAACAACACTAACACCCTAACCACAATAAACACTAACACCCTATCAACAAAAACCACTAAACCCCAACAGGAAACAACCATAAACCCCTAACAAAAAACAACACTAACTCCCTAACAACAAACAACCCTAACCAAACAACAAACAAACCTAACCCACTAACAACAAACAACACTAACATCCTAACAACAAACAACCCTAACCCCCTAACAACAAACAACACTAACACCCTAACAACAAACAACCCTAAACCCCTAACAACAAACAACACTAACCCCCTAACAACAAACAACCCTAAACCCCTAACATCAAAGAACACTAACACCCTAACAACAAACAACCCTAACCCCCTAACAACAAACACTAACCCCCAAACAACAAACAACACTAACCCCTAAAAACCAAAAACACTAACCCACTAACAACAAACAACTCTAACCCACTAACAACAAACAACCCTAACTCCCTAACAGCAAACAACACTAACCCCCTAACAACAAACAACCCTAAACCCCGAACATCAAACAACACTAACCCCCTAACAACACAAAACACTAACCCCCTAACAACACAAAACACTAACACCCTAACAACAAACAACACTAACACCCTAACAACAAAAACCACTAAACCCCAACAAGAAACAACCCTAAACCCCTAACAACAAACACTAACCCCCTAACAACAAACAACACTAAACCCCTAACAAGAAACTACCCTAACCCCGTAACAACAAACAACACTAACCCCGTAACAACAAACAATCCTAACCCCCGAACAACCAACAACACTAACCCCCTAACCACAATAAACACTAACACCCTAACAACAAAAACCACTAAACCCCAACAAGAAACAACCCTAAACCCCTAAGAACAAACAACACTAACCCCCTAACAACAAACAACCCTAACCAAACAACAGAAAACACTAACCCACTAACAACAAACAACACTAACACCCTAACAACAAACAACCCTAACCCCCTAGCAACAAACAACACTAACCCCCTAACAACAAACAACCCTAACCCCCTAACAACAAACAACACTAACCCCCTAACAACAAACAACCCTAAACCCCTAACATCAAAGAACACTAACACCCTAACAACAAACAACCCTAACCCCCTAACAACAAACACTAACCCATAAACAACAAATAACACTAACCCCTAAAAACCAAAAACCCTAACCCACTAACAACAAACAACCCTAACCCACTAACAACAAACAACCCTAACTCCCTAAAAACAAACAACACTAACCCCTAACAACAAACAACCCTAAACCCCTAACATCAAACAACACTAACCCCCTAACAACACAAAACACTAACACCCTAACAACAAACAACACTAACACCCTAACAACAAAAACCACTAAACCCCAACAAGAAACAACCCGAAACCCCTCACAACAAACACTAACTCCCTAACAACAAACAACACTAAACCCCTAACAAGAAACTACCCTAACCCCGTAACAACAAACAACACTAACCCCGTAACAACAAACAACCCTAACCCCCAAACAACAAACAACCCTAACCCCCTAACAACAAACAATCCTAACCCCCGAACAACCAACAACACTAACCCCCTAACCACAATAAACACTAACACCCTAACAACAAAAACCACTAAACCCCAACAAGAAACAACCCTAAACCCCTAAGAACAAACAACACTAACCGCCTAACAACAAACAACCCTAACCAAACAACAAAAAACCCTAACCCACTAACAACAAACAACACTAACACCCTAAAAACAAACAACCCTAACCCCCTAACAACAAACAACACTAACACCCTAACAACAAACAACCCTAACCCCCTAAGAACAAACAACACTAACCCCCTAACAACAAACAACCCTGACCAAACAACAAAAAACCCTAACCCACTAACAACAAAGAACACTAACACCCTAACAACAAACAACCATAACCCCCTAACAACAAACAACACTGACACCCTAACAACAAACAACCCTAACCCCCTAACAACAAACAACACTAAACCCCTAACAACAAACAACCCTAAACCCCTAACAAGAAACTAACCTAACCCCGTAACAACAAACAACACTAACCTCCTAACAACAAACAACCTTAACCCCCTAACAACAAACACCCCTAAACCCCTAACAACAAAGAATCCTAACCCCCTATCAACCTACAACACTAACCCCCTAACCACAAACAACACTAACCCCGTAAGAACAAACACTAACCCCCTAACAACAGTCCTAACCACCTAACAACAAACAACACTAACCCCCTAAAAAGAAACCACAATAAACCCCTAAAAACAAACAACACTCATCCCCTAAGAACAAACAACACTAACCCTCTAACAACAAACAACACTAACCCCTAAGAACAAAAACACTAACCCCCTAACAACAAACAACACTAACCCCCTAAAAACAAACAACCCTGAAACCCTAAAAAGAAACAACACTGAACCCCTTAAAACAAACAACACTAAGCCCCTAACAACAAACAGCACTAACACTCTAACAACAAAAAACACTGACACGCTCACAACAACCAACACTAACCCCCTAACAACAAACAATCCTAACCCCCTAAAAACAAACAACACTAACCCCCTAAAAACAAACAACCCTAAAACCCTAAAAACAAACAACACTGAACCCCTAAAAACAAACAACACTAAGCCAATAACAACAAACAGCACTAACCCACTAACAACAAAAAACACTAACCCGCTAACAACATCCAACAGTAAAGCCCTAACCACAAACAACACTAACCCCCTAAAAACAAACAACCCTAACCCCCTAACAACAAACAACACTCACCCCTAAAAAACAAACAACCCTAAAACCCTAAAAGCAAACAACACTGAACCCCTAAAAACAAACAACACTGAGCCCCTAACAACAAACAACACTAACACCCGAACAACAAACACCACTAAACCCCAACAAGAAACAACCCTAAGCCCCTAACAACAAACAACACTAACCCCCTAACAACAAACAACACTAACACCCTAACAACAACCAACCCTAACCCCCTAAGAACAAACAACACTAACCCCCTGAGAACAAACAACACTAACCCCCAGCAACGAACAATACTAACCCCCTAACAACACAAAACCTAACCCCTTATTAACAAACAACCCTAACCCACTAACAACAAACAACCGTAACCCCCGAACAACCAACAACACTAACCCCCTAACCACAATAAACACTAACACCCTATCAACAAAAACCACTAAACCCCAACAGGAAACAACCCTAATCCCCTAACAACAAACAACACTAACTCCCTAACAACAAACAACCCTAACCAAACAACAAACAAACCTAACCCACTAACAACAAACAACACTAACATCCTAACAACAAACAAACCTAACCCCCTAACAACAAACAACACTAACACCCTAACAACAAACAACCCTAACCCCCTAACAACAAACAACACTAACCCCCTAACAACAAACAACCCTAAACCCCTAACATCAAAGAACACTAACACCCTAACAACAAACAACCCTAACCCCCTAACAACAAACACTAACCCCCAAACAACAAACAACACTAACCCGTAAAAACCAAAAACACTAACCCACTAACAACAAACAACTCTAACCCACTAACAACAAACAACCCTAACTCCCTAACAGCAAACAACACTAACCCCCTAACAACAAACAACCCTAAACCCCTAACATCAAACAACACTAACCCCCTAACAACACAAAACACTAACACCCTAACAACAAACAACACTAACACCCTAACAACAAAAACCACTAAACCCCAACAAGAAACAGCCCTAAACCCCTCACAACAAACACTAACCCCCTAACAACAAACAACACTAAACCCCTAACAAGAAACTACCCTAACCCCGTAACAACAAACAACACTAACCCCGTAACAACAAACAACCCTAACCCCCTAACAACAAACAATCCTAACCCCCGAACAACCAACAACACTAACCCCCTAACCACAATAAACACTAACACCCTAACAACAAAAACCACTAAACCCCAACAAGAAAAAACCCTAAACCCTAAGAACAAAAAACACTAACCCCCTAACAACAAACAACCCTAAACAAACAACAAAAAACCCTAACTCACTAACAACAAACAACACTAACACCCTAACAACAAACAACCCTAACCCCCTAACAACAAACAACCCTAACCCCCTAACAACAAACAACCCTAAACCCCTAATATCAAAGAACACTAACACCCTAACAACAAACAACCCTAACCCCCTAACAACAAACACTAACCCATAAACAACAAACAACACTAACCGCTAAAAACCAAAAACCCTAACCCACTAACAACAAACAACCCGAACCCACTAACAACAAACAACCCTAACTCCCTAAAAACAAACAACACTAACCCCCTAACAACAAACAACCCTAAGCCCCTAACATCAAACAACACTAACCCCCTAACAACACAAAACACTAACACCCTAACAACAAACAACACTAACACCCTAACAACAAAAACCACTAAACCCCAACAAGAAACAACCCGAAACCCCTAACAACAAACACTAACTCCCTAACAACAAACAACACTAAACCCCTAACAAGAAACTACCCTAACCCCGTAACAACAAACAACACTAACCCCGTAACAACAAACAACCCTAACCCCCAAACAACAAACAACCCTAACCCCCTAACAACAAACAATCCTAACCCCCGAACAACCAACAACACTAACCCCCTAACGACAATAAACACTAACACCCTAACAACAAAAACCACTAACCCCAACAAGAAGCAGCCCTAAACCCCTAAGAACAAACAACACTAACCGCCTAACAACAAACAACCCTAACCAAACAACAAAAAACCCTATCCCACTAACAACAAACAACACTAACACCCTAAAAACAAACAACCCTAACCCCCTAACAACAAACAACACTAACACCCTAACAACAAACAACCCTAACCCCCTAAGAACAAACAACACTAACCCCCTAACAACAAACAACCCTGACCAAACAACAAAAAACCCTAACCCACTAACAACAAAGAACACTAACACCCTAACAACAAACAACCATAACCCCCTAACAACAAACAACACTGACACCCTAACAACAAACAACCCTAACCCCCTAACAACAAACAACACTAACCCCCTAACAACAAACAACCCTAAACCCCTAACAAGAAATTATCCTAACCCCGTAACAACAAACAACACTAACCTCCTAACAACAAACAACCTTAACCCCCTAACAACAAACACCCCTAAACCCCTAACAACAAACAATCCTAACCCCCTAAAAACCTACAACACTAACCCCCAACCACAAACAACACTAACCCCGTAAGAACAAACAACACTAACCCCCTAACAACAGTCCTAACCACCTAACAACAAACAACACTAACCCCCTAAAAAGAAACCACAATAAACCCCTAAAAACAAACAACACTCATCCCCTAAGAACAAACAACACTAACCCTCTAACAACAAACAACACTAACCCCTAAGAACAAACACACTAACCCCCTAACAACAAACAACACTAACCCCCTAAAAACAAACAACCCTAAAACCCTAAAAAGAAACAACACTGAACCCCTTAAAACAAACAACACTAAGCCCCTAACAACAAACAGCACTAACACTCTAACAACAAAAAACACTGACACGCTCACAACAACCAACACTAACCCCCTAACAACAAACAATCCTAACCCCCTAAAAACAAACAACTCTAACCCCCTAAAAACAAACAACCCTAAAACCCTAAAAACAAACAACACTGAACCCCTAAAAACAAACAACACTAAGCCAATAAAAACAAACAGCACTAACCCACTAACAACAAAAAACACTAACCCGCTAACAACATCCAACAGTAAAGCCCTAACCACAAACAACACTAACCCCCTAAAAACAAACAACCCTAACCCCCTAACAACAAACAACACTCACCCCTAAAAAACAAACAACCCTAAAACCCTAAAAGCAAACAACACTGAACCCCTAAAAACAAACAACACTGAGCCCCTAACAACAAACAACACTAACACCCGAACAACAAACACCACTAAACCCCAACAAGAAACAACCCTAAGCCCCTAACAACAAACAACACTAACCCCCTAACAACAAACAAAACTAACACCCTAACAACAACCAACCCTAACCCCCTAAGAACAAACACTAACCCCCTAAGAACAAACAACACTAACCCCCAGCAATGAACAATACTAACCCCCTAACAACACAAAACCTAACCCCTTATTAACAAACAACCCTAACCCACTAACAACAAACAAACCTAACCCCCGAACAACCAACAACACTAACCCCCTAACCACAATAAACACTAACACCCTAGCAACAAAAACCACTAAACCCCAACAGGAAACAACCCTAAACCCCTAACAACAAACAACACTAACTCCCTAACAACAAACAACCCTAACCAAACAACAAACAAACCTAACCCACTAAGAACAAACAACACTAACATCCTAACAACAAACAAACCTAACCCCCTAACAACAAACAACACTAACACCCTAACAACAAACAACCCTAACCCCCTAACAACAAACAACACTAACCCCCTAACAACAAACAACCCTAAACCCCTAACATCAAAGAACACTAACACCCTAACAACAAACAACCCTAACCCCCTAACAACAAACACTAACCCCCAAACAACAAACAACACTAACCCCTAAAAACCAAAAACACTAACCCACTAACAACAAACAACTCTAACCCACTAACAACAAACAACCCTAACTCCCTAACAGCAAACAACACTAACCCCCTAACAACAAACAACCCTAAACCCCTAACATCAAACAACACTAACCCCCTAACAACACAAAACACTAACACCCTAACAACAAACAACACTAACACCCTAACAACAAAAACCACTAAACCCCAACAAGAAACAACCCTAAACCCCTAACAACAAACACTAACCCCCTAACAACAAACAACACTAAACCCCTAACAAGAAACTACCCTAACCCCGTAACAACAAACAACACTAACCCCCAAACAACAAACAACCCTAACCCCCTAACAACAAACAATCCTAACCCCCGAACAACCAACAACACTAACCCCCTAACCACAATAAACACTAACACCCTAACAACAAAAACCACTAAACCCCAACAAGAAACAACCCTAAACCCCTAAGAACAAACAACACTAACCCCCTAACAACAAACAACCCTAACCAAACAACAAAAAACCCTAACTCACTAACAACAAACAACACTAACACCCTAACAACAAACAACCCTAACCCCCTAACAACAAACACTAACCCCCAAACAACAAACAACACTAACCCCTAAAAACCAAAAACACTAACCCACTAACAACAAACAACTCTAACCCACTAACAACAAACAACCCTAACTCCCTAACAGCAAACAACACTAACCCCCTAACAACAAACAACCCTAAACCCCTAACATCAAACAACACTAACCCCCTAACAACACAAAACACTAACACCCTAACAACAAACAACACTAACACCCTAACAACAAAAACCACTAAACCCCAACAAGAAACAACCCTAAACCCCTAACAACAAACACTAACCCCCTAACAACAAACAACACTAAACCCCTAACAAGAAACTACCCTAACCCCGTAACAACAAACAACACTAACCCCCAAACAACAAACAACCCTAACCCCCTAACAACAAACAATCCTAACCCCCGAACAACCAACAACACTAACCCCCTAACCACAATAAACACTAACACCCTAACAACAAAAACCACTAAACCCCAACAAGAAACAACCCTAAACCCCTAAGAACAAACAACACTAACCCCCTAACAACAAACAACCCTAACCAAACAACAAAAAACCCTAACTCACTAACAACAAACAACACTAACACCCTAACAACAAACAACCCTAACCCCCTAACAACAAACAACACTAACCCCCTAACAACAAACAACCCTAACCCCCTAACAACAAACAACACTAACCCCCTAACAACAAACAACCCTAACCCCCTAAGAACAAACAACACTAACCCCCTAACAACAAACAACCCTAACCCCCTAACAACAAACAACACTAACCCCCTAACAACAAACAACCCTAAACCCCTAACATCAAAGAACACTAACACCCTAACAACAAACAACCCTAACCCCCTAACAACAAACACTAACCCATAAACAACAAACAACACTAACCCCTAAAAACCAAAAACCCTAACCCACTAACAACAAACAACCCTAACCCACTAACAACAAACAACCCTAACTCCCTAAAAACAAACAACACTAACCCCCTAACAACAAACAACCCTAAACCCCTAACATCAAACAACACTAACCCCCTAACAACACAAAACACTAACACCCTAACAACAAACAACACTAACACCCTAACAACAAAAACCACTAAACCCCAACAAGAAACAACCCAAAACCCCTAACAACAAACACTAACTCCCTAACAACAAACAACACTAAACCCCTAACAAGAAACTACCCTAACCCCGTAACAACAAACAACACTAACCCCGTAACAACAAACAACCCTAACCCCCAAACAACAAACAACCCTAACCCCCTAACAACAAACAATCCTAACCCCCGAACAACCAACAACACTAACCCCCTAACCACAATAAACACTAACACCCTAACAACAAAAACCACTAAACCCCAACAAGAAACAACCCTAAACCCCTTAGAACAAACAACACTAACCGCCTAACAACAAACAACCCTAACCAAACAACAAAAAACCCTAACCCACTAACAGCAAACAACACTAACACCCTAAAAACAAACAACCCTAACCCCCTAACAACAAACAACACTAACACCCTAACAACAAACAACCCTAACCCCCTAAGAACAAACAACACTAACCCCCTAACAACAAACAACCCTGACCAAACAACAAAAAACCCTAACCCACTAACAACAAAGAACACTAACACCCTAACAACAAACAACCATAACCCCCTAACAACAAACAACACTGACACCCTAACAACAAACAACCCTAACCCCCTAACAACAAAAAACACTAACCCCCTAACAGCAAACAACCCTAAACCCCTAACAAGAAATTAACCTAACCCCGTAACAACAAACAACACTAACCTCCTAACAACAAACAACCTTAACCCCCTAACAACAAACACCCCTAAACCCCTAACAACAAACAATCCTAACCCCCTAACAACCTACAACACTAACCCCCAACCACAAACAACACTAACCCCGTAAGAACAAACAACACTAACCCCCTAACAACAGTCCTAACCACCTAACAACAAACAACACTAACCCCCTAAAAAGAAACCACAATAAACCCCTAAAAACAAACAACACTCATCCCCTAAGAACAAACAACACTAACCCTCTAACAACAAACAACACTAACCCCTAAGAACAAACACACTAACCCCCTAACAACAAACAACACTAACCCCCTAAAAACAAACAACCCTAAAACCCTAAAAAGAAACAACACTGAACCCCTTAAAACAAACAACACTAAGCCCCTAACAACAAACAGCACTAAAACTCTAACAACAAAAAACACTGACACGCTCACAACAACCAACACTAACCCCCTAACAACAAACAATCCTAACCCCCTAAAAACAAACAACTCTAACCCCCTAAAAACAAACAACCCTAAAACCCTAAAAACAAACAACACTGAACCCCTAAAAACAAACAACACTAAGCCAATAACAACAAACAGCACTAACCCACTAACAACAAAAAACACTAACCCGCTAACAACATCCAACAGTAAAGCCCTAACCACAAACAACACTAACCCCCTAAAAACAAACAACCCTAACCCCCTAACAACAAACAACACTCACCCCTAAAAAACAAACAACCCTAAAACCCTAAAAGCAAACAACACTGAACCCCTAAAAACAAACAACACTGAGCCCCTAACAACAAACAACACTAACACCCGAACAACAAACACCACTAAACCCCAACAAGAAACAACCCTAAGCCCCTAACAACAAACAACACTAACCCCCTAACAACAAACAACACTAACACCCTAACAACAACCAACCCTAACCCCCTAAGAACAAACAACACTAACCCCCTAAGAACAAACAACACTAACCCCCAGCAACGAACAATACTAACCCCCTAACAACACAAAACCTAACCCCTTATTAACAAACAACCCTAACCCACTAACAACAAACAAACCTAACCCCCGAAGAACCAACAACACTAACACCCTAACCACAATAAACACTAACACCCTATCAACAAAAACCACTAAACCCCAACAGGAAACAACCATAAACCCCTAACAACAAACAACACTAACTCCCTAACAACAAACAACCCTAACCAAACAACAATCAAACCTAACCCACTAACAACAAACAACACTAACATCCTAACAACAAACAACCCTAACCCCCTAACAACAAACAACACTAACCCCCTAACAACAAACAACCCTAACCCCCTAACAACAAACAACACTAACCCCCTAACAACAAACAACCCTAACCCCCTAACAACAAACAACACTAACCCCCTAACAACAAACAACCCTAACCCCCTAACAACAAACAACACTAACCCCCTAACAACAAACAACCCTAAACCCCTAACATCAAAGAACACTAACACCCTAACAACAAACAACCCTAACCCCCTAACAACAAACACTAACCCATAAACAACAAACAACACTAACCCCTAAAAACCAAAAACCCTAACCCACTAACAACAAACAACCCTAACCCACTAACAACAAACAACCCTAACTCCCTAAAAACAAACAACACTAACCCCCTAACAACAAACAACCCTAAACCCCTAACATCAAACAACACTAACCCCCTAACAACACAAAACACTAACACCCTAACAACAAACAACACTAACACCCTAACAACAAAAACCACTAAACCCCAACAAGAAACAACCCAAAACCCCTAACAACAAACACTAAGTCCCTAACAACAAACAACACTAAACCCCTAACAAGAAACTACCCTAACCCCGTAACAACAAACAACACTAACCCCGTAACAACAAACAACCCTAACCCCCAAACAACAAACAACCCTAACCCCCTAACAACAAACAATCCTAACCCCCGAACAACCAACAACACTAACCCCCTAACCACAATAAACACTAACACCCTAACAACAAAAACCACTAAACCCCAACAAGAAACAACCCTAAACCCCTTAGAACAAACAACACTAACCGCCTAACAACAAACAACCCTAACCAAACAACAAAAAACCCTAACCCACTAACAGCAAACAACACTAACACCCTAAAAACAAACAACCCTAACCCCCTAACAACAAACAACACTAACACCCTAACAACAAACAACCCTAACCCCCTAAGAACAAACAACACTAACCCCCTAACAACAAACAACCCTGACCAAACAACAAAAAACCCTAACCCACTAACAACAAAGAACACTAACACCCTAACAACAAACAACCATAACCCCCTAACAACAAACAACACTGACACCCTAACAACAAACAACCCTAACCCCCTAACAACAAAAAACACTAACCCCCTAACAGCAAACAACCCTAAACCCCTAACAAGAAATTAACCTAACCCCGTAACAACAAACAACACTAACCTCCTAACAACAAACAACCTTAACCCCCTAACAACAAACACCCCTAAACCCCTAACAACAAACAATCCTAACCCCCTAACAACCTACAACACTAACCCCCAACCACAAACAACACTAACCCCGTAAGAACAAACAACACTAACCCCCTAACAACAGTCCTAACCACCTAACAACAAACAACACTAACCCCCTAAAAAGAAACCACAATAAACCCCTAAAAACAAACAACACTCATCCCCTAAGAACAAACAACACTAACCCTCTAACAACAAACAACACTAACCCCTAAGAACAAACACACTAACCCCCTAACAACAAACAACACTAACCCCCTAAAAACAAACAACCCTAAAACCCTAAAAAGAAACAACACTGAACCCCTTAAAACAAACAACACTAAGCCCCTAACAACAAACAGCACTAAAACTCTAACAACAAAAAACACTGACACGCTCACAACAACCAACACTAACCCCCTAACAACAAACAATCCTAACCCCCTAAAAACAAACAACTCTAACCCCCTAAAAACAAACAACCCTAAAACCCTAAAAACAAACAACACTGAACCCCTAAAAACAAACAACACTAAGCCAATAACAACAAACAGCACTAACCCACTAACAACAAAAAACACTAACCCGCTAACAACATCCAACAGTAAAGCCCTAACCACAAACAACACTAACCCCCTAAAAACAAACAACCCTAACCCCCTAACAACAAACAACACTCACCCCTAAAAAACAAACAACCCTAAAACCCTAAAAGCAAACAACACTGAACCCCTAAAAACAAACAACACTGAGCCCCTAACAACAAACAACACTAACACCCGAACAACAAACACCACTAAACCCCAACAAGAAACAACCCTAAGCCCCTAACAACAAACAACACTAACCCCCTAACAACAAACAACACTAACACCCTAACAACAACCAACCCTAACCCCCTAAGAACAAACAACACTAACCCCCTAAGAACAAACAACACTAACCCCCAGCAACGAACAATACTAACCCCCTAACAACACAAAACCTAACCCCTTATTAACAAACAACCCTAACCCACTAACAACAAACAAACCTAACCCCCGAACAACCAACAACACTAACACCCTAACCACAATAAACACTAACACCCTATCAACAAAAACCACTAAACCCCAACAGGAAACAACCATAAACCCCTAACAACAAACAACACTAACTCCCTAACAACAAACAACCCTAACCAAACAACAATCAAACCTAACCCACTAACAACAAACAACACTAACATCCTAACAACAAACAACCCTAACCCCCTAACAACAAACAACACTAACACCCTAACAACAAACAACCCTAACCCCCTAACAACAAACAACACTAACCCCCTAACAACAAACAACCCTAAACCCCTAACATCAAAGAACACTAACACCCTAACAACAAACAACCCTAACCCCCTAACAACAAACACTAACCCCCAAACAACAAACAACACTAACCCCTAAAAACCAAAAACACTAACCCACTAACAACAAACAACTCTAACCCACTAACAACAAACAACCCTAACTCCCTAACAGCAAACAACACTAACCCCCTAACAACAAACAACCCTAAACCCCTAACATCAAACAACACTAACACCCTAACAACACAAAACACTAACACCCTAACAACAAACAACACTAACACCCTAACAACAAAAACCACTAAACCCCAACAAGAAACAACCCTAAACCCCTAACAACAAACACTAACCCCCTAACAACAAACAACACTAAACCCCTAACAAGAAACTACCCTAACCCCGTAACAACAAACAACACTAACCCCGTAACAACAAACAACCCTAACCCCCTAACAACAAACAATCCTAACCCCCGAACAACCAACAACACTAACCCCCTAACCACAATAAACACTAACACCCTAACAACAAAAACCACTAAACCCCAACAAGAAACAACCCTAAACCCCTAAGAACAAACAACACTAACCCCCTAACAACAAACAACCCTAACCAAACAACAAAAAAACCTAACCCACTAACAACAAACAACACTAACACCCTAACAACAAACAACCCTAACCCCCTAACAACAAACAACACTAACCCCCTAACAACAAACAACACTAAACCCCTAACATCAAAGAACACTAACACCCTAACAACAAACAACCCTAACCCCCTAACAACAAACACTAACCCATAAACAACAAACAATACTAACCCCTAAAAACCAAAAACCCTAACCCACTAACAACAAACAACCCTAACCCACTAGCAACAAACAACCCTAACTCCCTAAAAACAAACAACACTAACCCCCTAACAACAAACAACCCTAACCCCCAAACAACAAACAACCCTAACCCCCTAACAACAAACAATCCTAACCCCCGAACAACCAACAACACTAACCCCCTAACCACAATAAACACTAACACCCTAACAACAAAAACCACTAAACCCCAACAAGAAACAACCCTAAACCCCTAAGAACAAACAACACTAACCGCCTAACAACAAACAACCCTAACCAAACAACAAAAAACCCTAACCCACTAACAACAAACAACACTAACACCCTAAAAACAAACAACCCTAACCCCCTAACAAAAAACAACACTAACCCCATAACAACAAACAAACCTAACCCCCTAAGAACAAACAACACTAACCCCCTAACAACAAACAACCCTGACCAAACAACAAAAAACCCTAACCCACTAACAACAAAGAACACTAACACCCTAACAACAAACAACCATAACCCCCTAACAACAAACAACACTGACACCCTAACAACAAACAACCCTAACCCCCTAACAACAAACAACACTAACCCCCTAACAACAAACAACCCTAAACCCCTAACAAGAAACTAACCTAACCCCGTAACAACAAACAACACTAACCTTCTAACAACAAACAACCTTAACCCCCTAACAACAAACACCCCTAAACCCCTAACAACAAACAATCCTAACCCCCTAACAACCTACAACACTAACCCCCTAACACAAACAACACTAACCCCGTAAGAACAAACAACACTAACCCCCTAACAAGAGTCCTAACCACCTAACAACAAACAACACTAACCCCCTAAAAAGACACCACAATAAACCCCTAAAAACAAACAACACTCATCCCCTAAGAACAAACAACACTAACCCTCTAACAACAAACAACACTAACCCCTAAGAACAAAAACACTAACCCCCTAACAACAAACAACACTAACCCCCTAAAAACAAACAACCCTAAAGCCCTAAAAAGAAACAACACTGAACCCCTTAAAACAAACAACACTAAGCCCATAACAACAAACAGCACTAACACTCTAACAACAAAAAACACTGACACGCTCACAACAACCAACACTAACCCCCTAACAACAAACAATCCTAACCCCCTAAAAACAAACAACACTAACCCCCTAAAAACAAACAACCCTAAAACCCTAAAAACAAACATCACTGAACCCCTAAAAACAAACAACACTAAGCCAATAACAACAAACAGCACTAACCCACTAACAACAAAAAACACTAACCCGCTAACAACATCCAACAGTAAAGCCCTAACCACAAACAACACTAACCCCCTAAAAACAAACAACCCTAACCCCCTAACAACAAACAACACTCACCCCTAAAAAACAAACAACCCTAAAACCCTAAAAGCAAACAACACTGAACCCCTAAAAACAAACAACACTGAGCCCCTAACAACAAACAACACTAACACCCGAACAACAAACACCACTAAACCCCAACAAGAAACAACCCTAAGCCCCTAACAACAAACAACACTAACCCCCTAACAACAAACAACACTAACACCCTAACAACAACCAACCCTAACCCCCTAAGAACAAACAACACTAACCCCCTAAGAACAAACAACACTAACCCCCAGCAACGAACAATACTAACCCCCTAACAACACAAAACCTAACCCCTTATTAACAAACAACCCTAACCCACTAACAACAAACAACCCTAACCCCCGAACAACCAACAACACTAACCCCCTAACCACAATAAACACTAACACCCTATCAACAAAAACCACTAATCCCCAACAGGAAACAACCATAAACCCCTAACAACAAACAACACTAACTCCCTAACAACAAACAACCCTAACCAAACAACAAACAAACCTAACCCACTAACAACAAACAACACTAACATCCTAACAACAAACAACCCTAACCCCCTAACAACAAACAACACTAACACCCTAACAACAAACAACCCTAACCCCCTAACAACAAACAACACTAACCCCGTAACAACAAACAACCCTTAACCCCTAACATCAAAGAACACTAACACCCTAACAACAAACAACCCTAACCCCCTAACAACAAACACTAACCCCCAAACAACAAACAACACTAACCCCTAAAAACCAAAAACACTAACCCACTAACAACAAACAACTCTAACACCCTAACAACAAAAACCACTAAACCCCAACAAGAAACAACCCTAAACCCCAACAACAAACAACACTAACCCCCTAACAACAAACAACCCTAAACCCCTAACATCAAACAACACTAACCCCCTAACAACACAAAACACTAACACCCTAACAACAAACAACACTAACACCCTAACAACAAAAACCACTAAACCCCAACAAGAAACAGCCCTAAACCCCTCACAACAAACACTAACCCCCTAACAACAAACAACACTAAACCCCTAACAAGAAACTACCCTAACCCCGTAACAACAAACAACACTAACCCCGTAACAACAAACAACCCTAACCCCCTAACAACAAACAATCCTAACCCCCGAACAACCAACAACACTAACCCCCTAACCACAATAAACACTAACACCCTAACAACAAAAACCACTAAACCCCAACAAGAAAAAACCCTAAACCCCTAAGAACAAAAAACACTAACCCCCTAACAACAAACAACCCTAAACAAACAACAAAAAACCCTAACTCACTAACAACAAACAACACTAACCCCCTAACAACAAACAACCCTAACCCCCTAACAACAAACAACCCTAACCCCCTAACAACAAACAACCCTAACCCCCTAACAACAAACAATCCTAACCCCCTAACAACCAACAACACTAAACCCCTAACATCAAAGAACACTAACACCCTAACAACAAACAACCCTAACCCCCAACAACAAACACTAACCCCCAATCAACAAACAACCCTAACTCCTAAAAACCAAAAACGCTAACCCACTAACAGCAAACAACCCTAACCCACAATCAACAAACAACCCTAACACCCTAACAACAAAAAACACTAACCCCCTAACAACAAACAACCCTAAACCCCTAACATCGAACAACACTCATCCTCTAACAACACAAAACACTAACACCCTAACAACAAACAACACTAACACCCTAACAACAAAAACCACTAAACCCCAACAAGAAACAACCCTAAAACCCTAGCAACAAACAACACCACTCCCTAACAACAAACAACCCTAACCAAACAACAAAAAACACTAACCCACTAGCAACAAACAACACTAACACCCTAACAACAACCAACCCTAACCCCCTAACAACAAACAACACTAACCCCCTAACAACAAACAACACTAACACCCTAACAACAAACAACCCTAACCCCCTAACAACAAACAACACTAACCCCCTAACAACAAACAACCCTAAACCCCTAACATCAAAGAACACTAACACCCTAACAACAAACAACCCTAACCCCCAACAACAAACACTAACCCCCAAACAACAAACAACCCTAACCCCTAAAAACCAAAAACACTAACCCACTAACAACAAACAACACTAACCCACTAACAACAAACAACCCTAACATCCTAACAACAAAAACCACTAAAACCCAACAAGAAAAACCCTAAACCCCTAGCAACAAACACTAACCCCCAAACAACAAAGAACCCTAACCCCTGAAAAACAAAAACACTAACCCACTAACAACAAACAACCCTAACCCACTAACAACAACCCTAACACCCTAACAACAAACAACACTAACCCCCTAACAACACAAAACACTAACACCCTAACAACAAACAACACTAACACCCTAACAACAAAAACCACTAAACCCCAACAAGAAACAACCCTAAACCCCTAAAAACAAACACTAACCCCCTAACAACAAACAACACTAAACCCCTAACAAGAAACTAACCTAACCCCGTAACAACAAACAACACTAACCTCCTAACAACAAACAACCTTAACCCCCTAACAACAAACACCCCTAAACCCCTAACAACAAACAATCCTAACCCCCTAACAACCTACAACACTAACCCCCTAACCAGAAATAGCACTAACCCCGTAAGAAGAAACAACACTAACCCCCTAACAACAGTCCTAACCACCTAACAACAAACAACACTAACCCCCTAAAAAAAAACCACAATAAACCCCTAAAAACAAACAACACTCATCCCCTAAGAACAAACAACACTAACCCTCTAACAACAAACAACACTAACCCCTAAGAACAAAAACACTAACCCCCTAACAACAAACAACACTAACCCCCTAAAAACAAACAACCCTAAAACCCTAAAAAGAAACAACACTGAACCCCTTAAAACAAACAACACTAAGCCCCTAACAACAAACAGCACTAACACTCTAACAACAAAAAACACTGACACGCTCACAACAACCAACACTAACCCCCTAAGAACAAACAATCCTAACCCCCTAAAAACAAACAACACTAACCCCCTAAAAACAAACAACCCTAAAACCCTAAAAACAAACAACACTGAACCCCTAAAAACAAACAACACTAAGCCAATAACAACAAACAGCACTAACCCACTAACAACAAAAAACACTAACCCGCTAACAACATCCAACAGTAAAGCCCTAACCACAAACAACACTAACCCCCTAAAAACAAACAACCCTAACCCCCTAACAACAAACAACACTCACCCCTAAAAAACAAACAACCCTAAAACCCTAAAAGCAAACAACACTGAACCCCTAAAAACAAACAACACTGAGCCCCTAACAACAAACAACACTAACACCCGAACAACAAACACCACTAAACCCCAACAAGAAACAACCCTAAGCCCCTAACAACAAACAACACTAACCCCCTAACAACAAACAACACTAACACCCTAACAACAACCAACCCTAACCCCCTAAGAACAAACAACACTAACCCCCTAAGAACAAACAACACTAACCCCCAGCAACGAACAATACTAACCCCCTAACAACACAAAACCTAACCCCTTATTAACAAACAACCCTAACCCACTAACAACAAACAAACCTAACCCCCGAACAACCAACAACACTAACACCCTAACCACAATAAACACTAACACCCTATCAACAAAAACCACTAAACCCCAACAGGAAACAACCATAAACCCCTAACAACAAACAACACTAACTCCCTAACAACAAACAACCCTAACCAAACAACAAACAAACCTAACCCACTAACAACAAACAACACTAACATCCTAACAACAAACAACCCTAACCCCCTAACAACAAACAACACTAACACCCTAACAACAAACAACCCTAACCCCCTAACAACAAACAACACTAACCCCCTAACAACAAACAACCCTAAACCCCTAACATCAAAGAACACTAACACCCTAACAACAAACAACCCTAAACCCCTAACAACAAACACTAACCCCCAAACAACAAACAACACTAACCCCTAAAAACCAAAAACACTAACCCACTAACAACAAACAACTCTAACCCACTAACAACAAACAACCCTAACTCCCTAACAGCAAACAACACTAACCCCCTAACAACAAACAACCCTAAACCCCGAACATCAAACAACACTAACCCCCTAACAACACAAAACACTAACACCCTAACAACAAACAACACTAACACCCTAACAACAAAAACCACTAAACCCCAACAAGAAACAACCCTAAACCCCTAACAACAAACACTAACCCCCTAACAACAAACAACACTAAACCCCTAACAAGAAACTACCCTAACCCCGTAACAACAAACAACACTAACCCCGTAACAACAAACAACCCTAACCCCCTAACAACAAACAATCCTAACCCCCGAACAACCAACAACACTAACCCCCTAACCACAATAAACACTAACACCCTAACAACAAAAACCACTAAACCCCAACAAGAAACAACCCGAAACCCCTAAGAACAAACAACACTAACCCCCTAACAACAAACAACCCTAACCAAACAACAAAAAAACCTAACCCACTAACAACAAACAACACTAACACCCTAACAACAAACAACCCTAACCCCCTAACAACAAACAACACTAACCCCCTAACAACAAACAACACTAAACCCCTAACATCAAAGAACACTAACACCCTAACAACAAACAACCCTAACCCCCTAACAACAAACACTAACCCATAAACAACAAACAATACTAACCCCTAAAAACCAAAAACCCTAACCCACTAACAACAAACAACCCTAACCCACTAGCAACAAACAACCCTAACTCCCTAAAAACAAACAACACTAACCCCTTAACAACAAACAACCCTAAACCCCTAACATCAAACAACACTAACCCCCTAACAACACAAAACACTAACACCCTAACAACAAACAACACTAACACCCTAACAACAAAAACCACTAAACCCGAACAAGAAACAACCCGAAACCCCTAACAACAAACACTAACTCTCTAACAACAAACAACACTAAACCCCTAACAAGAAACTACCCTAACCCCGTAACAACAAACAACACTAACCCCGTAACAACAAACAACCCTAACCCCCAAACAACAAACAACCCTAACCCCCTAACAACAAACAATCCTAACCCCCGAACAACCAACAACACTAACCCCCTAACCACAATAAACACTAACACCCTAACAACAAAAACCACTAAACCCCAACAAGAAACAACCCTAAACCCCTAAGAACAAACAACACTAACCGCCTAACAACAAACAACCCTAACCAAACAACAAAAAACCCTAACCCACTAACAACAAACAACACTAACACCCTAAAAACAAACAACCCTAACCCCCTAACAAGAAACAACACTAACCCCGTAACAACAAACAAACCTAACCCCCTAAGAACAAACAACACTAACCCCCTAACAACAAACAACCCTGACCAAACAACAAAAAACCCTAACCCACTAACAACAAAGAACACTAACACCCTAACAACAAACAAGCATAACCCCCTAACAACAAACAACACTGACACCCTAACAACAAACAACCCTAACCCCCTAACAACAAACAACACTAACCCCCTAACAACAAACAACCCTAAACCCCTAACAAGAAACTAACCTAACCCCGTAACAACAAACAACACTAACCTCCTAACAACAAACAACCTTAACCCCCTAACAACAAACACCCCTAAACCCCTAACAACAAACAATCGTAACCCCCTAACAACCTACAACACTAACCCCCTAACCACAAACAACACTAACCCCGTAAGAACAAACAACACTAACCCCCTAACAAGAGTCCTAACCACCTAACAACAAACAACACTAACCGCCTAAAAAGACACCACAATAAACCCCTAAAAACAAACAACACTCATCCCCTAAGAACAAACAACACTAACCCTCTAACAACAAACAACACTAACCCCTAAGAACAAAAACACTAACCCCCTAACAACAAACAACACTAACCCCCTAAAAACAAACAACCCTAAAGCCCTAAAAAGAAACAACACTGAACCCCTTAAAACAAACAACACTAAGCCCATAACAACAAACAGCACTAACACTCTAACAGCAAAAAACACTGACACGCTCACAACAACCAACACTAACCCCCTAACAACAAACAATCCTAACCCCCTAAAAACAAACAACACTAACCCCCTAAAAACAAACAACCCTAAAACCCTAAAAACAAACAACACTGAACCCCTAAAAACAAACAACACTAAGCCAATAACAACAAACAGCACTAACCCACTAACAACAAAAAACACTAACCCGCTAACAACATCCAACAGTAAAGCCCTAACCACAAACAACACTAACCCCCTAAAAATAAACAACCCTAACCCCCTAACAACAAACAACACTCACCCCTAAAAAACAAACAACCCTAAAACCCTAAAAGCAAACAACACTGAACCCCTAAAAACAAACAACACTGAGCCCCTAACAACAAACAACACTAACACCCGAACAACAAACACCACTAAACCCCAACAAGAAACAACCCTAAGCCCCTAACAACAAACAACACTAACCCCCTAACAACAAACAACACTAACACCCTAACAACAACCAACCCTAACCCCCTAAGAACAAACAACACTAACCCCCTAAGAAAAAACAACACTAACCCCCAGCAACGAACAATACTAACCCCCTAACAACACAAAACCTAACCCCTTATTAACAAACAACCCTAACCCACTAACAACAAACAACCCTAACCCCCGAACAACCAACAACACTAACCCCCTAACCACAATAAACACTAACACCCTATCAACAAAAACCACTAAACAACAACAGGAAACAACCATAAACCCCTAACAACAAACAACACTAACTCCCTAACAACAAACAACCCTAACCAAACAACAAACAAACCTAACCCACTAACAACAAACAACACTAACATCCTAACAACAAACAACCCTAACCCCCTAACAACAAACAACACTAACACCCTAACAACAAACAACCCTAACCCCCTAACAACAAACAACACTAACCCCGTAACAACAAACAACCCTTAACCCCTAACATCAAAGAACACTAACACCCTAACAAGAAACAACCCTAACCCCCTAACAACAAACTCTAACCCCCAAACAACAAACAACACTAACCCCTAAAAACCAAAAACACTAACCCACTAACAACAAACAACTCTAACCCACTAACAACAAACAACCCTAACTCCCTAACAGCAAACAACACTAACCCCCTAACAACAAACAACCCTAAACCCCTAACATCAAACAACACTAACCTCCTAACAACACAAAACACTAACACCCTAACAACAAACAACACTAACACCCTAACAACAAAAACCACTAAACCCCAACAAGAAACAACCCTAAACCCCTAACAACAAACACTAACCCCCTAACAACAAACAACACTAAACCCCTAACAAGAAACTACCCTAACCCCGTAACAACAAACAACACTAACCCCGTAACAACAAACAACCCTAACCCCCTAACAACAAACAATCCTAACCCCCGAACAACCAACAACACTAACCCCCTAACCACAATAAACACTAACACCCTAACAACAAAAACCACTAAACCCCAACAAGAAACAACCCTAAACCCCTAAGAACAAACAACACTAACCCCCTAACAACAAACAACCCTAACCAAACAACAGAAAACACTAACCCACTAACAACAAACAACACTAACACCCTAACAACAAACAACCCTAACCCCCTAACAACAAACAACACTAACACCCTAACAACAAACAACCCTAACCCCCTAACAACAAACAACACTAACCCCGTAACAACAAACAACCCTTAACCCCTAACATCAAAGAACACTAACACCCTAACAACAAACAACCCTAACCCCCTAACAACAAACTCTAACCCCCAAACAACAAACAACACTAACCCCTAAAAACCAAAAACACTAACCCACTAACAACAAACAACTCTAACCCACTAACAACAAACAACCCTAACTCCCTAACAGCAAACAACACTAACCCCCTAACAACAAACAACCCTAAACCCCTAACATCAAACAACACTAACCCCCTAACAACACAAAACACTAACACCCTAACAACAAACAACACTAACACCCTAACAACAAAAACCACTAAACCCCAACAAGAAACAACCCTAAACCCCTAACAACAAACACTAACCCCCTAACAACAAACAACACTAAACCCCTAACAAGAAACTACCCTAACCCCGTAACAACAAACAACACTAACCCCGTAACAACAAACAACCCTAACCCCCTAACAACAAACAATCCTAACCCCCGAACAACCAACAACACTAACCCCCTAACCACAATAAACACTAACACCCTAACAACAAAAACCACTAAACCCCAACAAGAAACAACCCGAAACCCCTAAGAACAAACAACACTAACCCCCTAACAACAAACAACCCTAACCAAACAACAGAAAACACTAACCCACTAACAACAAACAACACTAACACCCTAACAACAAACAACCCTAACCCCCTAGCAACAAACAACACTAACCCCCTAACAACAAACAACCCTAACCCCCTAACAACAAACAACACTAACCCCCTAACAACAAACAACCCTAAACCCCTAACATCAAAGAACACTAACACCCTAACAACAAACAACCCTAACCCCCTAACAACAAACACTAACCCATAAACAACAAACAACACTAACCCCTAAAAACTAAAAACCCTAACCCACTAACAACAAACAACCCTAACCCACTAACAACAAACAACCCTAACTCCCTAAAAACAAACAACACTAACCCCCTAACAACAAACAACCCTAAACCCCTAACATCAAACAACACTAACCCCCTAACAACACAAAACACTAACACCCTAACAACAAACAACACTAACACCCTAACAACAAAAACCACTAAACCCCAACAAGAAACAACCCGAAACCCCTCACAACAAACACTAACTCCCTAACAACAAACAACACTAAACCCCTAACAAGAAACTACCCTAACCCCGTAACAACAAACAACACTAACCCCGTAACAACAAACAACCCTAACCCCCAAACAACAAACAACCCTAACCCCCTAACAACAAACAATCCTAACCCCCGAACAACCAACAACACTAACCCCCTAACCACAATAAACACTAACACCCTAACAACAAAAACCACTAAACCCCAACAAGAAACAACCCTAAACCCCTAAGAACAAACAACACTAACCGCCTAACAACAAACAACCCTAACCAAACAACAAAAAACCCTAACCCACTAACAACAAACAACACTAACACCCTAAAAACAAACAACCCTAACCCCCTAACAACAAACAACACTAACCCCCTAACATAAACAACCCTAACCCTCTAAGAACAAACAACACTAACCCCCTAACAACAAACAACCCTGACCAAACAACAAAAAACCCTAAAACACTAACAACAAAGAACACTAACACCCTAACAACAAACAACCATAACCCCCTAACAACAAACAACACTGACACCCTAACAACAAACAACCCTAACCCCCTAACAACAAACAACACTAACCCCCTAACAACAAACAACCCTAAACCCCTAACACCAAAGAACACTAACACCCTAACAACAAACAACCCTAACCCCCTAACAACAAACACTATCCCCCAAACAACAAACAACCCTAACCCACTAACAACAAACAACCCTAAACCCCTAACATCAAACAACACTAACCCCCTAACAACACAAAACAATAACACCCTAACAACAAACAACACTAACACCCTAACAACAAAAACCACTAAACCCCAACAAGAAACAACCCTAAACCCCTAAAAACAAACACTAACCTCCTAGCAACAAACAACTCTAAACCCCTAACAAGAAACCAACCTAACCCCGTAACAACAAACAACACTAACCTCCTAACAACAAACAACCTTAACCCCCTAACAACAAACACCCCTAAACTCCTAACAACAAACAATCCTAACCCCCTAACAACCTACAACACTAACCCCCTAACCACAAAAAACCCTAACCCACTAAGAACAAACAACACTAACCCCCTAACAACAGTCCTAACCACCTAACAACAAACAACACTAACCCCCTAAAAAGAAACAACAAGAAACCCCTAAAAAGAAACAACACTCATCCCCTAAGAACAAACAACACTAACCCTCTAACAACAAACAACACTAACCCCTAAGAACAAAAACACTAACCCCCTAACAACAAACAACACTAACCCCCTAAAAACAAACAACCCTAAAACCCTAAAACAAACAACACTGAACCCCTTAAACAAACAACACTAAGCCCCTAACAACAAACAGCACTAACACTCTAACAACAAAAAACACGACACGGTAACAACTACCAACACTAACCCCCTAACAGCAAACAATCCTAACCCCTAAAAACAAACAACACTAACCCCCTAAAAACAAACAACCCTAAAACCCTAAAAACAAACAACACTGAACCCCTAAAAACAAACAACACTAAGCCAATAACAACAAACAGCACTAACCCACTAACAACAAAAACACTAACCCGCTAACAACATCCAACAGTAACGCCCTAACCACAAACAACACTAACCCCCTAAAAACAAACAATCCTAACCCCCTAACAACAAACAACACTCACCCCTAAAAAACAAACAACCCTAAAACCCTAAAAGCAAACAACACTGAACCCCTAAAAACAAACAACACTAAGCCCCTAACAACGAACAACACTAACACCCGAACAACAAACACCACTAAACCCCAACAAGAAACAACCCTAAGACCCTAACAACAAACAACACTAACCCCCTAACAATAAACAACCCTAAACCCCTAACAACAAACAACACTAACCCCCTAACAACAAACAACACTAACACCCTAACAACAACCAACCCTAACCCCTAAGAACAAACACTAACGCCCTAAGAACAAACAACACTAACCCCCAGCAACGAACAATACTAACCCCCTAACAACACAAAACCTAACCCCTTATCAACAAACAACCCTAACCCACTAACAACAAACAACCCTAACACCCTAACAACAAACAACACTAACCCCCTAACAACAAACAACTCTAAACCCCTAACGTCAAAGAACACTAACACCCTAACAACAAACAACCCTAGCCCCCTAACAACAAACACTAACCCCCAAACAACAAACAACCCTAACCCCTAAAAACCAAAAACACTAACCCACTAACAACAAACAACACTAACCCACTAACAACAAACAACCCTAACACCCTAACAACAAACAACACTAACCCCTAAGAACAAAAACACTAACCCCCTAACAACAAACAACACTAACCCCCTAAAAACAAACAACCCTAAAGCCCTAAAAAGAAACAACACTGAACCCCTTAAAACAAACAACACTAAGCCCCTAACAACAAACAGCACTAACACTCTAACAACAAAAAACACTGACACGCTCACAACAACCAACACTAACCCCCTAACAACAAACAATCCTAACCCCCTAAAAACAAACAACACTAACCCCCTAAAAACAAACAACCCTAAAACCCTAAAAACAAACAACACTGAACCCCTAAAAACAAACAACACTAAGCCAATAACAACAAACAGCACTAACACCCTAACAACAAACAACCCTAACCCCCTAACAACAAACAACACTAACCCCGTAACAACAAACAACCCTTAACCCCTAAGATCAAAGAACACTAACACCCTAACAACAAACAACCCTAACCCCCTAACAACAAACTCTAACCCCCAAACAACAAACAACACTAACCCCTAAAAACCAAAAACACTAACCCACTAACAACAAACAACTCTAACCCACTAACAACAAACAACCCTAACTCCCTAACAGCAAACAACACTAACCCCCTAACAACAAACAACCCTAAACCCCTAACATCAAACAACACTAACCCCCTAACAACACAAAACACTAACACCCTAACAACAAACAACACTAACACCCTAACAACAAAAACCACTAAACCCCAACAAGAAACAACCCTAAACCCCTAACAACAAACACTAACCCCCTAACAACAAACAACACTAAACCCCTAACAAGAAACTACCCTAACCCCGTAACAACAAACAACACTAACCCCGTAACAACAAACAACCCTAACCCCCTAACAACAAACAATCCTAACCCCCGAACAACCAACAACACTAACCCCCTAACCACAATAAACACTAACACCCTAACAACAAAAACCACTAAACCCCAACAAGAAACAACCCGAAACCCCTAAGAACAAACAACACTAACCCCCTAACAACAAACAACCCTAACCAAACAACAGAAAACACTAACCCACTAACAACAAACAACACTAACACCCTAACAACAAACAACCCTAACCCCCTAGCAACAAACAACACTAACCCCCTAACAACAAACAACCCTAACCCCCTAACAACAAACAACACTAACCCCCTAACAACAAACAACCCTAAACCCCTAACATCAAAGAACACTAACACCCTAACAACAAACAACCCTAACCCCCTAACAACAAACACTAACCCATAAACAACAAACAACACTAACCCCTAAAAACCAAAAACCCTAACCCACTAACAACAAACAACCCTAACCCACTAACAACAAACAACCCTAACTCCCTAAAAACAAACAACACTAACCCCCTAACAACAAACAACCCTAAACCCCTAACATCAAACAACACTAACCCCCTAACAACACAAAACACTAACACCCTAACAACAAACAACACTAACACCCTAACAACAAAAACCACTAAACCCCAACAAGAAACAACCCGAAACCCCTCACAACAAACACTAACTCCCTAACAACAAACAACACTAAACCCCTAACAAGAAACTACCCTAACCGCGTAACAACAAACAACACTAACCCCGTAACAACAAACAACCCTAACCCCCAAACAACAAACAACCCTAACCCCCTAACAACAAACAATCCTAACCCCCGAACAACCAACAACACTAACCCCCTAACCACAATAAACACTAACACCCTAACAACAAAAACCACTAAACCCCAACAAGAAACAACCCTAAACCCCTAAGAACAAACAACACTAACCGCCTAACAACAAACAACCCTAACCAAACAACAAAAAACCCTAACCCACTAACAACAAACAACACTAACACCCTAAAAACAAACAACCCTAACCCCCTAACAACAAACAACACTAACCCCCTAACATAAACAATCCTAACCCTCTAAGAACAAACAACACTAACCCCCTAACAACAAACAACCCTGACCAAACAACAAAAAACCCTAAAACACTAACAACAAAGAACACTAACACCCTAACAACAAACAACCATAACCCCCTAACAACAAACAACACTGACACCCTAACAACAAACAACCCTAACCCCCTAACAACAAACAACACTAACCCCCTAACAACAAACAACCCTAAACCCCTAACACCAAAGAACACTAACACCCTAACAACAAACAACCCTAACCCCCTAACAACAAACACTATCCCCCAAACAACAAACAACCCTAACCCACTAACAACAAACAACCCTAAACCCCTAACATCAAACAACACTAACCCCCTAACAACACAAAACAATAACACCCTAACAACAAACAACACTAACACCCTAACAACAAAAACCACTAAACCCCAACAAGAAACAACCCTAAACCCCTAAAAACAAACACTAACCTCCTAACAACAAACAACTCTAAACCCCTAACAAGAAACCAACCTAACCCCGTAACAACAAACAACACTAACCTCCTAACAACAAACAACCTTAACCCCCTAACAACAAACACCCCTAAACTCCTAACAACAAACAATCCTAACCCCCTAACAACCTACAACACTAACCCCCTAACCACAAAAAACCCTAACCCACTAAGAACAAACAACACTAACCCCCTAACAACAGTCCTAACCACCTAACAACAAACAACACTAACCCCCTAAAAAGAAACAACAAGAAACCCCTAAAAAGAAACAACACTCATCCCCTAAGAACAAACAACACTAACCCTCTAACAACAAACAACACTAACCCCTAAGAACAAAAACACTAACCCCCTAACAACAAACAACACTAACCCCCTAAAAACAAACAACCCTAAAACCCTAAAACAAACAACACTGAACCCCTTAAACAAACAACACTAAGCCCCTAACAACAAACAGCACTAACACTCTAACAACAAAAAACACGACACGGTAACAACTACCAACACTAACCCCCTAACAGCAAACAATCCTAACCCCCTAAAAACAAACAACACTAACCCCCTAAAAACAAACAACCCTAAAACCCTAAAAACAAACAACACTGAACCCCTAAAAACAAACAACACTAAGCCAATAACAACAAACAGCACTAACCCACTAACAACAAAAACACTAACCCGCTAACAACATCCAACAGTAACGCCCTAACCACAAACAACACTAACCCCCTAAAAACAAACAATCCTAACCCCCTAACAACAAACAACACTCACCCCTAAAAAACAAACAACCCTAAAACCCTAAAAGCAAACAACACTGAACCCCTAAAAACAAACAACAGTAAGCCCCTAACAACGAACAACACTAACACCCGAACAACAAACACCACTAAACCCCAACAAGAAACAACCCTAAGACCCTAACAACAAACAACACTAACCCCCTAACAATAAACAACCCTAAACCCCTAACAACAAACAACACTAACCCCCTAACAACAAACAACACTAACACCCTAACAACAACCAACCCTAACCCCTAAGAACAAACACTAACGCCCTAAGAACAAACAACACTAACCCCCAGCAACGAACAATACTAACCCCCTAACAACACAAAACCTAACCCCTTATCAACAAACAACCCTAACCCACTAACAACAAACAACCCTAACACCCTAACAACAAACAACACTAACCCCCTAACAACAAACAACTCTAAACCCCTAACGTCAAAGAACACTAACACCCTAACAACAAACAACCCTAGCCCCCTAACAACAAACACTAACCCCCAAACAACAAACAACCCTAACCCCTAAAAACCAAAAACACTAACCCACTAACAACAAACAACACTAACCCACTAACAACAAACAACCCTAACACCCTAACAACAAACAACACTAACCCCTAAGAACAAAAACACTAACCCCCTAACAACAAACAACACTAACCCCCTAAAAACAAACAACCCTAAAGCCCTAAAAAGAAACAACACTGAACCCCTTAAAACAAACAACACTAAGCCCCTAACAACAAACAGCACTAACACTCTAACAACAAAAAACACTGACACGCTCACAACAACCAACACTAACCCCCTAACAACAAACAATCCTAACCCCCTAAAAACAAACAACACTAACCCCCTAAAAACAAACAACCCTAAAACCCTAAAAACAAACAACACTGAACCCCTAAAAACAAACAACACTAAGCCAATAACAACAAACAGCACTAACCCACTAACAACAAAAAACACTAACCCGCTAACAACATCCAACAGTAAAGCCCTAACCACAAACAACACTAACCCCCTAAAAACAAACAACCCTAACCCCCTAACAACAAACAACACTCACCCCTAAAAAACAAACAACCCTAAAACCCTAAAAGCAAACAACACTGAACCCCTAAAAACAAACAACACTGAGCCCCTAACAACAAACAACACTAACACCCGAACAACAAACACCACTAAACCCCAACAAGAAACAACCCTAAGCCCCTAACAACAAACAACACTAACCCCCTAACAACAAACAACACTAACACCCTAACAACAACCAACCCTAACCCCCTAAGAACAAAAAACACTAACCCCCTAAGAACAAACAACACTAACCCCCAGCAACGAACAATACTAACCCCCTAACAACACAAAACCTAACCCCTTATTAACAAACAACCCTAACCCACTAACAACAAACAACCCTAAAACCCGAACAACCAACAACACTAACCCCCTAACCACAATAAACACTAACACCCTATCAACAAAAACCACTAAACCCCAACAGGAAACAACCATAAACCCCTAACAACAAACAACACTAACTCCCTAACAACAAACAACCCTAACCAAACAACAAACAAACCTAACCCACTAACAACAAACAACACTAACATCCTAACAACAAACAACCCTAACCCCCTAACAACAAACAACACTAACACCCTAACAACAAACAACCCTAACCCCCTAACAACAAACAACACTAAACCCCTAACAACAAACAACCCTTAACCCCTAACATCAAAGAACACTAACACCCTAACAACAAACAACCCTAACCCCCTAACAACAAACACTAACCCCCAAACAACAAACAACACTAACCCCTAAAAACCAAAAACACTAACCCACTAACAACAAACAACTCTAACCCACTAACAACAAACAACCCTAACTCCCTAACAGCAAACAACACTAACCCCCTAACAACAAACAACCCTAAACCCCTAACATCAAACAACACTAACCCCCTAACAACACAAAACACTAACACCCTAACAACAAACAACACTAACACCCTAACAACAAAAACCACTAAACCGCAACAAGAAACAACCCTAAACCCCTAACAACAAACACTAACCCCCTAACAACAAACAACACTAAACCCCTAACAAGAAACTACCCTAACCCCGTAACAACAAACAACACTAACCCCGTAACAACAAACAACCCTAACCCCCTAACAACAAACAATCCTAACCCCCGAACAACCAACAACACTAACCCCCTAACCACAATAAACACTAACACCCTAACAACAAAAACCACTAAACCCCAACAAGAAACAACCCTAAACCCCTAAGAACAAACAACACTAACCCCCTAACAACAAACAACCCTAACCAAACAACAGAAAACACTAACCCACTAACAACAAACAACACTAACACCCTAACAACAAACAACCCTAACCCCCTAACAACAAACAACACTAACCCCCTAACAACAAACAACCCTAACCCCCTAACAACAAACAACACTAACCCCCTAACAACAAACAACCCTAAACCCCTAACATCAAAGAACACTAACACCCTAACAACAAACAACCCTAACCCCCTAACAACAAACACTAACCCATAAACAACAAACAACACTAACCCCTAAAAACCAAAAACCCTAACCCACTAACAACAAACAACCCTAACCCACTAACAACAAACAACCCTAACTCCCTAAAAACAAACAACACTAACCCCCTAACAACAAACAACCCTAAACCCCTAACATCAAACAACACTAACCCTCTAACAACACAAAACACTAACACCCTAACAACAAACAACACTAACACCCTAACAACAAAAACCACTAAACCCCAACAAGAAACAACCCGAAACCCCTCACAACAAACACTAACTCCCTAACAACAAACAACACTAAACCCCTAACAAGAAACTACCCTAACCCCGTAACAACAAACAACACTAACCCCGTAACAACAAACAACCCTAACCCCCAAACAGCAAACAACCCTAACCCCCTAACAACAAACAATCCTAACCCCCGAACAACCAACAACACTAACCCCCTAACCACAATAAACACTAACACCCTAACAACAAAAACCACTAAACCCCAACAAGAAACAACCCTAAACCCCTAAGAACAAACAACACTAACCGCCTAACAACAAACAACCCTAACCAAACAACAAAAAACCCTAACCCACTAACAACAAACAACACTAACACCCTAAAACAAACAACCCTAACCCCCTAACAACAAACAACACTAACCCCCTAACATAAACAACCCTAACCCCCTAAGAACAAACAACACTAACCCCCTAACAACAAACAACCCTGACCAAACAACAAAAAACCCTAAAACACTAACAACAAAGAACACTAACACCCTAACAACAAACAACCATAACCCCCTAACAACAAACAACACTGACACCCTAACAACAAACAACCCTAACCCCCTAACAACAAACAACACTAACCCCCTAACAACAAACAACCCTAAACCCCTAACACCAAAGAACACTAACACCCTAACAACAAACAACCCTAACCCCCTAACAACAAACACTATCCCCCAAACAACAAACAACCCTAACCCACTAACAACAAACAACCCTAAACCCCTAACATCAAACAACACTAACCCCCTAACAACACAAAACAATAACACCCTAACAACAAACAACACTAACACCCTAACAACAAAAACCACTTAACCCCAACAAGAAACAACCCTAAACCCCTAAAAACAAACACTAACCTCCTAACAACAAACAACTCTAAACCCCTAACAAGAAACCAACCTAACCCCGTAACAACAAACAACACTAACCTCCTAACAACAAACAACCTTAACCCCCTAACAACAAACACCCCTAAACTCCTAACAACAAACAATCCTAACCCCCTAACAACCTACAACACTAACCCCCTAACCACAAAAAACCCTAACCCACTAAGAACAAACAACACTAACCCCCTAACAACAGTCCTAACCACCTAACAACAAACAACACTAACCCCCTAAAAAGAAACAACAAGAAACCCCTAAAAAGAAACAACACTCATCCCCTAAGAACAAACAACACTAACCCTCTAACAACAAACAACACTAACCCCTAAGAACAAAAACACTAACCCCCTAACAACAAACAACACTAACCCCCTAAAAACAAACAACCCTAAAACCCTAAAACAAACAACACTGAACCCCTTAAACAAACAACACTAAGCCCCTAACAACAAACAGCACTAACACTCTAACAACAAAAAACACGACACGCTAACAACAACCAACACTAACCCCCTAACAGCAAACAATCCTAACCCCCTAAAAACAAACAACACTAACCCCCTAAAAACAAACAACCCTAAAACCCTAAAAACAAACAACACTGAACCCCTAAAAACAAACAACACTAAGCCAATAACAACAAACAGCACTAACCCACTAACAACAAAAACACTAACCCGCTAACAACATCCAACAGTAACGCCCTAACCACAAACAACACTAACCCCCTAAAAACAAACAATCCTAACCCCCTAACAACAAACAACACTCACCCCTAAAAAACAAACAACCCTAAAACCCTAAAAGCAAACAACACTGAACCCCTAAAAACAAACAACACTAAGCCCCTAACAACGAACAACACTAACACCCGAACAACAAACACCACTAAACCCCAACAAGAAACAACCCTAAGACCCTAACAACAAACAACACTAACCCCCTAACAATAAACAACCCTAAACCCCTAACAACAAACAACACTAACCCCCTAACAACAAACAACACTAACACCCTAACAACAACCAACCCTAACCCCTAAGAACAAACACTAACGCCCTAAGAACAAACAACACTAACCCCCAGCAACGAACAATACTAACCCCCTAACAACACAAAACCTAACCCCTTATCAACAAACAACCCTAACCCACTAACAACAAACAACCCTAACACCCTAACAACAAACAACACTAACCCCCTAACAACAAACAACTCTAAACCCCTAACGTCAAAGAACACTAACACCCTAACAACAAACAACCCTAGCCCCCTAACAACAAACACTAACCCCCAAACAACAAACAACCCTAACCCCTAAAAACCAAAAACACTAACCCACTAACAACAAACAACACTAACCCACTAACAACAAACAAACCTAACACCCTAACAACAAACAACACTAACCCCTAAGAACAAAAACACTAACCCCCTAACAACAAACAACACTAACCCCCTAAAAACAAACAACCCTAAAGCCCTAAAAAGAAACAACACTGAACCCCTTAAAACAAACAACACTAAGCCCCTAACAACAAACAGCACTAACACTCTAACAACAAAAAACACTGACACGCTCACAACAACCAACACTAACCCCCTAACAACAAACAATCCTAACCCCCTAAAAACAAACAACACTAACCCCCTAAAAACAAACAACCCTAAAACCCTAAAAACAAACAACACTGAACCCCTAAAAACAAACAACACTAAGCCAATAACAACAAACAGCACAAACCCACTAACAACAAAAAACACTAACCCGCTAACAACATCCAACAGTAAAGCCCTAACCACAAACAACACTAACCCCCTAAAAACAAACAACCCTAACCCCCTAACAACAAACAACACTCACCCCTAAAAAACAAACAACCCTAAAACCCTAAAAGCAAACAACACTGAACCCCTAAAAACAAACAACACTGAGCCCCTAACAAAAAACAACACTAACACCCGAACAACAAACACCACTAAACCCCAACAAGAAACAACCCTAAGCCCCTAACAACAAACAACACTAACCCCCTAACAACAAACAACACTAACACCCTAACAACAACCAACCCTAACCCCCTAAGAACAAACAACACTAACCCCCTAAGAACAAACAACACTAACCCCCAGCAACGAACAATACTAACCCCCTAACAACACAAAACCTAACCCCTTATTAACAAACAACCCTAACCCACTAACAACAAACAACCCTAACCCCCGAACAACCAACAACACTAACCCCCTAACCACAATAAACACTAACACCCTATCAACAAAAACCACTAAACAACAACAGGAAACAACCATAAACCCCTAACAACAAACAACACTAACTCCCTAACAACAAACAACCCTAACCAAACAACAAACAAACCTAACCCACTAACAACAAACAACACTAACATCCTAACAACAAACAACCCTAACCCCCTAACAACAAACAACACTAACACCCTAACAACAAACAACCCTAACCCCCTAACAACAAACAACACTAACCCCGTAACAACAAACAACCCTTAACCCCTAACATCAAAGAACACTAACACCCTAACAACAAACAACCCTAACCCCCTAACAACAAACACTAACCCCCAAACAACAAACAACACTAACCCCTAAAAACCAAAAACACTAACCCACTAACAACAAACAACTCTAACCCACTAACAACAAACAACCCTAACTCCCTAACAGCAAACAACACTAACCCCCTAACAACAAACAACCCTAAACCCCTAACATCAAACAACACTAACCCCCTAACAACACAAAACACTAACACCCTAACAACAAACAACACTAACACCCTAACAACAAAAACCACTAAACCCCAACAAGAAACAACCCGAAACCCCTAACAACAAACACTAACCCCCTAACAACAAACAACACTAAACCCCTAACAAGAAACTACCCTAACCCCGTAACAACAAACAACACTAACCCCGTAACAACAAACAACCCTAACCCCCTAACAACAAACAATCCTAACCCCCGAACAACCAACAACACTAACCCCCTAACCACAATAAACACTAACACCCTAACAACAAAAACCACTAAACCCCAACAAGAAACAACCCTAAACCCCTAAGAACAAACAACACTAACCCCCTAACAACAAACAACCCTAACCAAACAACAGAAAACACTAACCCACTAACAACAAACAACACTAACACCCTAACAACAAACAACCCTAACCCCCTAGCAACAAACAACACTAACCCCCTAACAACAAACAACCCTAACCCCCTAACAACAAACAACACTAACCCCCTAACAACAAACAACCCTAAACCCCTAACATCAAAGAACACTAACACCCTAACAACAAACAACCCTAACCCCCTAACAACAAACACTAACCCATAAACAACAAACAACACTAACCCCTAAAAACCAAAAACCCTAACCCACTAACAACAAACAACCCTAACCCACTAACAACAAACAACCCTAACTCCCTAAAAACAAACAACACTAACCCCCTAACAACAAACAACCCTAAACCCCTAACATCAAACAACACTAACCCTCTAACAACACAAAACACTAACACCCTATCAACAAACAACACTAACACCCTAACAACAAAAACCACTAAACCCCAACAAGAAACAACCCGAAACCCCTCACAACAAACCCTAACTCCCTAACAACAAACAACACTAAACCCCTAACAAGAAACTACCCTAACCCCGTAACAACAAACAACACTAACCCCGTAACAACAAACAACCCTAACCCCCAAACAGCAAACAACCCTAACCCCCTAACAACAAACAATCCTAACCCCCGAACAACCAACAACACTAACCCCCTAACCACAATAAACACTAACACCCTAACAACAAAAACCACTAAACCCCAACAAGAAACAACCCTAAACCCCTAAGAACAAACAACACTAACCGCCTAACAACAAACAACCCTAACCAAACAACAAAAAACCCTAACCCACTAACAACAAACAACACTAACACCCTAAAAACAAACAACCCTAACCCCCTAACAACAAACAACACTAACCCCCTAACATAAACAACCCTAACCCCCTAAGAACAAACAACACTAACCCCCTAACAACAAACAACCCTGACCAAACAACAAAAAACCCTAAAACACTAACAACAAAGAACACTAACACCCTAACAACAAACAACCATAACCCCCTAACAACAAACAACACTGACACCCTAACAACAAACAACCCTAACCCCCTAACAACAAACAACACTAACCCCCTAACAACAAACAACCCTAAACCCCTAACACCAAAGAACACTAACACCCTAACAACAAACAACCCTAACCCCCTAACAACAAACACTATCCCCCAAACAACAAACAACCCTAACCCACTAACAACAAACAACCCTAAACCCCTAACATCAAACAACACTAACCCCCTAACAACACAAAACAATAACACCCTAACAACAAACAACACTAACACCCTAACAACAAAAACCACTAAACCCCAACAAGAAACAACCCTAAACCCGTAACAACAAACACTAACCTCCTAACAACAAACAACTCTAAACCCATAACAAGAAACCAACCTAACCCCGTAACAACAAACAACACTAACCTCCTAACAACAAACAACCTTAACCCCCTAACAACAAACACCCCTAAACTCCTAACAACAAACAATCCTAACCCCCTAACAACCTACAACACTAACCCCCTAACCACAAACAACACTAACCCCGTAAGAACAAACAACACTAACCCCCTAACAACAGTCCTAACCACCTAACAACAAACAACACTAACCCCCTAAAAAGAAACAACAAGAAACCCCTAAAAAGAAACAACACTCATCCCCTAAGAACAAACAACACTAACCCTCTAACAACAAACAACACTAACCCCTAAGAACAAAAACACTAACCCCCTAACAACAAACAACACTAACCCCCTAAAAACAAACAACCCTAAAACCCTAAAACAAACAACACTGAAACCCTTAAACAAACAACACTAAGCCCCTAACAACAAACAGCACTAACACTCTAACAACAAAAAACACGACACGCTAACAACAACCAACACTAACCCCCTAACAGCAAACAATCCTAACCCCCTAAAAACAAACAACACTAACCCCCTAAAAACAAACAACCCTAAAACCCTAAAAACAAACAACACTGAACCCCTAAAAACAAACAACACTAAGCCAATAACAACAAACAGCACTAACCCACTAACAACAAAAACACTAACCCGCTAACAACATCCAACAGTAACGCCCTAACCACAAACAACACTAACCCCCTAAAAACAAACAATCCTAACCCCCTAACAACAAACAACACTCACCCCTAAAAAACAAACAACCCTAAAACCCTAAAAGCAAACAACACCGAACCCCTAAAAACAAACAACACTAAGCCCCTAACAACGAACAACACTAACACCCGAACAACAAACACCACTAAACCCCAACAAGAAACAACCCTAAGCCCCTAACAACAAACAACACTAACCCCCTAACAATAAACAACCCTAAACACCTAACAACAAACAACACTAACCCCCTAACAACAAACAACACTAACACCCTAACAACAACCAACCCTAACCCCTAAGAACAAACACTAACGCCCTAAGAACAAACAACACTAACCCCCAGCAACGAACAATACTAACCCCCTAACAACACAAAACCTAACCCCTTATCAACAAACAACCCTAACCCACTAACAACAAACAACCCTAACACCCTAACAACAAACAACACTAACCCCCTAACAACAAACAACTCTAAACCCCTAACGTCAAAGAACACTAACACCCTAACAACAAACAACCCTAGCCCCCTAACAACAAACACTAACCCCCAAACAACAAACAACCCTAACCCCTAAAAACCAAAACCACTAACCCACTAACAACAAACAACACTAACCCACTAACAACAAAGAACCCTAACACCCTAACAACAAACAACACTAACCCCCTAACAACAAACAACACTAACCCCCTAACAGCACAAAACACTAACACCCTAACAACAAACAACACTAAAACCCTAACAACAAAAACCACTAAACCCCAACAAGAAACAACCCTAAACCCCTAACGACAAACACTAACCCCCTAACAACAAACAACACTAAACCCCTAACAAGAAACTACCCTAACCCCGTAACAACAAACAACACTAACCCCGTAACAACCAACAACCCTAACACCCAAATAAAAAACAACCCTAACCCCCTAACAACAAACAATCCTAACCCCCGAACAACCAACAACACTAACCCCCTAACCACAATAAACACTAACACCCTAACAACAAAGAACACTAAACCCCAACAAGAAACAACCCTAAACCCCTGACAACAAACACTAAGCCCCTAGCAACAAACAACACTAACCGCCTATCCACAAACAACACTAACCCCCTAACAAGAGTCCTAACCACCTAACAACAAACAACACTAACCCCCTAAAAAGAAACAACAATAAACCCCTAAAAACAAACAACACTCATCCCCTAAGAACAAACAACACTAACCCTCTAACAACAAACAACACTAACCCCTAAGAACAAAAACACTAACCCCCTAACAACAAACAACACTAACCCCCTAAAAACAAACAACCCTAAAACCCTAAAAAGAAACAACACTGAACCCCTTAAAACAGCACTAAGCCCCTAACAACAAACAGCACTAACACTCTAACAACAGAAAACACTGACACGCTAACAAAAACCAACACTAACCCCCTAACAACAAACAATCCTAACCCCCTAAAAACAAACAACACTAACCCCCTAAAAACAAACAACCCTAAAACCCTAAAAACAAACAACACTGAACCCCTAAAAACAAACAACACTAAGCCAATAACAACAAACAGCACTAACCCACTAACAACAAAAAACACTAATCCGCTAACAACATCCAACAGTAACGCCCTAACCACAAACAACACTAACCCCCTAAAAACAAACAATCCTAACCCCCTAACAACAAACAACACTCACCCCTAAAAAACAAACAACCCTAAAACCCTAAAAGCAAACAACACTGAACCCCTAAAAACAAACAACACTGAGCCCCTAACACCAAACAACACTAACACCCGAACAACAAACACCACTAAACCCCAACAAGAAACAACCCTAAGCCCCTAACAACAAACAACACTAACCACCTAACAACAAACAACACTAACACCCTAACAACAACCAACCCTAACCCCCTAAGAACAAACAACACTAACGCCCTAAGAACAAACAACACTAACCCCCAGTAACGAACAATACTAACCCCCTAACAACACAAAACCTAACCCCTGATTAACAAACAACCCTAACCCACTAACAACAAACAACCCTAACACCCTAACAACAAACAACACTAACCCCCTAACAACAAACAACTCAAAACCCCTAACGTCAAAGAACACTAACACCCTAACAACAAACAACCCTAGCCCCCTAACAACAAACACTAACCCCCAAACAACAAACAACCCTAACCCCTAAAAACCAAAAACACTAACCCACTAACAACAAACAACCCTAACCCACTAACAACAAACAACCCTAACACCCTAACAACAAACAACACTAACCCCCTAACAACAAACAACACTAACCCCCTAACAGCACAAAACACTAACACCCTAACAACAAACACCACTAAACCCCAACAAGAAACAACCCTAAACCCCTAACAACAAACACTAACCCCCTAACAACAAACAACACTAAACCCCTAACAAGAAACTACCCTAACCCCGTAACAACAAACAACACTAACCCCGTAACAACAAACAACCCTAACACCCAAATAAAAAACAACCCTAACCCCCTAACAACAAACAATCCTAACCCCCGAACAACCAACAACACTAACCCCCTAACCACAATAAACACTAACACCCTAACAACAAAAACCAGTAAACCCCAACAAGAAACAACCCTAAACCCCTAACAACAAACACTAACCCCCTAGCAACAAACAACACTAACCGCCTATCCACAAACAACACTAACCCCCTAACAACAGTCCTAACCACCTAACAACAAACAACACTAACCCCCTAAAAAGAAACAACAATAAACCCCTAAAAACAAACAACACTCATCCCCTAAGAACAAACAACACTAACCCTCTAACAACAAACAACACTAACCCCTAAGAACAAAAACACTAACCCCCTAACAACAAACAACACTAACCCCCTAAAAACAAACAACCCTAAAACCCTAAAAAGAAACAACACTGAACCCCTTAAAACAACACTAAGCCCCTAACAACAAACAGCACTAACACTCTAACAACAGAAAACACTGACACGCTAACAAAAACCAACACTAACCCCCTAACAACAAACAATCCTAACCCCCTAAAAACAAACAACACTAACCCCCTAAAAACAAACAACCCTAAAACCCTAAAAACAAACAACACTGAACCCCTAAAAACAAACAACACTAAGCCAATAACAACAAACAGCACTAACCCACTAACAACAAAAAACACTAACCCGCTAACAACATCCAACAGTAACGCCCTAACCACAAACAACTCTAACCCCCTAAAAACAAACAATCCTAACCCCCTAACAACAAACAACACTCACCCCTAAAAAACAAACAACCCTAAAACCCAAAAAGCAAACAAAACTGAACCCCTAAAAACAAACAACACTGAGCCCCTAACAACAAACAACACTAACACCCGAACAACAAACACCACTAAACCCCAACAAGAAACAACCCTAAGCCCCTAACAACAAACAACACTAACCACCTAACAACAAACAACACTAACACCCTAACAACAACCAACCCTAACCCCCTAAGAACAAACAACACTAACGCCCTAAGAACAAACAACAATAACCCCCAGCAACGAACAATACTAACCCCCTAACAACACAAAACACTAACACCCTAACAACAAACAACACTAACACCCTAACAACAAAAACCACTAAACCCGAACAAGAAACAACCCGAAACCCCTAACAACAAACACTAACTACCTAACAACAAACAACACTAAACCCCTAACAAGAAACTACCCTAACCCCGTAACAACAAACAACACTAACCCCGTAACAACAACAACCCTAACCCCCAAACAACAAACAACCCTAACCCCCTAACAACAAACAATCCAAACCCCCGAACAACCAACAACACTAACCCCCTAACCACAATAAACACTAACACCCTAACAACAAAAACCACTAAACCCCAACAAGAAACAACCCTAAACCCCTAAGAACAAACAACATTAACCGCCTAACAACAAACAACCCTAACCAAACAACAAAAAACCCTAAGCCACTAACAACAAACAACACTAACACCCTAAAAACAAACAACCCTAACCCCCTAACAACAAACAACACTAACCCCATAACAACAAACAAACCTAACCCCCTAAGAACAAACAACACTAACCCCCTAACAACAAACAACCCTGACCAAACAACAAAAAACCCTAACCCACTAACAACAAAGAACACTAACACCCTAACAACAAACAACCATAACCCCCTAACAACAAACAACACTGACACCCTAATAACAAACAACCCTAACCCCCTAACAACAAACAACACTAACCCCCTAACAACAAACAACCCTAAACCCCTAACAAGAAACTAACCTAACCCCGTAACAACAAACAACACTAACCTCCTAACAACAAACAACCTTAACCCCCTAACAACAAACACCCCTAAACCCCTAACAACAAACAATCCTAACCCCCTAACAACCTACAACACTAACCCCCTAACCACAAACAACACTAACCCCGTAAGAACAAACAACACTAACCCCCTAACAAGAGTCCTAACCACCTAACAACAAACAACACTAACCCCCTAAAAAGACACCACAATAAACCCCTAAAAACAAACAACACTCATCCCCTAAGAACAAACAACACTAACCCTCTAACAACAAACAACACTAACCCCTAAGAACAAAAACACTAACCCCCTAACAACAAACAACACTAACCCCCTAAAAACAAACAACCCTAAAGCCCTAAAAAGAAACAACACTGAACCCCTTAAAACAAACAACACTAAGCCCCTAACAACAAACAGCACTAACACTCTAACAACAAAAAACACTGACACGCTCACAACAACCAACACTAACCCCCTAACAACAAACAATCCTAACCCCCTAAAAACAAACAACACTAACCCTCTAAAAACAAACAACCCTAAAACCCTAAAAACAAACAACACTGAACCCCTAAAAACAAACAACACTAAGCCAATAACAACAAACAGCACTAACCCACTAACAACAAAAAACACTAACCCGCTAACAACATCCAACAGTAAAGCCCTAACCACAAACAACACTAACCCCCTAAAAACAAACAACCCTAACCCCCTAACAACAAACAACACTCACCCCTAAAAAACAAACAACCCTAAAACCCTAAAAGCAAACAACACTGAACCCCTAAAAACAAACAACACTGAGCCCCTAACAACAAACAACACTAACACCCGAACAACAAACACCACTAAACCCCAACAAGAAACAACCCTAAGCCCCTAACAACAAACAACACTAACCCCCTAACAACAAACAACACTAACACCCTAACAACAACCAACCCTAACCCCCTAAGAACAAACAACACTAACCCCCTAAGAACAAACAACACTAACCCCCAGCAACGAACAATACTAACCCCCTAACAACACAAAACCTAACCCCTTATTAACAAACAACCCTAACCCACTAACAACAAACAACCCTAACCCCCGAACAACCAACAACACTAACCCCCTAACCACAATAAACACTAACACCCTATCAACAAAAACCACTAAACCTCAACAGGAAACAACCATAAACCCCTAACAACAAACAACACTAACTCCCTAACAACAAACAACCCTAACCAAACAACAAACAAACCTAACCCACTAACAACAAACAACACTAACATCCTAACAACAAACAACCGTAACCCCCTAACAACAAACAACACTAACACCCTAACAACAAACAACCCTAACCCCCTAACAACAAACAACACTAAACCCCTAACAACAAACAACCCTTAACCCCTAACATCAAAGAACACTAACACCCTAACAACAAACAACCCTAACCCCCTAACAACAAACACTAACCCCCAAACAACAAACAACACTAACCCCTAAAAACCAAAAACACTAACCCACTAACAACAAACAACTCTAACCCACTAACAACAAACAACCCTAACTCCCTAACAGCAAACAACACTAACCCCCTAACAACAAACAACCCTAAACCCCTAACATCAAACAACACTAACCCCCTAACAACACAAAACACTAACACCCTAACAACAAACAACACTAACACCCTAACAACAAAAACCACTAAACCCCAACAAGAAACAACCCTAAACCCCTAACAACAAACACTAACCCCCTAACAACAAACAACACTAAACCCCTAACAAGAAACTACCCTAACCCCGTAACAACAAACAACACTAACCCCGTAACAACAAACAACCCTAACCCCCTAACAACAAACAATCCTAACCCCCGAACAACCAACAACACTAACCCCCTAACCACAATAAACACTAACACCCTAACAACAAAAACCACTAAACCCCAACAAGAAACAACCCTAAACCCCTAAGAACAAACAACACTAACCCCCTAACAACAAACAACCCTAACCAAACAACAGAAAACACTAACCCACTAACAACAAACAACACTAACCCCCTAACAACAAACAACCCTAACCCCCTAACAACAAACAACACTAACCCCCTAACAACAAACAACCCTAAACCCCTAACATCAAAGAACACTAACACCCTAACAACAAACAACCCTAACCCCCTAACAACAAACACTAACCCATAAACAACAAACAACACTAACCCCTAAAAACCAAAAACCCTAACCCCCTAACAACAAACAACCCTAACCCACTAACAACAAACAACCCTAACTCCCTAAAAACAAACAACACTAACCCCCTAACAACAAACAACCCTAAACCCCTAACATCAAACAACACTAACCCCCTAACAACACAAAACACTAACACCCTAACAACAAACAACACTAACACCCTAACAACAAAAACCACTAAACCCCAATAAGAAACAACCCGAAACCCCTCACAACAAACACTAACTCCCTAACAACAAACAACACTAAACCCCTAACAAGAAACTACCCTAACCCCGTAACAACAAACAACACTAACCCCGTAACAACAAACAACCCTAACCCCCAAACAACAAACAACCCTAACCCCCTAACAACAAACAATCCTAACCCCCGAACAACCAACAACACTAACCCCCTAACCACAATAAACACTAACACCCTAACAACAAAAACCAGTAAACCCCAACAAGAAACAACCCTAAACCCCTAACAACAAACACTAACCCCCTAGCAACAAACAACACTAACCGCCTATCCACAAACAACACTAACCCCCTAACAACAGTCCTAACCACCTAACAACAAACAACACTAACCCCCTAAAAAGAAACAACAATAAACCCCTAAAAACAAACAACACTCATCCCCTAAGAACAAACAACACTAACCCTCTAACAACAAACAACACTAACCCCTAAGAACAAAAACACTAACCCCCTAACAACAAACAACACTAACCCCCTAAAAACAAACAACCCTAAAACCCTAAAAAGAAACAACACTGAACCCCTTAAAACAACACTAAGCCCCTAACAACAAACAGCACTAACACTCTAACAACAGAAAACACTGACACGCTAACAAAAACCAACACTAACCCCCTAACAACAAACAATCCTAACCCCCTAAAAACAAACAACACTAACCCCCTAAAAACAAACAACCCTAAAACCCTAAAAACAAACAACACTGAACCCCTAAAAACAAACAACACTAAGCCAATAACAACAAACAGCACTAACCCACTAACAACAAAAAACACTAACCCGCTAACAACATCCAACAGTAACGCCCTAACCACAAACAACTCTAACCCCCTAAAAACAAACAATCCTAACCCCCTAACAACAAACAACACTCACCCCTAAAAAACAAACAACCCTAAAACCCAAAAAGCAAACAAAACTGAACCCCTAAAAACAAACAACACTGAGCCCCTAACAACAAACAACACTAACACCCGAACAACAAACACCACTAAACCCCAACAAGAAACAACCCTAAGCCCCTAACAACAAACAACACTAACCACCTAACAACAAACAACACTAACACCCTAACAACAACCAACCCTAACCCCCTAAGAACAAACAACACTAACGCCCTAAGAACAAACAACAATAACCCCCAGCAACGAACAATACTAACCCCCTAACAACACAAAACACTAACACCCTAACAACAAACAACACTAACACCCTAACAACAAAAACCACTAAACCCGAACAAGAAACAACCCGAAACCCCTAACAACAAACACTAACTACCTAACAACAAACAACACTAAACCCCTAACAAGAAACTACCCTAACCCCGTAACAACAAACAACACTAACCCCGTAACAACAACAACCCTAACCCCCAAACAACAAACAACCCTAACCCCCTAACAACAAACAATCCAAACCCCCGAACAACCAAAAACACTAACCCCCTAACCACAATAAACACTAACACCCTAACAACAAAAACCACTAAACCCCAACAAGAAACAACCCTAAACCCCTAAGAACAAACAACATTAACCGCCTAACAACAAACAACCCTAACCAAACAACAAAAAACCCTAAGCCACTAACAACAAACAACACTAACACCCTAAAAACAAACAACCCTAACCCCCTAACAACAAACAACACTAACCCCATAACAACAAACAAACCTAACCCCCTAAGAACAAACAACACTAACCCCCTAACAACAAACAACCCTGACCAAACAACAAAAAACCCTAACCCACTAACAACAAAGAACACTAACACCCTAACAACAAACAACCATAACCCCCTAACAACAAAGAACACTGACACCCTAACAACAAACAACCCTAACCCCCTAACAACAAACAACACTAACCCCCTAACAACAAACAACCCTAAACCCCTAACAAGAAACTAACCTAACCCCGTAACAACAAACAACACTAACCTCCTAACAACAAACAACCTTAACCCCCTAACAACAAACACCCCTAAACCCCTAACAACAAACAATCCTAACCCCCTAACAACCTACAACACTAACCCCCTAACCACAAACAACACTAACCCCGTAAGAACAAACAACACTAACCCCCTAACAAGAGTCCTAACCACCTAACAACAAACAACACTAACCCCCTAAAAAGACACCACAATAAACCCCTAAAAACAAACAACACTCATCCCCTAAGAACAAACAACACTAACCCTCTAACAACAAACAACACTAACCCCTAAGAACAAAAACACTAACCCCCTAACAACAAACAACACTAACCCCCTAAAAACAAACAACCCTAAAGCCCTAAAAAGAAACAACACTGAACCCCTTAAAACAAACAACACTAAGCCCCTAACAACAAACAGCACTAACACTCTAACAACAAAAAACACTGACACGCTCACAACAACCAACACTAACCCCCTAACAACAAACAATCCTAACCCCATAAAAACAAACAACACTAACCCTCTAAAAACAAACAACCCTAAAACCCTAAAAACAAACAACACTGAACCCCTAAAAACAAACAACACTAAGCCAATAACAACAAACAGCACTAACCCACTAACAACAAAAAACACTAACCCGCTAACAACATCCAACAGTAAAGCCCTAACCACAAACAACACTAACCCCCTAAAAACAAACAACCCTAACCCCCTAACAACAAACAACACTCACCCCTAAAAAACAAACAACCCTAAAACCCTAAAAGCAAACAACACTGAACCCCTAAAAACAAACAACACTGAGCCCCTAACAACAAACAACACTAACACCCGAACAACAAACACCACTAAACCCCAACAAGAAACAACCCTAAGCCCCTAACAACAAACAACACTAACCCCCTAACAACAAACAACACTAACACCCTAACAACAACCAACCCTAACCCCCTAAGAACAAACAACACTAACCCCCTAAGAACAAACAACACTAACCCCCAGCAACGAACAATACTAACCCCCTAACAACACAAAACCTAACCCCTTATTAACAAACAACCCTAACCCACTAACAACAAACAACCCTAACCCCCGAACAACCAACAACACTAACCCCCTAACCACAATAAACACTAACACCCTATCAACAAAAACCACTAAACCTCAACAGGAAACAACCATAAACCCCTAACAACAAACAACACTAACTCCCTAACAACAAACAACCCTAACCAAACAACAAACAAACCTAACCCACTAACAACAAACAACACTAACATCCTAACAACAAACAACCGTAACCCCCTAACAACAAACAACACTAACACCCTAACAACAAACAACCCTAACCCCCTAACAACAAACAACACTAAACCCCTAACAACAAACAACCCTTAACCCCTAACATCAAAGAACACTAACACCCTAACAACAAACAACCCTAACCCCCTAACAACAAACACTAACCCCCAAACAACAAACAACCCTAACCCCTAAAAACCAAAAACACTAACCCACTAACAACAAACAACTCTAACCCACTAACAACAAACAACCCTAACTCCCTAACAGCAAACAACACTAACCCCCTAACAACAAACAACCCTAAACCCCTAACATCAAACAACACTAACCCCCTAACAACACAAAACACTAACACCCTAACAACAAACAACACTAACACCCTAACAACAAAAACCACTAAACCCCAACAAGAAACAACCCTAAACCCCTAACAACAAACACTAACCCCCTAACAACAAACAACACTAAACCCCTAACAAGAAACTACCCTAACCCCGTAACAACAAACAACACTAACCCCGTAACAACAAACAACCCTAACCCCCTAACAACAAACAATCCTAACCCCGAACAACCAACAACACTAACCCCCTAACCACAATAAACACTAACACCCTAACAACAAAAACCACTAAACCCCAACAAGAAACAACCCTAAACCCCTAAGAACAAACAACACTAACCCCCTAACAACAAACAACCCTAACCAAACAACAGAAAACACTAACCCACTAACAACAAACAACACTAACCCCCTAACAACAAACAACCCTAACCCCCTAACAACAAACAACACTAACCCCCTAACAACAAACAACCCTAAACCCCTAACATCAAAGAACACTAACACCCTAACAACAAACAACCCTAACCCCCTAACAACAAACACTAACCCATAAACAACAAACAACACTAACCCCTAAAAACCAAAAACCCTAACCCCCTAACAACAAACAACCCTAACCCACTAACAACAAACAACCCTAACTCCCTAAAAACAAACAACACTAACCCCCTAACAACAAACAACCCTAAACCCCTAACATCAAACAACACTAACCCCCTAACAACACAAAACACTAACACCCTAACAACAAACAACACTAACACCCTAACAACAAAAACCACTAAACCCCAATAAGAAACAACCCGAAACCCCTCACAACAAACACTAACTCCCTAACAACAAACAACACTAAACCCCTAACAAGAAACTACCCTAACCCCGTAACAACAAACAACACTAACCCCGTAACAACAAACAACCCTAACCCCCAAACAACAAACAACCCTAACCCCCTAACAACAAACAATCCTAACCCCCGAACAACCAACAACACTAACCCCCTAACCACAATAAACACTAACACCCTAACAACAAAAACCACTAAACCCCAACAAGAAACAACCCTAAACCCCTAAGAACAAACAACACTAACCGCCTAACAACAAACAACCCTAACCAAACAACAAAAAACCCTAACCCACTAACAACAAACAACACTAACACCCTAAAAACAAACAACCCTAACCCCCTAACAACAAACAACACTAACCCCCTAACAACAAACAACCCTAAACCCCTAACACCAAAGAACACTAACACCCTAACAACAATCAACCCTAACCCCCTAACCACAAACAACACTAACCCCGTAAGAACAAACAACACTAACCCCCTAACAACAGTCCTAACCACCTAACAACAAACAACACTAACCCCCTAAAAAGAAACAACAAGAAACCCCTAAAAAGAAACAACACTCATCCCCTAAGAACAAACAACACTAACCCTCTAACAACAAACAACACTAACCCCTAAGAACAAAAACACTAACCCCCTAACAACAAACAACACTAACCCCCTAAAAACAAACAACCCTAAAACCCTAAAACAAACAACGCTGAACCCCTTAAAACAAACAACACTAAGCCCCTAACAACAAACAGCACTAACACTCTAACAACAAAAAACACGACACGCTAACAACAACCAACACTAACCCCCTAACAGCAAACAATCCTAACCCCCTAAAAACAAACAACACTAACCCCCTAAAAACAAACAACCCTAAAACCCTAAAAACAAACAACACTGAACCCCTAAAAACAAACAACACTAAGCCAATAACAACAAACAGCACTAACCCACTAACAACAAAAACACTAACCCGCTACCAACATCCAACAGTAACGCCCTAACCACAAACAACACTAACCCCCTAAAAACAAACAATCCTAACCCCCTAACAACAAACAACACTCACCCCTAAAAAACAAACAACCCTAAAACCCTAAAAGCAAACAACACTGAACCCCTAAAAACAAACAACACTAAGCCCCTAACAACGAACAACACTAACACCCGAACAACAAACACCACTAAACCCCAACAAGAAACAACCCTAAGCCCCTAACAACAAACAACACTAACCCCCTAACAATAAACAACCCTAAACCCTTAACAACAAACAACACTAACCCCCTAACAACAAACAACACTAACACCCTAACAACAACCAACCCTAACCCCTAAGAACAAACACTAACGCCCTAAGAACAAACAACACTAACCCCCAGCAACGAACTATACTAACCCCCTAACAACACAAAACCTAACCCCTTATCAACAAACAACCCTAACCCACTAACAACAAACAACCCTAACACCCTAACAACAAACAACACTAACCCCCTAACAACAAACAACTCTAAACCCCTAACGTCAAAGAACACTAACACCCTAACAACAAACAACCCTAGCCCCCTAACAACAAACACTAACCCCCAAACAACAAACAACCCTAACCCCTAAAAACCAAAAACACTAACCCACTAACAACAAACAACACTAACCCACTAACAACAAACAACCCTAACACCCTAACAACAAACAACACTAACCCCCTAACAACAAACAGCACTAACCCCCTAACAGCACAAAACACTAACACCCTAACAACAAACAACACTAAAACCCTAACAACAAAAACCACTAAACCCCAACAAGAAACAACCCTAAACCCCTAACGACAAACACTAACCCCCTAACAACAAACAACACTAAACCCCTAACAAGAAACTACCCTAACCCCGTAACAACAAACAACACTAACCCCGTAACAACCAACAACCCTAACACCCAAATAAAAAACAACCCTAACCCCCTAACAACAAACAATCCTAACCCCCGAACAACCAACAACACTAACCCCCTAACCACAATAAACACTAACACCCTAACAACAAAGAACACTAAACCCCAACAAGAAACAACCCTAAACCCCTGACAACAAACACTAAGCCCCTAGCAACAAACAACACTAACCGCCTATCCACAAACAACACTAACCCCCTAACAAGAGTCCTAACCACCTAACAACAAACAACACTAACCCCCTAAAAAGAAACAACAATAAACCCCGAAAAACAAACAACACTCATCCCCTAAGAACAAACAACACTAACCCTCTAACAACAAACAACACTAACCCCTAAGAACAAAAACACTAACCCCCTAACAACAAACAACACTAACCCCCTAAAAACAAACAACCCTAAAACCCTAAAAAGAAACAACACTGAACCCCTTAAAACAACACTAAGCCCCTAACAACAAACAGCACTAACACTCTAACAACAGAAAACACTGACACGCTAACAAAAACCAACACTAACCCCCTAACAACAAACAATCCTAACCCCCTAAAAACAAACAACACTAACCCCCTAAAAACAAACAACCCTAAAACCCTAAAAACAAACAACACTGAACCCCTAAAAACAAACAACACTAAGCCAATAACAACAAACAGCACTAACCCACTAACAACAAAAAACACTAACCCGCTAACAACATCCAACAGTAACGCCCTAACCACAAACAACACTAACCCCCTAAAAACAAACAATCCTAACCCCCTAACAACAAACAACACTCACCCCTAAAAAACAAACAACCCTAAAACCCTAAAAGCAAACAACACTGAACCCCTAAAAACAAACAACACTGAGCCCCTAACACCAAACAACACTAACACCCGAACAACAAACACCACTAAACCCCAACAAGAAACAACCCTAAGCCCCTAACAACAAACAACACTAACCACCTAACAACAAACAACACTAACACCCTAACAACAACCAACCCTAACCCCCTAAGAACAAACAACACTAACGCCCTAAGAACAAACAACACTAACCCCCAGTAACGAACAATACTAACCCCCTAACAACACAAAACCTAACCCCTGATTAACAAACAACCCTAACCCACTAACAACAAACAACCCTAACACCCTAACAACAAACAACACTAACCCCCTAACAACAAACAACTCTAAACCCCTAACGTCAAAGAACACTAACACCCTAACAACAAACAACCCTAGCCCCCTAACAACAAACACTAACCCCCAAACAACAAACAACCCTAACCCCTAAAAACCAAAAACACTAACCCACTAACAACAAACAACCCTAACCCACTAACAACAAACAACCCTAACACCCTAACAACAAACAACACTAACACCCTAACAACAAAAACCACTAAACCCGAACAAGAAACAACCCGAAACCCCTAACAACAAACACTAACTCGCTAACAACCAACAACACTAAACCCCTAACAAGAAACTACCCTAACCCCGTAGCAACAAACAACACTAACCCCGTAACAACAAACAACCCTAACCCCCAAACAACAAACAACCCTAACCCCCTAACAACAAACAATCCAAACCCCCGAACAACCAACAACACTAACCCCCTAACCACAATAAACACTAACACCCTAACAACAAAAACCACTAAACCCCAACAAGAAACAACCCTAAACCCCTAAGAACAAACAACACTAACCGCCTAACAACAAACAACCCTAACCAAACAACAAAAAACCCTAACCCACTAACAACAAACAACACTAACACCCTAAAAACAAACAACCCTAACCCCCTAACAACAAACAACACTAACCCCATAACAACAAACAAACCTAACGCCCTAAGAACAAACAACACTAACCCCCTAACAACAAACAACCCTGACCAAACAACAAAAAACCCTAACCCACTAACAACAAAGAACACTAACACCCTAACAACAAACAACCATAACCCCCTAACAACAAACAACACTGACACCCTAACAACAAACAACCCTAACCCCCTAACAACAAACAACACTAACCCCCTAACAACAAACAACCCTAAACCCCTAACAAGAAACTAACCTAACCCCGTAACAACAAACACTAACCTCCTAACAACAAACAACCTTAACCCCCTAACAACAAACACCCCTAAACCCCTAACAACAAACAATCCTAACCCCCTAACAACCTACAACACTAACCCCCTAACCACAAACAACACTAACCCCGTAAGAACAAACAACACTAACCAACTAACAACAGTCCTAACCACCTAACAACAAACAACACTAACCCCCTAAAAAGACACCACAATAAACCCCTAAAAACAAACAACACTCATCCCCTAAGAACAAACAACACTAACCCTCTAACAACAAACAACACTAACCCCTAAGAACAAAAACACTAACCCCCTAACAACAAACAACACTAACCCCCTAAAAACAAACAACCCTAAAGCCCTAAAAAGAAACAACACTGAACCCCTTAAAACAAACAACACTAAGCCCCTAACAACAAACAGCACTAACACTCTAACAACAAAAAACACTGACACGCTCACAACAACCAACACTAACCCCCTAACAACAAACAATCCTAACCCCCTAAAAACAAACAACACTAACCCTCTAAAAACAAACAACCCTAAAACCCTAAAAACAAACAACACTGAACCCCTAAAAACAAACAACACTAAGCCAATAACAACAAACAGCACTAACCCACTAACAACAAAAAACACTAACCCGCTAACAACATCCAACAGTAAAGCCCTAACCACAAACAACACTAACCCCCTAAAAACAAACAACCCTAACCCCCTAACAACAAACAACACTCACCCCTAAAAAACAAACAACCCTAAAACCCTAAAAGCAAACAACACTGAACCCCTAAAAACAAACAACACTGAGCCCCTAACAACAAACAACACTAACACCCGAACAACAAACACCACTAAACCCCAACAAGAAACAACCCTAAGCCCCTAACAACAAACAACACTAACCACCTAACAACAAACAACACTAACACCCTAACAACAACCAACCCTAACCCCCTAAGAACAAACAACACTAACCCCCTAAGAACAAACAACACTAACCCCCAGCAACGAACAATACTAACCCCCTAACAACACAAAACCTAACCCCTTATTAACAAACAACCCTAACCCACTAACAACAAACAACCGTAACCCCAGAACAACCAACAACACTAACCCCCTAACCACAATAAACACTAACACCCTATCAACAAAAACCACTAAACCCCAACAGGAAAGAACCATAAACCCCTAACAACAAACAACACTAACTCCCTAACAACAAACAACCCTAACCAAACAACAAACAAACCTAACCCACTAACAACAAACAACACTAACATCCTAACAACAAACAACCCTAACCCCCTAACAACAAACAACACTAACACCCTAACAACAAACAACCCTAACCCCCTAACAACAAACAACACTAAACCCCTAACAACAAACAACCCTTAACCCCTAACATCAAAGAACACTAACACCCTAACAACAAACAACCCTAACCCCCTAACAACAAACACTAACCCCCAAACAACAAACAACACTAACCCCTAAAAACCAAAAACACTAACCCACTAACAACAAACAACTCTAACCCACTAACAACAAACAACCCTAACTCCCTAACAGCAAACAACACTAACCCCCTAACAACAAACAACCCTAAACCCCTAACCTCAAACAACACTAACCCCCTAACATCACAAAACACTAACACCCTAACAACAAACAACACTAACACCCTAACAACAAAAACCACTAAACCCCAACAAGAAACAACCCTAAACCCCTAACAACAAAAACTAACCCCCTAACAACAAACAACACTAAACCCCTAACAAGAAACTAACCTAACCCCGTAAGAACAAACAACACTAACCCCGTAACAACAAACAACCCTAACCCCCTAACAACAAACAATCCTAACCCCCGAACAACCAACAACACTAACCCCCTAACCACAATAAACACTAACACCCTAACAACAAAAACCACTAAACCCCAACAAGAAACAACCCTAAACCCCTAAGAACAAACAACACTAACCCCCTAACAACAAACAACCCTAACCAAACAACAGAAAACACTAACCCACTAACAACAAACAACACTAACACCCTAACAACAAACAACCCTAACCCCCTAACAACAAACAACACTAACCCCCTAACAACAAACAACCCTAACCCCCTAACAACAAACAACACTAACCCCCTAACAACAAACAACCCTAAACCCCTAACATCAAAGAACACTAACACCCTAACAACAAACAACCCTAACCCCCTAACAACAAACACTAACCCATAAACAACAAACAACACTAACCCCTAAAAACCAAAAACCCTAACCCACTAACAACAAACAACCCTAACCCACTAACAAGAAACAACCCTAACTCCCTAAAAACAAACAACACTAACCCCCTAACAACAAACAACCCTAAACCCCTAACATCAAACAACACTAACCCCCTAACAACACAAAACACTAACACCCTAACAACAAACAACACTAACACCCTAACAACAAAAACCACTAAACCCCAACAAGAAACAACCCGAAACCCCTCACAACAAACACTAACTCCCTAACAACAAACAACACTAAACCCCTAACAAGAAACTACCCTAACCCCGTAACAACAAACAACACTAACCCCGTAACAACAAACAACCCTAACCCCCAAACAACAAACAACCCTAACCCCCTAACAACAAACAATCCTAACCCCCGAACAACCAACAACACTAACCCCCTAACCACAATAAACACTAACACCCTAACAACAAAAACCACTAAACCCCAACAAGAAACAACCCTAAACCCCTAAGAACAAACAACACTAACCGCCTAACAACAAACAACCCTAACCAAACAACAAAAAACCCTAACCCACTAACAACAAACAACACTAACACCCTAAAAACAAACAACCCTAACCCCCTAACAACAAACAACACTAACCCCATAACAACAAACCACCCTAAACCCCTAACACCAAAGAACACTAACACCCTAACAACAATCAACCCTAACCCCCTAACAACAAACACTATCCCCCAAACAACAAACAACCCTAACCCACTAACAACAAACAACCCTAAACCCCTAACATCAAACAACACTAACCCCCTAACAACACAAAACAATAACACCCTAACAACAAACAACACTAACACCCTAACAACAAAAACCACTAAAACCCAACAAGAAACAACCCTAAACCCGTAACAACAAACACTAACCTCCTAACAACAAACAACTCTAAACCCCTAACAAGAAACCAACCTAACCCCGTAACAACAAACAACACTAACCTCCTAACAACAAACAACCTTAACCCCCTAACAACAAACACCCCTAAACTCCTAACAACAAACAATCCTAACCCCCTAACAACCTACAACACTAACCCCCTAACCACAAACAACACTAACCCCGTAAGAACAAACAACACTAACCCCCTAACAACAGTCCTAACCACCTAACAACAAACAACACTAACCCCCTAAAAAGAAACAACAAGAAACCCCTAAAAAGAAACAACACTCATCCCCTAAGAACAAACAACACTAACCCTCTAACAACAAACAACACTAACCCCTAAGAACAAAAACACTAACCCCCTAACAACAAACAACACTAACCCCCTAAAAACAAACAACCCTAAAACCCTAAAAACAAACAACACTGAACCCCTAAAAACAAACAACACTAAGCCAATAACAACAAACAGCACTAACCCACTAACAACAAAAACACTAACCCGCTAACAACATCCAACAGTAACGCCCTAACCACAAACAACACTAACCCCCTAAAAACAAACAATCCTAACCCCCTAACAACAAACAACACTCACCCCTAAAAAACAAACAACCCTAAAACCCTAAAAGCAAACAACACTGAACCCCTAAAAACAAACAACACTAAGCCCCTAACAACGAACAACACTAACACCCGAACAACAAACACCACTAAACCCCAACAAGAAACAACCCTAAGCCCCTAACAACAAACAACACTAACCCCCTAACAATAAACAACCCTAAACCCCTAACAACAAACAACACTAACCCCCTAACAACAAACAACACTAACACCCTAACAACAACCAACCCTAACCCCTAAGAACAAACACTAACGCCCTAAGAACAAACAACACTAACCCCCAGCAACGAACTATACTAACCCCCTAACAACACAAAACCTAACCCCTTATCAACAAACAACCCTAACCCACTAACAACAAACAACCCTAACACCCTAACAACAAACAACACTAACCCCCTAACAACAAACAACTCTAAACCCTTAACGTCAAAGAACACTAACACCCTAACAACAAACAACCCTAGCCCCCTAACAACAAACACTAACCCCCAAACAACAAACAACCCTAACCCCTAAAAACCAAAAACACTAACCCACTAACAACAAACAACACTAACCCACTAACAACAAACAACCCTAACACCCTAACAACAAACAACACTAACCGCCTAACAACAAACAACACTAACCCCCTAACAGCACAAAACACTAACACCCTAACAACAAACAACACTAAAACCCTAACAACAAAAACCACTAAACCCCAACAAGAAACAACCCTAAACCCCTAACGACAAACACTAACCCCCTAACAACAAACAACACTAAACCCCTAACAAGAAACTACCCTAACCCCGTAACAACAAACAACACTAACCCCGTAACAACCAACAACCCTAACACCCAAATAAAAAACAACCCTAACCCCCTAACAACAAACAATCCTAACCCCCGAACAACCAACAACACTAACCCCCTAACCACAATAAACACTAACACCCTAACAACAAAGAACACTAAACCCCAACAAGAAACAACCCTAAACCCCTGACAACAAACACTAAGCCCCTAGCAACAAACAACACTAACCGCCTATCCACAAACAACACTAACCCCCTAACAAGAGTCCTAACCACCTAACAACAAACAACACTAACCCCCTAAAAAGAAACAACAATAAACCCCTAAAAACAAACAACACTCATCCCCTAAGAACAAACAACACTAACCCTCTAACAACAAACAACACTAACCCCTAAGAACAAAAACACTAACCCCCTAACAACAAACAACACTAACCCCCTAAAAACAAACAACCCTAAAACCCTAAAAAGAAACAACACTGAACCCCTTAAAACAACACTAAGCCCCTAACAACAAACAGCACTAACACTCTAACAACAGAAAACACTGACACGCTAACAAAAACCAACACTAACCCCCTAACAACAAACAATCCTAACCCCCTAAAAACAAACAACACTAACCCCCTAAAAACAAACAACCCTAAAACCCTAAAAACAAACAACACTGAACCCCTAAAAACAAACAACACTAAGCCAATAACAACAAACAGCACTAACCCACTAACAACAAAAAACACTAACCCGCTAACAACATCCAACAGTAACGCCCTAACCACAAACAACACTAACCCCCTAAAAACAAACAATCCTAACCCCCTAACAACAAACAACACTCACCCCTAAAAAACAAACAACCCTAAAACCCTAAAAGCAAACAACACTGAACCCCTAAAAACAAACAACACCGAGCCCCTAACAACAAACAACACTAACACCCGAACAACAAACACCACTAAACCCCAACAAGAAACAACCCTAAGCCCCTAACAACAAACAACACTAACCACCTAACAACAAACAACACTAACACCCTAACAACAACCAACCCTAACCCCCTAAGAACAAACAACACTAACGCCCTAAGAACAAACAACAATAACCCCCAGCAACGAACAATACTAACCCCCTAACAACACAAAACCTAACCCCTGATTAACAAACAACCCTTACCCACTAACAACAAACAACCCTAACCCCCTAACAACAAACAACACGAACATCCTAACAACAAACAACCCTAACCCCCTAACAACAAACAACACTAACCCCCTAACAACAAACAACCCTAAACCCCTAACATCAAAGAACACTAACACCCTAACAACAAACAACCCTAACCCCTAACAAGAAAAACTAACCCCCAAACAACAAAAAACCCTAACCCCTAAAAACCAAAAACACTAACCCACTAACAACAAACAACCCTAACCCACTAACAACAAACAACCCTAACACCCTAACAACAAACACTAACCCCCTAACCACAAACAACCCTAAACCCCTAACATCAAACAACACTAACCCCCTAACAACACAAAACACTAACACCCTAACAACAAACAACACTAACACCCTAACAACAAAAACCACTAAACCCCAACAAGAAACAACCCTAAAACCCTAACAACAAACAACACTAACCCCCTAACAAAAAACAACCCTAACCAAACAACAAAAAACACTAACCCACCAACAACAAACAACACTAACACCCTAACAACAAACAACCCTGACTCCCTAACAACAAACAACACTAACACCCTAACAACAAACAACCCTAACCCCCTAACAACAAACAACACTAACCCCCTAACAACAAACAACCCTAAACCCCACATCAAACTACCCTAACCCCCTAACAACACAAAATACTAACACCCTAACAACAAACAACACTAACACCCTAACAACAAAAACCCCTAAACACCAACAAGAAACAACCCTAAACCCATAACAACAAACAACACTAACCCCGTAACAAGAAACAACCCTAACCCCCTAACAACAAACAACTCTAACCCCCTAACAACAAACAACCCTAAACCCCTAACATCAAAGAACACTAACACCCTAACAACAAAGAACCCTAACCCCCTAACAACAAACACTAACCCCCAAACAACAAACAACCCTAACCCCTAAAAACCAAAAAAACTAACTCACTAGCAACAAACAACCCTAACCCACTAACAACAAACAACCCTAACACCCTAACAACAAACAACACTAACCCCCTAACAACAAACAACCCTTACCCCCTAACATCAAACAACACTAACCCCCTAACAACACAAAACACTAACACCCTAAGAACAAACAACACTAACACCCTAACAACAGAAACCACTAAACCCCAACAAGAAACAACCCTAAACCCCTAACAACAAACACTAACCCCCTAACAACAAACAACACTGAACCCCTAACAAGAAAATACCCTAACCCCGTAACAACAAACAACACTAAACCGTAACAACAAACAACCATAACCCCAAACAACAAACAACCCTAACCCCCAAAAAACAAACAACCCTAACCCCCTAACAACAATCAATCCGAACCCCCCGAACAACCAACAACACTAACCCCCTAACAACAATACACACTAACACCCTAACAACAAAAACCACTAAACCCCAACAAGAAACAACCCTAAACCCCTAACAAAAAAGAACACTAACCCCCTAACAAAAAACAACCCAAACCAAAAACAAAAAACACTAACCCAGCAACAACAAACAACACTAACACCCTAACAACAAACAACCCTAACTCCCTAACAACAAACAACACTAACACACTAACAACAAACAACCCGAACCCCCTAACAACAAACAACACTAACCCCCTAACAAGAAACTACCCTAACCCCGTAACAACAAACAACACTAACCCCGTAACAACAAACAACCCTAACGCCCAAACAACAAACAACCCTAACTCCCTAACAACAAACAATCCTAACCCCCCGAACAACCAACAACACTAACCCCCTAACAAAAAACAACCCTAACCAAACAACAAAAAACACTAACCCACCAACAACAAACAACACTAACACCCTAACAACAAACAACCCTAATTCCCTAACAACAAACAACCCTAACCCCCTAACAACAAACAACACTAACACCCTAACAACAAACAACCCTAACCCCCTAACAACAAACAACACTAACCCCCTAACAACAAACAACCCTAAACCCCTAACATCAAAGAACACTAACACCCTAACAACAAACAACCCTAACCCCCTAACAACAAACACTAACCCCCAAACAACAAACAACCCTAACCCCTAAAAACCAAAAACTCTAACCCACTAACAACAAACAACCCTAACCCACTAACAACAAACATCCCTAACACCCTAACCGCAAACAACACTAAACCCCTAACATCAAACAACACTAACCCCCTAACAACACAAAACACTAACACCCTTACAACAAACAACACTAACACCCTAACAACAAAAACCACTAAACCCCAACAAGAAACAACCCTAAACCCCTAACAACAAACAACACTAACCCCCTAACAAAAAACAACCCTAACCAAACAACAAAAAACACTAACCCACCAACAACAAACAACACTAACACCCTAACAAGAAACAACACTAACTCCCTAACAACAAACAACACTAACACCCTAACAACAAACAACCCTAACCCCCTAACAACAAACAACACTAACCCCCTAACAACAAACAACCCTAAACCCCTAACATCAAACTACACTAACCCCCTAACAACACAAAATACTAACACCCTAACAACAAACAACACTAACACCCTAACAACAAAAACCCCTAAACCTCAACAAGAAACAACCCTAAACCCCTAACAACAAACACTAACCCCCTAACAAAAAACAACACTAAACCCCGAACAAGAAACTACCCTAACCCCCTAACAACAAACAATCCTAACTCCCGAACAAACAACAACACTAACCCCCTAACCACAATAAAGACTAACACCCTAACAACAAAAACCACTAAACCCCAAAAACAAACAACCCTAAACCCCTAACAACAAACACTAACCCCCTAAAAAAACAACCCTAATCCCCTAACATCAAAGAACAATAACACCCTAACAACAAACAACCCTAACCCCCTTACAACAAACACTAACCCCCAAACAACAAACAACCCTAACCCCTAAAAACCAAAAACAGTAACCCACTAACAACAAACTACCCTAAACCACTAACAACAAACAACACTAACACCCTAACAACAAACAACACTAACCCCCTAACAACAAACAACCCTAAACCCCTAACATCAAACAACACTAACCCCCTAACAACACAAAACACTAACACCCTAAGAACAAACAACACTAACACCCTAACAACAAAAACCAGTAAACCCCAACCAGAAACAACCCGAAACCCCTAACAACAAACACTAACCCCCTAACAACAAACAACACTAAACCCCTAACAAGAAACTACCCTAACCCCGTAACAACAAACAACACTAACCCCGTAACAACAAACAGCCCTAACCCCCAAACAACAAACAACCCTAACCCCCTAACAACAAACAATCCTAACCCCCGAACAACCAATAACACTAACCCCCTAACCACAATAAAGACTAACACCCTAACAACAAAAACCACTAAACCCCAACAAGAAACAACCCTAAACCCCTAACAACAAACAACCCTAACCCCCTAACAAAAAACTACCCTAACCAAACAACAAAAAACCCTAACTGACTAACAACAAACAACACTAACCCCCTAACAAGAAACAACATTAACCCCCTAACAAGAAACAACACTAAAACCCTAACAACAAGCAACACTAACCCCCTAACAACAAACAACACTAACACCCTAACAACAACCAACCCTAACCCCCTAAGAACAAACAACACTAAGCCCTAAGAACAAACAACACTAACCCCCAACAACGAACAATACCAACCCCTAACAACACAAAACCTAACCCCTTATCAACAAACAACCCTAACCCACTAACAAAAAACAACCCTAACACCCTAACAACAAACAACCCTAAAACCATAACAACAAACAACCCTAACCCCGAAACAACAAACAACACTAACCCCCTAACAACAAACAATCCTAACCCCCGAACAACCAACAACACTAACCCCCTAACCACAATAAACACTAACACCCTAACAACAAATACCACTAAACCCCAACAAGAAACAACCCTAAACCCCTAACATCAAACAACACTAACCCCCTAACAACAGAAAACACTAACACCCTAACAACAAACAACACTAACACCCTAACAACAAAAAACACTAAAGCCCAACAACAAACAACCCTAAACCCCTAACAACAAACTCTAACCCCCTAACAACAAACAACACTAAACCCGTAACAAGAAACTAACCTAACCCCATAACAACAAACAACACTAACCTGCTAACAACAAACAACCTTAACCCCCTAACATCAAACACCCCTAAACCGCTAACAACAAACAATCCTAAACCCCTAACAACCTACAACACTAACCCCCTAACCACAAACAACACTAACCCCGTAAGAACAAACAACACTAACCCCCTAACAACAGTCCTAACCACCTAACAACAAACAACACTAACCCCGTAAAAAGAAACAACAATAAACCCCTAAAAACAAACAACACTCATCCCCTAAGAACAAACAACACTAACCCTCTAACAACAAACAACACTAACCCCTAAGAACAAAAACACTAACCCCCTAACAACAAACAACACTAATCCCCTAAAAACAAACAACCCTAAAACCCTAAAAACAAACAACACTGAACCCCTAAAAACAAACAACACTAAGCCAATAACAACAAACAGCACTAACCCACTAACAACAAAAAACACTAACCCACTAACAACATCCAACAGTAACGCCCTAACCACAAACAACACTAACCCCCTAAAAACAAACAATCCTAACCCCCTAACAACAAACAACACTCACCCCTAAAAAACAAACAACCCTAAAACCCTAAAAGCAAACAACACTGAACCCCTGAAAACAAACAACACTAAGCCCCTAACAACAAACAACACTAACACCCGAACAACAAACACCACTAAACCCCAACCAGAAACAACCCAAAGCCCCTAACAAACAACACTAACCCTCTAACAAGAAACAACCCTAAACCAATAACAACAAACAACACTAAACCCCAAACAACAAACAGCACTAACACCCTAACAACAACCAACCCTAGCCCCATAACCACAAACACTAACCCACTACCAACAAACAACCCTAACCCACTAACAACAAACAACCCTAACCCCCTAACAACAAACAACCCTAAACCCCTAACATCAAACAACACTAACGCCCTAACAACACAAAACACTAACACTGTAACAACAAACAACACTAACACCCTAACAACAAAAACCACTAAACCCCAACAAGAAACAACCCTAAACCCCTAACAACAAACAACACTAACCCCCTAACAAGAAACAACCCTAAACCCCTAACAACAAACAACACTAACCCCCTAACAACAAACAACACTAACACCCTAACACCTACCAACCATAACCCCTAAGAACAAACAACACTAACGCCCTAAGAACAAACACTAACCCCCAGCAACGAACAATACTATCCCCCTAACAACACAAAACCTAACCCATTATCAACAAACAACCCTAACCCACTAACAACAAACAACATTAACACCCTAACAACAAACAACACTAACCCCTAACAACAAACAACCCTAAACCCCTAACAACAAACAATCCTAACCCCCGAACAACCAACAACACTAACCCCCTAACCACAATAAACACTAACACCCTAACAACAAAAACCACTAAACCCCAACAAGAAACAAACCTAAACCCCTAACAACAAACAACACTAACCCCCTAACAACAAACAACCCTAACCAAACAACAAAAAACCCTAACCCACTAACAACAAACAACACTAACACCCTAACAACAAACAACCCTAACTCCCTAACAACAAACAACAGTAACACCCTAACAACAAACAACCCTAACCCCCTAAAAACAAACAACACTAACACCCTAACAACAAACAACCCTAAACCCCTAAAAACAAACAACACTAACACCCTAACAACAAACAACCCTAAACCCCTAACATCAAACAACACTAACACCCTAACAACACAAAACACTAACACCCTAAAAACAAACACTAACACCCTAACAACAAAAACCACTAAAGCCCAACAAGAAAAAACCCTAAACCCCTAGCAACAAAGACTAAACCCCTAACAACAAACAACACTAAACCCCTAACAAGAAACTACCCTAATCCCGTAACAACAAACAACAGTAACCCTGTAACAACAAACAACCCTAACCCCCAAACAACAAACAACCCTAAACCCCTAACGTCAAAGAACGCTAACACCCTAACAACAAACAACCCTAACCCCCTAACAACAAACACTAACCCCAAACAACAAGCAACCCTAACCCCTAAAAACCAAAAACACTAACCCACTAACAAAAAACAACCCTAACCCACTAACAACAAACAACCCTAACACCCTAACAACCAACAACACTAACCCCCTAACAACAAACAACCCTAAACCCCTAACATCAAACAACACTCACCCCCTAACAACACAAAACACTAACACCCTAACAACAAACAACACTAACACCCTAACAACAAAAACCACTACACACCAACAAGAAACAACCCTAGACCCCTAACAACAAACACTAACCCCCTAACAACAAACAACACTAAACCCCTAACAAGAAACTAACCTAACCCCGTAACAACAAACAACACTAACCTCCTAACAACAAACAACCTTAACCCCCTAACAACAAACACCCCTAAACCCCTAACAACAAACAATCCTAACCCCCTAACAACCTACAACACTAACCCCCTAACCACAAACAACACTAACCCCGTAAGAACAAACAACACTAACCCCCTAACAACAGTCCTAACCACCTAACAACAAACAACACTAACCCCCTAAAAAGAAACAACAATAAACCCCTAAAAACAAACAACACTCATCCCCTAGGAACAAACAACACTAACCCTCTAACAACAAACACTAACCCCTAAGAACAAAAACACTAACCCCCTAACAACAAACAACACTAACCCCCTAAAAACAAACAACCCTAAAACCCTAAAAAGAAACAACACTGAACCCCTTAAAACAAGCAACACTAAGCCCCTAACAACAAACAGCACTAACACTCTAACAACAAAAAACACTGACACGATAACAACAACCAACACTAACCCCCTAACAACAAACAATCCTAACCCCCTAAAAACAAACAACACTAACCCTCTAAAAACAAACAACCCTAAAACCCTAAAAACAAACAACACTGAACCCCTAAAAACAAACAACACTAAGCCAATAACAACAAACAGCACTAACCCACTAACAACAAAAAACACTAACCCGCTAACAACATCCAACAGTAAAGCCCTAACCACAAACAACACTAACCCCCTAAAAACAAACAATCCTAACCCCCTAACAACAAACAACCCTAACCAAACAACAAACAACCCTAACCGAGTAACAACAAACAACACTAACCCCCTAACCAAAAACACTAACACCCTAACAACAAAAACCACTAAACCCCAACAAAAAACAACCCTAAACACCTAACAACAAACAACACTAACACCCTAACAACAAACAACACTAACACCTTAACAACAACCATCCCTAACCCCCTAACAACAAACAACACTAAGCCCCAACAACAAACAACACTAACCCTCTAACAACAACCCTAATCCCCTAACTACAAACAACACTAACCCACTAACAACAAACAAAACTAACCCCCTAAAAAACAACACAAACCAGCAACAACAAACAACTCTCACACCCTAACAACAAACAACACTAACCCCTAACAACAACAACACAAACCCCCAAAAACAAACAACACTAGCACCCTAACAACAAACACTACTAAACCGCAACTAGAAACAACCCTAACCCCCTAACAACAAACAACACTACCCCTCTAACAACAAACAACACTAACCCCCTAACAACAGTCCTAACCACCTAACAACAAACAACACTAACCCCCTAAAAAGAAAGAAGAATAAACTCCTAAAAACAAACAACACTCATCCCCTAAGAACAAACAACACTAACCCTCTAACAACAAACAACACTAACCCCTAAGAACAAAAACACTAACCCCCTAACAACAAACAACAATAACCCCCTAAAAACAAACAACCCTAAAACCCTAAAAACAAACAACAATGCACCCCTTAAAACAAACAACACTAAGTCCCTAACAACAACCAGCACTAACACACTAACAACAAAAAACACTGACACGCTAAAAACAACCAACACTAAACCCTTACAACAAACAATCCTAACCCCCTAAAAACAAACAACACTAAACCCCTAAAAACAAACAACCCTAAAACCTTAAAAACAAACAACACTGAACCCCTGAAAACAAACAACACTAAGCCCCTAACAACAAACAAAACTAACACCCTAACAACAAACACTACTAAACCGCAACTAGAAACAACCCTAACCCCCTAACAACAAACAACACTAACCCTCTAACAACAAACAACACTAACCCCCTAACAACAGTCCGAACCACTTAACAACAAACAACACTAACCCCCTAAAAAGAAACAACAAACCCCTAAAAACAAACAACACTCATCCCCTAAGAACAAACAACCCTAACCCTCTAACAACAAACACTAGCCCCTAAGAACAAAAACACTAACCCCCTAACAACAAACAACACTAACCACCTAACAAGAAACAACCCTAAACCCCTCACAACAACCAACACTAACCCCCTAACAACAAACAATCCTAACCCCCTAAAAACAAACAACCCTAAAACCCTAAAAGCAAACAACACTGAACCCCTAAAAACAAACACCACTAAGCCCCTAACAACAAACAACACTAACCCCCTAGCAACAACCAACCGTAACCCCCTAAGAACAAACAACACTAACCCCCTAAGAAAAAACAACACTAACCCCCAACAATGAACAATACTAACCCCCTAACAACAAAAAACCTAACCCCTTATCAACAAACAACCCTAACCCACTAACAACAAACAACCCTAACACCCTAACAACAAACAACACTAACCCCCTAACAACAAACAACCCTAAACCCCTAACCACAAACAACACTAACACCATAAAAACAAACAACAGTAACCGCCTAACAACAAACAACACTAACACCCTAACAACAAACACCACTAAACCCCAACAAGAAACAATCCTAAGCCCCTAACAACAAGCAACACTAACCCCCTAACAAGAAACAACCCTAAACCCCTAACAACAAACAACACTATCCCTCTAACAACAAACAACCCTAACCAAACAACAAACAACCCTAACCCCCTAACAACAAACAACACTAACCCCCTAACAAGGAACTACCCTTACCCCGTAACAACAAACAACCCTAAACCCTAAAAACAAGCAACCCTAACCCCCTAACAACAAACAACCCTAACCAAACAACAAACAACCCTAACCGACTAACAACAAACAACACTAAACCCCTAACAAGAAACTACCCTAAAACCGTGACAACAACCAACCCTAACCCCCTAACAACAAACAAAACTAACCCCCTAAGAACAAACAACACTAACCCCTTAACAACAAACAACACTAACACCATAACAACAAACAACCCTAAGTCTCTAACAACAAACAACCCTCACCCCCTAAAATCCAAGAACCCAAAACCCCTAACAACAAACAGTAACCCCCTATCAACAAACAACCCTAACCCCATAACAACCAACAACACTAACCCCCATCCACAAAACAACACTAACCCCCTAATAACAAACAACACTAACCCTCTAACAACAAAGAATCCTAACCCCCTAACAACAAACATCCCTAACCCACTAACAACAAACAAAACTAACGCCCTAACAACACTAACCCCCGACCAGAAACAACACTAACCCCCTTACAAAAATCAGCCCTAACTCCCTAACAACAAAGAACCCTAACCCACTAACAACAAACAAACTTAACACCCTAACAACAAACAACACTAACCCCCTAACAACAAACAACCCTGAACCCCTAGCAACAAACAACACTATCCCCCTAACAACAAACAACCTTGACCCCCTAACAACAAACAAACCTAACCCCCAAACAACAAACAACCCTAACCTCCAAACAACAAAGAACCCTAACCCCCTCACGAAAACAACCCTAAGCCCCTAACAAGCACAACTCTAAACCCCGAAAAATACAATCGTAACCCCGTAACAAACACAACCCTAACCCCCTAACAAAGGCTAACAATAACTTTAAACCTGACCATAAGCATAACCCCAAACCCTAGCACTAACTCTAACTCTAAACTTAACACTAACCTAGCCCTGCCCTTTACCGTAAACCTAGCCTTAACCCTAACCTTACTCCTATCCGAACCCTAACTCTATACCTAACCCGAACACTAACCTTGACCCTACTCTAACTTTAACTCTAACGTGACTATTAACTGAAACATCACCCTAACCCTAAGCCTAAATCTAACTCGAGCCCTAACCATAACAATTACACTAAACCCTCGCCTTAACTGTAAACCTAACCCTAACCCTCACCCTAATCCTTAACCGTATCCCCAACCCTAAACCTAACGCTATCCCCAAACTTATCCCTAACCCTAACCCTAATACGAACAGTAACCCAAATCTAACCCTAACCCTAATATTAAACCTAAACTTAAATCTACCCTAACCATAAACCTAACCCTAACACCCTAAACCTAACGTCTAACACCATCTATAATCCTAACCCTTATCATAACCCTCACCCTTAACCTAAACTTCACACTAACCCTAAACCTAACCTAACGCTGACCCTAGACATAACGCCTAACCCTAACCGAACCCTAAACCTATCCTTAACACTAACCTGAACACAAACCCAAACCCTAGCCCTCACCATAAAAATAACCCTCACCCTATCCTGAACTTCATCCAAACACTAACCATAACCTTAACCCTAAACCTAGACCTAACCCAAACCCTAACCTTAAACCTAACTCTAAGAATAACGCTAGTCCATCTGTAACCCTAAACTGAACACTTACAATAGCCCTGAACCTAACCCTAAAATAATCCTAATCCTAACCCTAGACCTAATCCTAACCCTACCCCTAACCTTGACCCTAAATAGAACACTAAGTCTAACCCTCAACATGGACCTAAACCTAATTCTTACCCTACACCTAACCCTAATCCTAAACCAAACCCTAACTCTGACTATAACCCTAATCATAACAATTACTCTAAACCCTCACCATAACTGTAAAACTAACCGTAACCCGCACCCTAAATCCTAACCGTATCCCACAACCCTAACCCTAATGCTATCCCTGACCCTAACCCTAACATTAACCTGAAACCCCTGAGCCCTAATGATAAACCTAACCCTAACACAAACCCTAAACCTAACACCAAAGCCTAGCAAAAACCTTAACCTTAACTCTCACACTAACTCTAACACTAACCCGAAACCGAATCATGAACCTAACCCTAAGCCTAAACCAAACCTAACCATGACCAGAACCGCAAGGCCTAACCGGAACCCTCACCCAAACCCTAACCCTAAACTACACCTCTAACCCCTAACGCCTTATCATAACGATAATCCTAACCCTAACCAACCCTAACCCTAAAACTAACCCTCACCCCAACCACAAAGCCTAACACAACCGTGACCCTAACCCTAAACGTAACACTAAACTTAACCCTAACCTTAAATCTAACCCTAACCCTAAAAATGAACACAACCCCTGAACGTAACCCTAACCCTGAACATAACTTTAACACTAACCTGAAAATAAGCCCAAACCTTAGCCATAACCCTAACCCTCACCCTATCTTAAACTTCAGCCTATCCCTAACCTAAAACTCACCCTGACTTTAACCCTAACCCTACCCCTAAACCTAACCCTCACCTTAACCTTGGCCCAACTGTAACCCGAAACCTAACCCTTACAATAACTCTGACCCTAATCCTCGCCCTAAACCTAATTCTAATTCTAACCCTGACCCTAACCCTAACCTAACCTTAACGCTATCTTTAAGCCTACCATAAACTTAAACCTAACCCTAACCCTTAACCTTAACTCTAACCCTAACCCTAGCCCTAACCCTAACCTTAACGGTGACACTTACCCAAAACCCTCACCTTAACTGTAAATGTAACTCTAACTCTTACCCTAACCCTAAACTTAACCCTAATTATAACCTTAACCTAAACCTAACTGAAACAGTAACCCTTAACCCTAACTCTAATCCTTAGCCTAAAACTAACCTTAACCCTAAACCTAACCCTAACCCTGAGCCGAACCCTCACCCTTAACCAGAATTTCACCCTAAAGCATAACGCTAAGCGTACCCTAACTTCATTCAAACCCGAACCCTAAGCAAAACTAACACTAACACTACACGTAACCCGAACCCGAAACCTAACCCTAACCCTGACTCTGACCTGAACCCAAACCCCTAACCCCAACCCTCTCGCTTAACATAAACTTCTCTGTAACCCTAACCCTAAAACGAAACGTCACACTAAATCTCCCCTAACCCTGACCGTACCATAAACGTAACCCTAACTCTAAACTCAAAACTAACCCTGACCCTAACTCTAACTCTAACCCTAATCCTAACCCTAAAACTTACCCTACACACTCAGCTTAAATGGAAACCTAGCACTAACCCTCATCTTACCATCTAAACCTAACCTCAACCCTTAACCTAACCCTATCTATAACCTTCACCTAGCCCTAAACCTAAACATGACTTAACCCTAACACTAACCCTAACCCTAAATCTAAACCTAACCTTAACCCTAAACTTAATCGTAACCTAAGCTCTAACCCTAACCCCTAACGCTAACCCTAAGCTCAACCCTCACCCTTGAATTAAACTTTACCCCAGCTGTAGCCCTAACCCTAAGCCGAACCCTAAACCTGACCCTAACATTAACCCAAACACCTAACCCTAACCCTAAGCCTAATCCTAAACCTAACCCTAACCTTAACCCAAATGCCTAACCCTAACCCTAACCCTCATCCTTAACCTAAACTTCACCCTAAACCTAAGGCTAACCCTAACCCTGAAAGTAAAGCTAACCCTTAACTATCCCCTAACTCTAGCCCTGACCCTAAACCTAATGCTAACCCTAGCCCTAACAGTAACACCCGAAAACATCAGCTTAATGTAAACTTAACACTAACCCTCCCATGAACCCCTAACCCTAACCCTACCCCGCATCCTACACCTAACCCAGACCTAAACCTAACCCTTTCTCTAACCCTAAATTAACCCTAACCTTAACTCTACCCTAACCCTAACAATAACTCTAAACCTGACCATAACCATAATCCTAAACCCTAGCACTAACTCTAACTCTAAATCTAACCCTAAGCTAGCCCTACCCTTTACCGCAAACCTAGCCTTAACCCTAACCTTACCCCTACCCATACCCTAACGCTATACCTAACCCGAACACTAACCTTAACCCGACTCTAACCTTAAGCCGTACCCTGACTATTAACTGAAACTTCACCCTAACCCTAAGCCTAACTCTAACTCTAACCCTAACCATAACAATTACCCTAAACCCTCGCCTTAACTGTAAACCTAACCCTAACCCTCACCCTAATCCTTAACCGTATCCCCAACCCTAAACCTAACGCTATCCCCAAACTTATCCCTAACCCTAACCCTAATACGAACAGTAACCCAAATCTAACCCTAACCCTAATATTAAACCTAAACTTAAATCTACCCTAACCATAAACCTAACCCTAACACCCTAAACCTAACGTCTAACACCGTCTATAATCCTAACCCTTACCATAACCCTCACCCTTAACCTAAACTTCACACTAACCCTAAACCTAACCTAACGCTGACCCTAGGCATAACGCCTAACCCTAACCGAACCCTAAACCTATCCTTAACACTAACCTGAACACAAACCCAAACCCTAGCCCTCACCATAAAAATAACCCTCACCCTATCCTGAACTTCATCCAAACACTAACCATAACCTTAACCCTAAACCTAGACCTAACCCAAACCCTAACCTTAAACCTAACTCTAAGAATAACGCTAGTCCATCTGTAACCCTAAACCGAACACTTACAATAGCCCTGAACCTAACCCTAAAATAATCCTAATCCTAACCCTAGACCTAATCCTAACCCTACCCCTAACCTTGACCCTAAATAGAACACTAAGTCTAACCCTCAACATGGACCTAAACCTAATTCTTACCCTACACCTAACCCTAATCCTAAACCAAACCCTAACTCTGACTATAACCCTAATCATAACAATTACCCTAAACCCTCACCTTAACTGTAAAACTAACCGTAACCCTCACCCTAAATCCTAACCGTATCCCACAACCCTAACCCTAATGGTGTCCCTAACCCTAACATTAACCTGAAACCCCTGAGCCCTAATGATAAACCTAACCCTAACACAAACCCTAAACCTAACACCAAAGCCTAGCAAAAACCTTAAC